>NW_024080646.1:2393813-2881777 GCF_003009895.1 Hyaena hyaena
AAAAAAAAAAAAAAAAAAAAAAAAAAAGCCTTAAGTGCCCTGTGAAGGATTTTGAAACCTTTTGGTGGCTATGGAGAGCAACGGACAAGTTTTTAACGGGACAGGTGCTTGATCAGATTTTGTTTTGGAAAAATGACTTTCATAGCAGTAGGAGGAATTGGGTAAAACTTAAGGGCACTATTATAAGAGTTCAGGGAAGATTTGAAGAGGGCCTGGCATGACCACAGGGACAGAGAGAAAAGCAATGATTTTGAGACATTTTTGGAAGATCATTTCAAAGGCAACAATGAGGCACAGTAAGACAAAGGCTGGAAATCACCCATCAAGTTTGGCAATTAGGAGGTCATTGGTGACCTTAGCTGGAGAGGTTGCTGGGCATTGGTTTTGGGAGGGGAAGGCCAGCAGATGCCAGACTGAGTGTTGGGAGGATGAAATAGGAAATTAAAATATGAAGACAGAAGTCTGACTGTGGGCTGAGGACAAGAGAGCTGGGGCCACAGGGAGAATCATAGGAGAGACTGTGCCACAGACCACATTTCTAGTTGGAGGTGGAGGAGTAAGAAGAAGCTAAAGGAAAAGCAGATGAAGACATGAGTCTCCACTGGGCTAAAATCAAGGTGTCAGCAGGGCCAGGCCCCTTTCTGGAAAGCCCTAGGAGAAAATCCTTACCCTCATTTTTTTTTTACATCTGTGGCTAGCGGCCCCCTTCGTCCACCTTCAGAGCCAGCAGCCTCACATTTCCCTGAGTCCTTCTTCCATATCATGTCTTTTCTGAGGAAAAACCTCTGCTCTTCAGTCCCCTTGTAAGGACACTGGCCCACGCAGACAATCCAGGATAATCTCCCCATCTCAAGAATCTTAACTCCATTACATCTGCAGAGTCCTTTTTGCCATGTAAAGTGATGATCCACCTGTTCTAGGGATGAGGACTCCACAAACAACTTCCCAGGGGCCATTGTTCTGACTGCCACATACTGAGATAAAGACTCTGCCTGCAGCCTCCGACTGTCTGCAGACCCAGATGCCTGCTGGACCATCAGTGGCGTAAAGTAAGTTGGAAATTCACTCAGGGTTCCAAATGAAATGAAGGTACAGGTTGTTTTGATGTCTTTGCCTGAGGCAGAGGGCCTCTGGGTCAGGAGAGAAGGATGCATAGACGCAGCCCTGGTGCACATCTCGGTGCACATCTTGGGTCAGCTGGCAGCCGTGGGCATGATGTACAGAACTGACCAGAGTCTATATGATGCCAAAGGTGAACACAGACTTGTCCTTCACATTGTCTGATCTTCCTCCACAACAAGTACCTTCCCAGAGAATGTGCTTCTGCTGCAAAGTTGGCTTTTCCTCTCTGCCTTACTACCTGGCTCTCACCTTAGTCCCATCCAAATTTGTTTTGGGAGCTGCTTTTTGGAAAGGATCTGTTGCTTAAATATATATTAAGGTAAATGATTATCAGGGTTAATTGGTTCTTTTTCTCAGGTATGTTTGCATTTTAATAGGGAATCATATCCTAACCCAAAGGAAAGTATTGCTAATGGTAAGCGTCAGATAGTCATGCACAAGCTAGAGAGGATAAGAGCCCCTCCAAGTGCATCTCAAATCACGCCATCTGGGTGGTCACCTACTAAAACAATGACCAACATTAGGACTAGCTTCCAATGAATAAAAGACACTCCATTTCTCTTCCTGCTTTAATCTTGAAGCTGCAGATTCCAGCTGCTCCTCCCCCACCAGGTACTATCTTGCTGTTGAGCTTCACACCAGAACATTCTCACTTCTGCTTCTCATTTTCTGAATTAGGAGAGCATTCTGGCCAAGTTCCAGTCAAATCTCACGGGAGACACCAACAGCAAAGGAAGAAGCTCAGTCATTGGTATCATTTTAAACCACACCTGACAACCTACCTGAATGCATGGAGAAGAAGGAGGAAGAAGTAGGTATTGGCAGCTGAGGCATTAGAAAAGCCTAATAGCTCCTCTCCATATTTAACTTTTATGATTCTGCAATCCTTGAAACATTAATAATCTATCTGATGACATCTGAGTTACCCACCCCCTCCCCAGCTCTAGAAATCTCAATGCTTAAAAGGGATCTTTCAGGGAACTGGCAAGCAAATTTTTGTTCTTTTCTTATGACTTTGCACTCCTGCTTCTGTCAGACACAGTGAAAGGTTTTCCATTGCATAGACGAATTTCCTCTCATTGATTGGAACCTTTTAACTGGGCATCAAGCATTATCATTCTCCAGCACTGCATTGGACTTGCTGATAGCCAGGAAGTATTCTGATGGTCAGCATGCTCATTCAGACTCACCCTTTATTTCCTCCATTATTGGTGTGACTAGCAAGAAGTTTCAAGATTCCAGATCATGTCTTTGCAATGCAAAAGCAAACATCTCTATCCTTATACTGTGGAATCAGGCTGGTCCATGGGCTTTTCACTAAAATGTGCCATCAAGGAGCCTTGGTGCTCTGAACCATCTTTAAGATGACTCTTTGGGGAACTTCTGGGAACAAATGAGGTAACAGTAAGTGGTAGAGAGTGAAATGACTAGCCTCGTCTATGTTGTTCCCAATACTCAAGTATATCCCTGGTTGAAATAGGTGGCTGCCTATGGAAGAGAACTTCCATAATTCAGTGAGTCCATTCTCAATTCATAGTCAGCTAGCCCACATACATAGCAAGGCACAAACAGGTAATGACTGAGGTTCTCATCTCTATAGCAAAATGAAAGCAAAGTGTTCTATCCAAGGGAAAACAGAGAGAAGAAATGCTGGACTAAAATAAAGGACCGGAATGACATCCACCAAAATAAATGAAACAATGATCCAGCGATTCCACTCTTAGGATATATGCAAGAAAACTGAAAACATGTGTCCACATAAAAACTTTCAAAGGGATGTTCATAGATGCCTTATACATAAAAGCCAAAAAAGAAAAACAACCAGATGTCCATTCATTGATGAAAGAGTAAAAAAATATGTACATCTGTACAATGGAACATTATCCAGCCGTAAAAGAGAATGGAGTATGGATATAGGCAAAAACATAGTTGAACCTTGAAAACACCCTAAGTAGGGGCCCTGGGTGGCTCAGTAGGTGGAGCACCCAACTTCAGCTCAGGTCATGATTTCATGGTGTGTGGGTTCGAGCCTCCGAGCCCTACATTGGAGGCTTGAACCCACTGGAGATTGCTTTGGATTCTGTGTCTCCATCTGTCTCTGCCCCTCCCCTGCCTGAACCCTGTCTCCCTCTCTGTCTCTGAGTCTCTGTTTCTCTCCCTCTCAAAAATAAGTTAACATTTAAAAAAATTGAAAACACCCTAAGTAAAAGAAGCCAGACACAAAAGACCACATACTGTATGATTCCACCAGTATGAAACATTCAAACTAGGCAAATATACAGAGACAGAAAGGAGATCAGCAGTTACCAAGGGCAGAGAAGAGGTGGAATGGTTAGTGACTGCTGATGGGTATAGGGTTTCTTTTGGAGGTGATGAAAATATTTCAGAATTAGATCGTTCATGGTGATGATTGCACAACTGTGCGAATACACATAAAGCCACTGAATTGTGCTTTTAAATGAGTGAATGTTATGGTATATGAATTATACCTCAAGAAAAAAATGAAAAATGTGAAAGCTATTTCAGACCGAATGGGACACACAAGGAGAAAGACATCAGAAATGAAGAATGACCAGAAACAGGGAATAGGGTGTCCATGGGTCATTCATTCATTCAACAAAATTTTATAAGCACTTACTATGCTGGACATTGTTCCCACCAGAGCTGATTTAAAGTGAATGAGATAGATGGGGTTCCTGCACTATTGCAATGTACCATGTGGTAGGGGAGATAGACTCAATACAGCAATAACACCAATAAGTACAAGATTACAGTAGATGAGTGGATTCATTGATGATAGATAGATAGATACATAGATAGAGAGAGAGAGAGGTAGATAGAGATGATAGAAAGAGAGAAAAATTAATATAGTACACATACTTTTTAAATGTGGAATCCCGTCATATTATAATGCAAATTACCTAATAGATTCTTTTGAGTCAGATTCTTGATATAGTACAAATGAGCCATTGATAATGTTCTAATATCTAAAGATATTCTGAGTATTCTCATTCCTTCAGTCAAAAGCATTTCTCCTTGAGATGGGACAAGCCAGAGTGGACAGTCATCTCATATTCTGTGAGCATTGGCACAACCAGCGGGCAACTCCCAAGATGATGCCAGAGAACCAAGAGACCCACAGGTTTGAGACTTACTTCAAAGATGGAGAAATCCAGACCCTGAGAAGAGATGTGGATCGCCCAAGGTTTGGCAACTTGGAGTGGTGGGGTTGACACTTGAACTCATATCATTATTCATTGCTCACCTAAACAGCACCTTACATACTCTTACCATTTTGCAGATGTGAAGTTGGCTGTTATCCCTCTTTCACTGGATAGGCTTCCTTATGGAGTAAATGCTTGAGGTCCCTGGTTTGAGCCATTTTTGTGAATTCTTTCAGGTGTGGGTGGAGGAGAGGGAGGACCACCTGTGGCCTGAGAGCCCAGACACTTCCTGAGCTGTCTATATAGAGAGAACCCTGGCCTGTCCCTCAGCCCAGTTCTCAGTCACCTCAAACAAAGTATGTCCTCCAGGTTTTTCAAGTCTGGACTTGAGGAGCTGGAGCGTTTTACTCTATGACTCTCCAACATACTTCATTAGCCCAAATGTCAATGCCCAACACTGAATAAGTCAGCTTTCTTATGAGTCCTAAAGTCCTTTGCCTTAAATTGCTGGCTAAAAATCCCACTGCTGCTTCTCACAGAGTCTATGGCATTCCTCCTGTCTCTTCATCTCTTCTTTTCCTCTCTTGTTTCCACTTTAACCATCCATGATCCTCTATTCCTTTTTCTTCGCTTGGTTTCCTTTCATCCTCCTCGCCCTCTTCCTTGCATACTTTCCTCATCTCACAGGACATATTATGAACCACACTAAGTTAATATTTTACATATTTGGGACACAGTAGGCTTCTGAGTATAAATAATTTTTTAATGTTACATAAATAAGTATGCACTACTTGATCAAATTTTGGAAGGAGTCCTACTTGGACTCAGTCCTCCAAAGGAACTGAGCCTATCTTTGAGATCCTAAGCACTTTCTCTAGTGAGCGCTCTCATTTCTGTTCTTGCTTTGTGTATTTTTCTAATATCCTTAAGCATACTTTCTGAGAAAAACATGTGGAAGAATAAAGATAGGAAGTAACAATGATACTTTGTGTGTACGTTATGCTTTATATTTGCAAAGCTTCACAAATATCTTACTTAATCTCACAATAACTCTATAGACGATGAAGGTATAATTGGATACCTGTACGGACAATCCTATTCAGTGGATGAAGAAAATGGGGCTTAAAAAAAGCAAATCAATTTCCTGATGGACATAAAACAGGGAAGAGACAGAGGAACACTGAAGCCTCTGGACCTCAAGTGCAGTGCTCCCACAACTTTTCTAAAACCACCTTGGGGAAAAAGAGAAAGAAGGAGAGAGAAATGCATAGAGAGGGATATAAGGTAAGAGAGAGGGCCAAAATCAAGGAAAAAAATGGGGGTAAGGGAGAGGTCAAAAAATAAAGAACTACCATTCTGGGGAGTGGCAACAAAATCTTCAGCCCAAGTGTAGACCGTAAGATCCCAAGATCTGATATGTAGGAAGCAGAAAGTTATTCTTTAGGTAAGTGTTCCCCTGGAGATCGAGCTACAGAGTGTAAGAGTGCTCAAGTCCACACCATCTCTCAGAGGTATTATTGCAGTCACTCAGGCTCACAAACAGGGTTGATGGGAGCAAAGAGATGAGGACACCCAGCCAGAGTTCTCCAGACACTGGTCTTGCAAAGCTGGCTGCAGGGACTAATTCCAGTGAGTGAAATGGGTGCTTTGTTGAGCACCTACATTGCACCAGAAATTATTCTGGTTGTGGGAGGCATACAGAGATGAACACAGCCTTTCTCTGCCCTCGACAAGCTTGCAGTCATGGAGTGAATTGTGTTGATGCCAAACGTAGATACAAATGTCTTCCTAAGAAGAGAAGGGGCCCTTTGCTATACGATTCCCTCTTCACTAACTGGGTATTTTACCATTTGAAACAACAGTGCTGCAAGGTGCTCTGTGTAAAATACAGTCTGTGGGCAAGTCTGAGTGGTGAAATGTACTGTTAGCTTGAGAAAATGATAAGAAGAAAGTAGTCTTCCTCACCTGGCTGGAGGTTCTGGGATGCATATTTTAATCCTGACTCTTCCATTGATGAGCTATGTGAGCTTAGACTTCATACAGTCAACTTAATACTTTCATTTCCAGAGAGCTCTGTCTCTGGGAATTTTTCTGGGACAAATAAGGAGCTGCAAATCAGGGTTCCCCAAACTTTCAGGGTGCATCAGTATTGTCTAGGGAGCTTTAAAAAATGAATATTTCTAATACAGATCCAGCCAGTCATACTGGACCCAGGGCTCTTTGTTGCTCAAGAGCAAGGCCAAGGATTCTCATGAGTTGGTCCACAGACCCACAATGACAAAACGTTCCCTAAGGTCTCCCACCTTTCCAGAGGCCATTTTCCTCTGTTATCACGCAGCTCTACTAGTCTGTGCTACATAGAAAGAAGGACTTTCTTGGGCTGTTTTTCACGCTTCCAGAGCATAGCTCTCCAGCTTTCTGTGAGTCACCCCAACCCAAAGCCCTCTCTCGTTTCTCTGAACCCCCACACAAAGTGTCTGTGCTATCTCTAAGACATATGTGCTTGGGACTCAGCAGTGTTCATACTCATGCCTCATCACCTCCATGGAGCTATAGACATCTTGAATTATGCAGAAGAGAGAAGGGAGCTCACATTTCTGGAGCCTCTTGAGTGGATGCTGTGGTGCTCCGCCAAAATCCCACCTTCAGGCAGACGGCTCACACATCCCCCCAGCTGCTGGGGGTACTGCCTGCCAACAGCTTGCAGCTGTGTCCCTCCCCAGGACTTGCCCTCAGCAGATGGAAGCTGCCTCGCCCACGCTTTACACCTCCTCCCCGGAGACAGGAAGTCAGTGCAAGGCAACAAAGGACAAAGGCCTGGCACCCTTGACTCAGGATGTCTCTGAAGGGCCATCCAGCTCTGGAACTTCCCACGGGATGGGATGGGCCCTTTGTTGCAGGTCAGCCCCTCTCTCAAGCAACCCTGCCTCCCTAGAAGGACTTCTTCTGACAGCACCCCCCAGCACACCTCTGCATGTCCACAGCAGAATCTTAAGAGTCTGTTTCCAGGAGAATCAGATCTATAATACACCTTCTACATGTCAGGCACCAAGCTAGGTGCTTGGTATATAACAGACTCATGTAATCCCCACCAAATTCAAAAGGAGCCTATTCCTTGAGTATAGTTGAAGCTTCTAAGACTCAGAAAGGATGGCTAATGTACCAAACATCACATGGATGGTAAGTGCAGTGACACAATTCAAATCCAGGCCTATCTGATGCCAAAGTTCTTTCCATCACACTAGGAAAGTCCACTTACCCTTCTTTTTTATTGAGATGTAGTTGACACATAACATTATATTAGTTTCAGGTGTACAACATAACAGTTCAATATTTAGATACACTGCAAAATGCTCGGCACAGTAAGTCTATTTAGCATTCACATAGCCACATATTTTTTTTCTGTGATGAGAAGTTTTAAGATTTACTCTCTTGGCAACTTTCAAATATACACTACAGTATTTTTTTTTCAAAGAGAGAGGGTGTGTGCAAGCAGGGGAGAGGGGTGGGGGGGGAGAGAGAGAGAGAGAAAGAGAGAGAGAGAGAGAGAGAGAGAGAGAGAACCCTTAGCAGTCTCCATGCTCATCATGGAGCTCAGTGTGGGGCTCTATCCCACTACTCTAGGATCATGATCTGGGCTGAAATCAGGAGTCAGATACCCAACTGACTGAGCCACCCAGGTGCCCTTACACTAAAGTATTACTAACTTTAGCCACCCACTGTATATTACATCCTCCCCAGGACCTATTCTATAAATGGAAGTTTGTATCTTTTGAATATAATTTATCTGTCTTTACCCTTCAGCATCTATTATGATGCCAAATAAATATTTACCAAGGAAATAGTTAAAATGGAGATTTTGATGTTCTGGAGGGTAAAGACCATTACTTATGTATGTGGGAAATCTCCCCTGTAGCTGAGTGCTATGCAGGGTACCTGGTTCAGCCAATGCTGCCAAATACACTGATGGCAACTATGGCTCAAAGAAGCATGGAATAGAGTTCTAGAGTGGTATTTTACTCTTTTTAAATTTTTAAATGTTATTTATTTTTTGAGAGAAAGAAAGAGGCAGAGCATGAACAGGGGAGGGTCAGAAAGAGGAGACACAGAATCCGGATCAGGCTCCAGGTTCTGAGCTGTCAGCACAGAGCCTGATGCAGGGCTTGAACCCACAAACCCTGAGATCATTCTCTGAACCACAGTCGGATGCTTAACTGACTGAGCCACCCAGGTGCCCTGGTATTTTAGTCTTCATTGAAATATTAACTGGCCAACAACTTAGTTTCCTTTTATATTTGCCTAATTTTAAGTTGATGACCTGTGAAAATATATATGAAGGCTTTATTTGGATACAAATGCCCCTACCACTTGTCCATATTTTACAGCCAGAGAGCAGTTGTTCAGATGTGGACAGCTTGCCAAGATGCTCCACTATTTCCATCCATACCCTGCTACACAGCTGTTAGACCTCAATTTGGTTACTAAACACAAGAGAATATACACAGAACTGAGGCACATATCAGAAAGTGGTATTCGGGAGCACATCTATGGCCATACCTACTCCTGATTATCACCCTTGTAGATCAATTAGCTCACTCTTGCTAATTCTCACAGATGAAGAATCTACACCAAACCTGGATTCTGGTTTCTACCTTAGGTTTTATTAGATCACGATGTGATTTGCATGGTGTACACATGTGGGGCGTCTTGAATTATGCATTGAGGTTGGGAGAACATCTTCAGTGAAGCTCTCTCTGTGTCCACCTGTACCCCAGGATACTGTTAGACTGGGGAATATTAAGTGGGTCTCTAACATGGATATGTGCAGCGTCTCTGCCAGCTAATGAGGCAGCCAAGAAACTGAAGAATACCTGACAACCCTCAAGGCAGGGACTCATGTCACGCTGACCCTAGAAGGAGCGATGGTATGTGACTCGCTGATATGTTTATTCAAAACACTCTCCCACTAATATGGATTCTGCACAACCTGAATGGGAAAACGGAGTTTCTATGGAATCTCAGGTTGTTTTTTCATCTATCTACAAAATGAACCACACTCCTGTCTTAATGAAAATGCTACTCAATTACTATGATTTTATTAACAAGACAAGTGTAGCTATTTAGTGTGTAACAATGCAAGAGTTATAATTCCAAGGGGATTGTCAGATGCTAATTCTAAATTCAGAATGCAATGCAAAAGTTTTATTAGCCTCTTCCCTGCAAAGAATACTTCTACTCTGTGCTGGAAAAATATTTGTATTTGATGCCTGGGTGATTAGTCTTAAAGGTTGCTGTAGTCATCAGCACAATATTAACCCCTGAAGAATTTATCAATTGAAAATACTGAAAACTAAACCTTAATCATGGTTTTTGTTCACATGAAACAAGTAGACCCAAGATCGGTACATTATGTGCCCAAGATGTTCTTCTTTCTCCCCTTGGGTTATAGTGTACTAAGATGTTGGATGGGACTTCTACTGTCTCAGAATCTGTGCTGAATTCCCAAAGACCCACTGCAGGTCCCCCAAACCCAGGTTAGGCCTGAGCAAAGGAGAGGGGAGAAGTTTTTAACTAGATGTGAAATTAAAATTTTCAACATAACTGAACTGGACTGTTTAATAACTGAAAGGGAATCTTAACCATCCAAATGGGACTTTTCCAAAATGTGAAAGTGACTTTGAGGACACAGGATCTCTCAGAGAACCTACAAGAAACAGTGGAAGGGATATTTGTCCAAAGATATCAAGAGATGAGGGTTGAGACAAAGCAGGTTATTTCCTGTGTGCCCCGTGTTGAGTTTAGTGCATTTAATGTACAAGCTACAGAAATAAGCCGTATCCAATTCAATATTACAGAAATTTCCTGAATAAGAAATAAGTGTTGCACAGAGTGTTAGGAATACAAAGAGGAAATAAAAGATGAGAAGCCTTATCACCTCCTGGAAGTTATAAGTAGAAGTGGAAACATTTGGAAATATCTTTAAATATAAATAATAGATCCTAAATAGAAATCTTAAAGAGGAGGGGCTATCTGCTGTCCATGTCCCCAGGAGCCTGGGTCTGTCTCCCTCCCACCCCAGGGCCAGCTGGGTGCCAAGTGGGGGGCCATGGAAGCCTGAGGCACCCGGACTCTGGCCCTGTCCAAAGCTCCTACTGACTGGAGCCAGGGACTTGGGGTTTCTGGCTCATGAATGGATGGATTAATTTGTAGACATCTCTTCACTTTGGTTTGCTGAGATCTAAGTGAAACTATTTTATGAGAATCAAAAAACATAATAACAACAAGGTTTCTTTTGACAAAGTTTTGTTATATTCAGGCTGAAAGAGGCAGTCTGAGAAGTGTAGATGCTGGAAAGCATTGGAATTTTTGGAGGATTCAGTGATTTATAAGACAGTACTAACCATCTTAATCTGCCTGGTTCCTGAAAATCTAGGATGAAACACAAGATAGGAAGAAATAACTGTCATAATAAAATGACAAAGTAATATGGGTTCCCAGGAAAGGATTTCAGAAACTTCCAAGGAGGGAGAAGCATTTGATCTTGACCTTGAAGGACTTTAGCAAATAGAAAAGAGTCAGAACAGTGAGAAAACTAGGTTTTAAATGGGCTCATTTTTTGTCATAAAGACCCTGTTGAACAAGATTCTTATTGTTTACCAGCAGATAGTCTAAGGGATCTATTGACATGTGAATATTTAGTAAATCTCTGGAATGCATAGAAAATATCAGGTAAAACCAAACTTATTGCTAGTATATTTGATTCAGTTTCCCCATTAGACGTTCCCTGAGTCTGGGAATTCAGCTTGTTTGCTCCCTGCCACAGACTATTCTGGAATAGCTATAGCCAAGGATCAGAAGACCTGAATGTAGGCTCTTCACAGATCTTGGAAAAATTAGTTTCACATCCATTTGAAGCCACAGCGAGTCATGTTGCAGTCACTTCGCTATTCTCTACTCTAATCCCCTACTTAAATTCTCATCCTTCTTTCCTGAATTCTGCTGTCTTTCTTGGACACCTTTCTTCTGAAATCTGTGAAACTTCTCTGTGCTTATGACGGGTGCCACAAAGGATTTGACTGAAAATCTAATAAGATTGTAAACTCATGGAGACAGAGGGCTTTCCTATTTAACTCCAATGCAGAGTTCCTAGTGCGTTGCTGGAACATGTGTTTAACAAAGGTTCTCAAATTAATTAAGATTAAACTTCACTGCTGAATGGAAATGATTAATCGTGGTAACTAATAAAAGACTATACAGGATATATTTCGGCAAAAGAGCTTTGTACGTGCCGAATAATTATTAGAATGATAGTAAGTCAGTAAAGAATGTTTTAGGGTCTGCAAAGTTGTTTTGGCTATCCCACAAGGTCAGAGCACCTCATAAAAATGATTGATGCTCTCTGCCTTCCGCTAAGCTGACAGCCCTCATCTCACACTGCAGTTTATGGTTCCTGACCCCGCATTCCACAGCCGACCTGGAAGGGCCCCGTTTCTGTGAGCCAGCTCCGATAAGCCACCTGAAATCTTCCCTCGGAGGCAGCAGGCAGCAGGCAGAAGGGGTCCACTTGAGCCAGCTGGCTCTCCCCTGCGCCTTCCCCAAACTTCCCCAGATTCGATCATGATGTGTGTGACGGACAACGGCACTAATCTCTCCAGGAACACCCCAGAACACAGAGCTCATCTGTGCTTCTAGGCTGGATTTTGCAGAAAATGGGAGATGGCACCCAACCCCCTCTGGCGTGCCAAGTGTGTGGCTGGTCTATGTGATACCCAGGCAGCTGGCACACACTGGCCCTCTCTGGGGCCACCGCAGAGGCTGTGAATCGTGCTCCGTCTCCCCCCAGAGTATCTGGAGGAGTGGAATCTGCATTACAATGTGTGCTCTGAGGCCGTGGCAAAGGATGTTACACTTTGTACAGGATGCCACTGGGCACGGAAGCCAGCATCTCTAAGATTTGTGGTTCAACATCCACCCATAGGTCGATAGTCAGGAGTTCCAACTGCACGGACAGAGTGTGAGAGCTGTGTGGTGGTCAGACTTTTCCCCGATGCTACAGAAGACCCCCAAATGCACCCAAGGAGTCGCATACCCCGTTTGTAAAATGGAAGACACCTTGCTAATTGACAGGCCTGTGATGGTGTGGCACTTTAAATTACCTTGGCATTAATTGCCTGGACAGGTTGTTCACTCAAATTGCCCTGGCTCGCTAATAACCTGAGCGGGCTGGTGTTTTAAATGACCATGGCACTAATGGCCCAGGCTGGCTGCTATTTCACATCGTCCTGGCACTAATGGCCTGGAAAGGGGGCTTGCTTTGCAGATTAACGAGTGTCCTCCAAATGGGAAAGGATTATGGATAAAGAAAGAAAAACAAGCATTTGCAAGGGAAATAAGAAAGAAGTTTTGACTTCTCTTTCTAAGCATTAGGCACTCTGTGAACAGGTCTGGAGTTCAACACCTCTTCTGAACGAATATTACATGGACCTCCCTTTTTTCCTGCCATACCAACTACATACCACCATTACTTTACATGTGAAAATTAAATTTAGGGGTGCCTGAGCGGCTCAGTCGGTTGAGCATCTGACTCTTGATTTTGGCTCAGGTCATGATCTCACAGTTCTTGAGTTCAAACCCCACGTCTGGCTCTGCACTGAGCATGAAGCCTGCTTAAGATTCTCTCTCTCTCTCTCTCTCTCTGTCTCTCTTTCTCTGTCCCTCTCCCAACTCATACTCACTCTCTTTCTCTCTAGAACAAAATAAAATAAATTTAAATTAAATTTAAAAAATTTATCTGCTGTTCACCAAAGAAGAAATAGAACCTTCTCTGCCCTAGCCAGAGTTTTTCCACTTTTATTTCTGTTCATTCCTATCCCTCCCCCCCACTTCTCCCCAAATCATGTATTCACCAATTATTGACGGATTACGTGCTCACCTTCCACTTGGAAGACTCCTTTTGAGTCCTTGGGGATAGAGATATAGAACATAGACTACACCTCTAGGACTTCCCATTTGAGTCAAGGAAATGGAAAGCCATTTACAAATCATTGCATTGCAGGGTGATTAGCCCCACAACAGTGGTGCCTTGGGGTGCTAAGGGAGTATGGAGGCTCCAAGGGTCTGCAGCTGAGATGAGCTGGAGAAGCTTCACACAGAGGTGAATCTGAAGAAGACAACAGGAGGTGCTCCTCAAGACAGGAAGTGGAAGAAGAGATGGCCTTGAGAGAAAGAGAGACTTCACACAAGGCAGAATTCATGAAAAAACACAGCTGCAAACCCATAGGTCAATGGCGAGGTGGTGGGAGGCAAGGGTGGAAAGGTAGGCTGGATCTAGACTGCAGAAGCCTTGGGAAAGAAGGGAGGGATTTGAGAAATATTCCCAAGATGGAGTTTCCTGGATCTGAGGAGTACTGCTTGCGGGCTTTGGGGGGGTGGGGGGTGGGAGTAGAAGAGGGTTTCTGGCTTTTGGTACTGATAACTGGGCACATGGTGCCGCCATTCACAGAGATGGGTTTGTGGGAAGGAACCAGGCTGGGGTGCAGGAGGAGGGAGGTCAGAATGGGTTCTCTCTCAAGGACACCGGTTCTCTGTTCCTCTCTGTCAGTTGCATTTCACCCAATCTACTGCATGAAGATGCGAGACGTAAACACAGCATTGAAGGTACTGGAAGAGATGCTCATTTCATGGGGCCTCCCCTTGGGTGTCATCTAGAGGACCACCTTCCCATGCGGTGTGAGTGGGTCTTAATACAAACCAGTGCGGAAAGTCTGGTCCCCACAGTTAACAAGAATAAGACAGCAAACCTAAGAGCAGTTCCCTCCCTCTGCCTTTGCGTTCCATTCTAGCTCATTTTCATGGCAATTCAAACTTGCAGTGGCTCTCAGGGGATGGTTTAGTGATAGGATTTTTTTTCTTTCTCTTTTCCCTACAATCCTGGGAGTAATAGAAAGAGGAGTGGTTTTGAAAAGGACAGGGTATCTATACAAGATTAACTGTTATTGAAAGTCTAAATGCTGCCAATGTATTTTGACAAGTGAAACAGAAGTTTAGAATTCTTTTACACATTTGCAAGACTGACTCAATAAATGGAGAGAGTGATTGGATGAAAACAAATGGCTCTTACAGAGTCTACTGAATTCAATTGAATAGATCTGAACTGAGGACCTACCATTTGCAAAGCCCTATGCTAGGCACTGGGGGGTGTGCAAAAACGAACAAAGTGTGGCTCCTGCTGTCAAGGAATTTGATGTCCCAGGCTGGGTTATTGTACCACTACATATTGTATTTAAAGCTGCTTCTAACGTGAGAAAGAGCCCTTCACAATGACCAGGCTCTCCAAAGCATGACACAAGCCACAAACCTTTCCCTTTGTAGAAAACACGGCTTCTTTTGGAAGAAAAGTTGTTCTTTCATCCAACCATCAATAGACGTAGCATTTGCTAAGTACAGGGTGCCTTGCTGGGCACCAAAGGGGGTTTAAGATGGTCAGCCATGGGTCCTGACCTCCAAGGTTTCACCTGTGAACATCTAAAGCTCCTTAATGTCAGAGGAAAGATATAGCCACTTCAATATTTTTGTTAAAATAAACTCTTCTAGGATGACTTTTAATCCAAATAGGGACTCTTAACAACAACTTCTGTAGTTTGGGACCTAGAAGGGAGCCTAGAAGTCTCCCCTATTCTCTTGCCCATTTATTAAGAGCGCACCAAGAAAGACTGCTCAACACACAGGTGGTTGGTAGCAGATCCAGAACTGGGAAGCAAATCTAGTCCTTGTTCTGTGTAACCTAACTCTTGTATCAACAAATGCAACAAAGCAGAAGCAAAATTTAAAGACAGAGAGACCCAGGAGCACCGTAAACAATGAGAAAATCTTGGCATCTCTAGGTAGGCCTTCCTTAGGAAAATAGATTTGCAACACTGTCACTATGGACATGTCTTCAGTAAGTTCGTTAATCACATTCATCAATATGTAAAAAGAAAATCCTCCAGCAAGAGTAAGAAACATTGGATGCTATAAAGTTGCATTGGTCTCAAAACCCAGGATTAGTTGGTTGGACTTGGAGCACCCTGACTTTTTAAAAGTCGATCAGATAGAGTAAATATCCTCGCTCTTACTACATGAGGTCAAATTGATAGAAGTCACAGAAGATGAAGGTCTCATGCTTTTAAATACCAGTGATTTGGGGGCACCTAGGTGGCTCAGCTGGTTAAGCGTCTGACTTCAGCTCAGGTCATGATCTCACGGTTTGTGGGCTCGAGCCCCATGTTGGGCTCTGTGCTGACAGCTAGCTCAGAGCCTGGAGCCTGTTTCAGATTCTGTGTCTCCCTCTCTCTCTGATCCTCCCCTGCTCACACTGTCTCTCTCTCTCTCTCAGAAATAAATAAAAAATATTAAAAATTAAAAAAAAACAAGGATTATTTACGCAAATAATTACAACTAGCAGCTGCAGATTTTTCTTCCAGAGCAATATGGAGATGTAGAGTGAGGTGTTTTTCTTTATAAAATCTGTAAGGCACAAACCTGCCTTTGGGCCTTCATTTTACCATTTTTCACTTTCCCAGCCCTGACAGTCCCTGACCAGATACTGCTCATTTCCATCTCTTCCAGGAAGCCTTCCTTGACCCCTTCTGGACCAAACCAGTGAGTTTAGGAGATAGTGAGATTAGATCAAGGAGAAGATTATGATAATGAAGAAGTTTTCTACTTTAAAAACTTCTCTCAGATTTCTTTGAGTCCTCACAACAGCCCTGAGATCATTTAGAGTAGTTTTATTATCCCATTATACAGATGAAGACATTGAGATTCAGTGGTAGAGATGGAGTCAAGCCTCAAACCCAGGCTTTCTACCTTTGACGCCAGTGTCTTTTCCCCTGTATTGTACTACTGTCTCCTTCATGGAGTTTCTGAGTTTAAGGATGTGTTCTGCATTTCCTTTTTTTTTGCATTGTAGTAAAATACATATAACATAAAATTTACCATCTTAACCATCTTTAAGTGTACAGCTCGATGGTATTAAATATAGTCATAATGCCATGCAACTATCACCACCATCCATCTCTAGAATTCTTTTCATCTTATAAAACTGATACTCTGTACCCATCAAACAATGACTCTCCATTCTCCTTCCCCCCAGCCCCTGCCAACCACCGTTCTACTTTCTTTCTCTATAATTTTGACTACTCTTAAGTACCTTTTAGAAATGGAAACATGACAGCATTTGTCTTTTGCTGACTGGCTTGTTTCACTTAGCATAACGTCCTCAAGGTTCATCCATGTTGTAGCTTATTTAAAAATTCCTTCCTTTTTAAGTTTGGATAATATTCCAGTGTTTGTCTGTACCACATTTTGTGTATCCATTCACCCATCAGTGGACTTTTGGGTTGCATTCATCTTTTAGCTCTTATGACTAATACTGCTATGAACATGGCTGTACAAATATCTCTTCAGGACACTGCTTTCAATTCCTTTGAGTATATACCCAAAATGAAATTGCTGGATCATATGGTAATTCTATTTTTAATTTTTTGAGGAACCTCCATACTGCTTTCCACAGGGGCTACACATTTTTACATTCCCCGACAACAGCACGAGGGATCCAATATATCCACATTCTCACTAACACATGTTATTTTTGGCTTTTTAATAGTAGCCCTCCAGAAGGGTGTGAGGTGTCAGCTCATAGTTTTACTTTGCATTTCCCTAATAACAAGTGATGTTGAGCATCTTTTCATGTGTTTTCATGTGTTACATGTGTTTATTCTTTGTTTTTATCACAGAAACGTGTTGAATTTTGTCAAATTCTTTTTCTGCATCAGTTGAGATGATCTTTTTTTCCCCTTTGTTCTATTAATGCCGTGTATGATATTGATTGGGTTTTGTATGTTAAATCATCCTCGCATTCCAGGAATGTATTCTATTTGGTCATGGATTATAATCCTTTTAATATTCTGCTGAATTCAGTTTGCCAGTATTTTGTTGAAGATTTTTGCATCAGTGTTCATAAGGGATATTAGTCTGTAATTTCCTTTTCCTGCAGTATCTTTGTCTGGCTTTGGTATTGAGGTAATGCTGGCCTCAGAATGAATTAGGAAATGTTCTTGTCTCTTCAATTTTTGGAAAACATTGAGAATGATCGGTATTGGTTCTCCTTTAAATGTTCAGTGGAATTCACCAGTGAAGTCATTGAGTCCAGGGTTTTTATTTGTTCTGAGATTTTTGATTCTCGATTCAATCTCCTTAGTAGTTATAGGTATTCAGATTTTTCTGTTTCTTCATGATTCTATCTTGTTAGGTTTTGTGTGTCTAGGAATTTGTGCATTTCATGTAGGCTATCCAATTTGTTAGCATAAAGTTCATAGTAGTCTCATACCTTTTTTATTCCTATAGAATCCATAGAAATGCCCCACTTTCATGTCTGATTTCAGTAATTTGTGTCTTCTCTCTCTCTTTTTTTTCTTAGCCGGTCTGGCTAAAATATTTGTCAATATTATTGATCTTTTCAAAGAACCAACTTTTGGTTTTATTGATTTTCTCTATTGATTTTTCCATCTTCCATTTAATTTACAGTTTCTTTAATCTTTATCTTTTCCTTTCTTCTGCTACCTTTGGGTTTAACTTGTTCTTCCCTTTCTAATTCCTTAAGTTGTAAAATTAGGTTGTTGATTTGAGATGCTTTTAATGTAATCACTTATAGCTATAATATAAAAGGACTTATATGCTTTTAATATAAGTACTTAGAGCTATAAATTTCCCTCTTAACACTGCTTTTGCTGTGTCTCATAAGTTGTGGTATATTATATTTTCATTTTCATTCTTCTGTATTTTTTAACTTTACTTGTGTTTTCTTCTTTGATCCATTGCTTTTATTAAGAGCTCATTGTCTAATTTCTATAATTTCATGAAGTTTCCAGTTTTACTTCTGTTATTGGTTTCTAAATTATCTTGTTGTGATCGGAGAAGCTGCTTTGTATGATACCTACCTTTTTAAATCTATTGAGACTTAACTATTTGTAAAAAAAAAAAACAAAAAAAAAAGAAAAAGAAAAAAAAGAAAAAAGAAATCTATTGAGACTTAATTTGTGATCTAATATATGGTCTATTTTGGAAAATGTACCATGTGCATTTGAGAAAAATGTGTATGTTATTGTTAGATACAATGTTTTGTAGATGTCTCTTAGTTCTAGTTGGCTTATTATAAGTCCCCTATTTCTTTACTTATCATGTATCTGGTTGTTCTACCCTTTATTCAGAGTGGGATATTGAAGTCTTCAGCTCTTACTAGGGAGCTGCCTATTTCTCCCTTCAGTGCCACCAGTTTTTGCTTCATATATTTTGATGTTTTTAATTGTTACATCTTCTTGCTATATTGCAACTATTATTAATATATAATTTCTTTTTTATCTCTTGCAACTATTTTAGTTCATTTGACTGCATTTTAATCTGTTTAATCAATATCCTCATGCATCTTCTCTCCAAAACTAAATATAATCCGTGAAATACAATTCTTTGTATCACCAACTTCTGTTCATTGAATGAATAAGTGACTGAAGTACAAATGCAAATAGTTGTACATTCATAAGGCAACAATACATGCAAAGAAGGAAAAAGCAATAGTGGGAAAATGTGAAGAGTCAGCAAATAGTTCAGAGAATTTGAAATTTAGGACTTGTGATCCTATTTGAATATATCGTCATGTCTTTCGTGTGAGTAAGCTATGTAACCACATTTTAAAATAATCAGGTCTTCGGGGTACCCAAAGAGGCATACTCAATTGAATTTTCCATATATGAACCTTTGAAACATCTTCCTCTAAGTGGAAAGGAATGCTTTTGAAACAAACTATTTCAGAAATTACTTAGGCCAGATGGAAGCCATTGAGATGTCAGGCCATCCTTGTCTATTGTCTTCCCCAGTTGGTTTCGGTTTGTTAGTGAAGTAGTTGTGTAACTTTAAAATGAAAAAAAAAAAAAAAAACACAAAACTTTATAATACTTCTTAGTAATGGGCTCAGCTAGCCCCAAAGTGACTTCTGGAACATCAAATTAGCTTTTGTGATAAATATTGCCATGAAACCAGTAATTAGTTTCTAATGATCCTGCATTTTTCATTGGCTGTAAAGCCATAAACAGATGAAGATTTTGGCTCCTTGGCAAACTCTTTTTGACACAGATACCTGGGAAAAGGAAAAAAAAAAAAAAAGATCTTTTGTGGTGCCCCAGGCCATAGAAATCTGGCAAGGAGTTCATGTGCTTCCCCTCCGGGATGCACAGCAATTTATCCACCAATATTTTTAACTCCCTCCCAAATTGTGACTGTAAGCATTGCAGGTCAAGTTAATGAGTGAGCTTTTTTCTGACTCAATCCTAAGGAAAAAGAAAAAGACTATCAGGTCTCTAAGATGCTTCCTTGACCTGAAAAAGGAAGAAAGCTAAAGCAGTTAACAGTAAGCCTTTTGAAAGCAAGGGAAGCAAGTCCTATTCCTTACTTAGATTTTGTTTGATTAATTGCAGTGTGAAATATCTCATAGGGATGTATTTGTTCATCTCATTCAACAAATTTTTGAAGGACATTCTATATGTTAAACCCTAGGCCCATTGCTAGTATGCAAACCTGAGTTACATACTGTCCTGCCCTTTGCAAAGCTTATAATTTCGTTGTTGGGTTATGGGGTAGGAGAGATGGGTAAATAAAGCTTTAGATAAAATATGTCCTGTGTCACCATAGAAATTTTTTCAGGAATGGAGGTGGAAGGAAAGAGCTATAATCTCTGATGTGGATGTTAAGGAGACTATAAAGATAAAGTAAATTTACCATTGAAAGCGTCTTAATGGATGAGTAGGAACATTTAGGCAAAGGAAATTAAGTTGAGCAAAAGTAAGACTGAAGAACACATTGCTAAGGGAACAGGAATTCTGGTGGCCAGAGAAGTGGATGTCCATCAAAGGGGCAGCAAATAAGTTGTGAAATGAGGTACTGTAGTATCCATTCAGCAAAAAGGCGGGCCAGGAGGTATCGCAACATAAATATTAATGAGAATTCCATAAACAATCTGATAAATAGTCATTGATGACAGAGACAATGAATGCTTTGCTTTTATAAAGTAGAATATTCCAAATTCTTACTCAGAAAACTCTTTTTAGCTTTATGTCCTCACTAGCATAAGACTTGGCAATACAGGAGAATCATGAAGGGAAAAGCACTAAATATAAATCAAGGGATTCTAAATATAATTTTCCTTCTAACCCATTCTGGTTTTGTTTAAAGATTTTCTTTTAATGTTTATTTTTTTTTATATTTTGAGAGAGAGAGTGAGCACATGTGCATGCACATGTGCACAAATAGAAGGAATGGCCAGAAAGAGAGGGAGAGAGAGAATCCAGAGCCAGCTCCCTGCTGTCAGCAAAGAGCCCGCTGTGCAGTGAGATCACGAACTGAGCCAAAATTAAGTTGAGGGCTCAACTGACCAAGCCACCCAGGCACCCCCCCATTCTGCTTTTTGACATGTCACTTGACCTCTCTGAATTTCAATTTCTTCATCTGTAATATGAATGAAAACAAGAGTTTTTATTCCGGGTCCCCTGATGAGTTTCAGAGGGTTTGTGGATACTCTGAAATAATGTACATAAATCTTAGGTATACATAATGGGTGCCCATCTTCCTGGGAAAAAGCATGCAGTTTTTATCAGCTTTTCGAAGTCTAAATGGCCAGAAAAAACAAAGCAAACAAACAAAAAGTTAATAACTAAATTAAGTTATTAACATCAGCTCAAAAATTCTCTCGTTCTCTGAACCTATGTTCCATATAAACTTAGTTGTCAGCAGCCATATTATCAACTTTTATGAAACTAGTGGACTATCGTTTTTAAAAACACTGCCACAGCATATGAGTGTCTATCAATCATTCGTGAGGTAATGGGTTTCTAAACCAAATAACTTGCTGAAGACCACACAAAGATAGGATGATCTTGTAATCTGTCATCGATACCAGAACACCTTTGAGAGGGAAAGGAGACACCATCTGATGGGGTTCCAGAGCAGTATGCTTCAATGAGGGATGTTCTAGACACACCCAACTGTGTGGTCTTCCTACACAAGGAGTATGCAGAGGCAACCAACTAAATATGAATTCAACTCAAAATCTGAGTTAGTTCTAGAGCTTCAGATGACTTCCTTCATATTGATTAGGTTTACGTTGGCTGTAGTGCTGCCTGGATTGATAGGTTGTGAGAATTTATTCTATTTTTGGAGCAACCAAAAATTGAGGGCTTTCAACAGAAGGACTTGAAGGCGAGAGAAGAAGAGCTGGAGGTACCTCCCGTGGAGAATGCTATGGGCCTCCAGGTTCCATCCCACAGGTGACAGAACTTTTCCCTGATCACCTCTAGGGTTCAGTATTTTTATCTGTAAGTTCTAGGAGTCGGATTTGCTAGTGGATCCAGAAGTGATTGGCCTCAAGTGCAAAGAATATTAAGTTATGATTTACAGAAGAAACTCAAAGGGACAAAAAATAATATAAGAAAAATTACCCTCACTTATAATCGGTAAAATGCATATTAAAGCAATGCGGTGGGGTGGGGGAGTACCTGGGTGACTCAGTAGGTTGATCATCAACTAGATTTCGGCTCCAACTAGATTTCGGCTCCAATCATGATCTCAGGTTGTGGGATTGAGTCCCACGTCAGGCTCCACATTGATGTGGAGCCTGCTTGAGATTCTCTCCCTTTCCCTCTGCCCCTCTCCCCTACTCACACACACTCACTATTAAAAAAATTTTTTTAATATTTTTTTAAAAAACAATGAGGTGATACCGCTTTTTTCTTATAAGTAAACAAAAAAAAAAAACCATTAGTAATAGTTAACGCTGGAAAGAGGAATGTAATGTCTTAAATCTATATACCTTCATCTTTTTAACAGATTGTATTCCTGTATTTTTTTATTTGAAAACACTAAGTTAAGAAATAAACTAACAGGGGCGCCTGGGTGGCTTAGTCGGTTAAGCGTCCGACTTTCGCTTGGGTCATGATCTCGCGGTTCGCGGGTTCGAGCCCCGCGTCGGGCTCTGTGCTGACTGCCAGCTCAGAGCCTGGAGCCTGTTTCAGAGTCTGTGATTCCCTCTCTCTCTGACCCTCCCCTGCTCACGCTGTCTCTCTCTCTCTCTCTACTAGAAATAAAAACATTAAAAAAAAAAAAAAAGAAATAAACTAACAAACCAAAAAAAGAACATTTCTTTTATTAATAAATAAACAAAAACAACAACAAAACAAAAATTAAGAATGGAGGAACACCAAAAAGAAAACAAAGGAAGTGGTAGAGAGAACAGAGAGAAGGGAGCCACGCCAATGGGGTAGGGTCTTTGGCAAATGTGAGCAGAGACAAATTTCTAATGACACAGTAGTCATAGAATCTCTATGAACAGGAACATACACAATCCAATTCTAAATGTTTTCATGTTTCTGTTACAAAACGTCTCCTTCAGTAAAGTCAAGTCCGACAAAGGTTTGGTGCAGTTGTTCTTAGGGCAGTGGGAGCAGAGGGAAGGAGAAGCCCCAGATTGGAGACACCCACAGGGGGAGAGTCAAGGAAGAGCAAAAGCTCAGAGCCAGACCAACCAAGAGAACCCCGGGCTCCTAGGGATTTACAGACACCTTGAGGAAAGCTCTGCAATGGCCACGGGACACAGGAGAGGAATTTGTGGCAATTTTAGCTAAATCTCAAAAGCCCAAATGAACCCAACTGATATCTTAGTAACAAGTAGTTACATAAGAACTTCGGGAGACGCTGCTCCACTCTGTATCTTTCAGATGATTTTGTTCATTTCTGCTGTAATCTATGTATTGAAGTTCTGTTTTAAATCTCAGTGGGTGATCTTCTTTCCAAGTCCTTGGGCTACATCTCCCAATTGTCCCTACAAACAATCAGAGGCAGGGAGTGCAAACATTTGCCATAATTAATAGCTCTTATAATCTGCTTCCTGTAAGACCAAAATCTGTGGCAAATTAATAAGGTCACTTAAGGTACATCTTTCACTGGGACCGTCAGTTATTATTTGGATCTTTAAATTTTGCAAATGGAAATAATACCTAGTCTTAATATAGCACCTCAAAGAAAAGAGTTTGCCATGCACTACAACATAGTAATTTGGCACCTTTCTAGGTTGATATGTGACAAGATTATATTACAAGCGCAACACAGGGTACTAGAAGCATAAAGAGAACACACCACTGTGCACCTGCCTGAAAGCAGGCAGCAATCCATAGTTGGAGAGATAACATCCAACTCAATCAGGGTGTTACTGCACAGTAGACGCTCCAAGTGCACAGGAATGCAGCCCAGAGGTGGCCAGCCTTATGTAGGCTGTGCTGGCTGGTACGCTTTGTGTTGGATACTCTCCACTAGCTCCCATTGACTCCATTCCATTCTCCCCACCCCCCTTCCTGTATGCCTATAGGCTGACCCTTACATACTGTATCACCTAGGCTCACATGACTTCCTGTTCCTGGCCAGGTTTCTACAGGAGGCACATTCGGGATAACTGGTGAGAAAGAGAGGGAGGGACAGAGAGGGCTCCGGGCATTTCTCCTCTGTTCCCTCTTGACTTTGGGCAGTACAACCTTGGCCCAAGCTATATCTTTTTGCTGTGGCTTCCCTCCATGGCTCACACTCTCCATAGGGCTCCAGTGACACCATATCTCCTCTGGTCTTATCACTCCTGAGGGTGGTAGAAGCTTCCAGCCATCTCTAGTCTCTGATGTCTCAACGCCTAGTTGGTTCCCTCTACCTGCTCACATCAGTCAGTGGTGCCTACACTAAACCTATTTGGCTCAACCAGCAGAATGGAAGTCCTGACAGGCCTCGATTGATCCATACTGAAACAAAGATCTATTTCTCACTTAGGCTCTCTGTCCATCACAGGTTAGCAGTCAGTTCTGTTCAGGGTCTAAGGCTGATAGACACTCTGACACCTATACCATTTCTTCTCACAGGCTGTTGGCCACTAAAAGTCATGTTTCTGGCTCTACCTGATTGCATGTGGCTGGGAAACGTGCAGGACTACATGGGTATTTGGTGAACAATAAATGTGCCCCGACCCCAGGACCAAAAAAAAAGGTGTGGCCATTCCCATTCTGGGGAGGGAGCAGTAGTGATGTAAAGCAACTCTTCAGGGATCTGGAGAAATATGGTTCAGAAATCCGCAATATTCTAACAGTGCTCACAAGCACATGTTTCCGTGTGTTCGTAAGAGATATGAGAGAACTCCAGCTGTGATGTGTCAATAACCAGTAATGATAGCTTCTACAAAACCATTTTCCAGAACTGTGGGTTCTGTGGATTTTGAATTTTTGAAGATGATACTAGGAGCTTGCTTAATATTGCCGGGAGGCTTTCTGTCTCAAAAATAAACATCCTTTACTTCATAATTTTGCTGGGGAATAGCCCTGATTATATTCTTCCAGTTATTATTCTCACCAGCCACTACAACTCTTTGGGGGGTGATAATCCTGGGTAGAGACAGGTATAGTAGGCCTGAGATGACTTTATGTGATGGAGAAACTATCCCCATAGACTCGTACCTTCACTCTACCCCCAAGGAACACCTAAAGGAAAAGGATGGCGTTTACTCTGCTTTCTCCAAAACAAGAGATTTTAGTTCAGCTTAGCAATTACAATTAGGGAATCTCAAATATTCGTGCAGTTATTCAGTAAATATTTATTGAGTTCCTAGTAGATGTCAAATGTCAGGCAAAGCTTTAGATGCTGAAAATCCAGCACCAAACAAGCAGGCATATTCCTCCCTAACTTGCTTTCCTGGGAAAGACACGGGCGTTAAATAATGAATCACACAGTAACTTTTTTGTGTTACAGATGGGACAGAACTTACAAGACGAACTGTAAAACCGGAATGAGCAAGTTAAGAGGATCTTCCCAAGACCAGGAGTTTAGAAAGATGTGGTGGAACAGGGTGCTTGGTGACGTCTAGCCTGGAATGACCCTTGTTGTTCAGAAAGTCTAGGAAGGAGAGAAAGAGGTAAGAGTTGGAGTGATCTCATCTCTCCAGAGGAGGGAGAGGGAGGAGGTAAAGTGGTTTTATCTCTCCAGTGTATCTAGCATAGAAAACACACACCTCCTGGGTCTAAAGCCTTAGCCTATCAGTTAGCTACTAGAGTTTCCCAAACTGGAAAAAATAATAATTCTAGCAATTTCATGGCCAAAGTCTAAGCAATAGATCTCCCAACCAATGTGGGAAGGGGTCCTGCTTCAACCAAAAGTTTCCATCTCCACTTGGGCAGGCCCAGCCCGTCAGACTGGCCAGCAGGGCAGCCCACTGGGAACTGGTTTACCTGAGCCACCTGGTCCTTCGCCTTCTGAAAAGCCCTGATGGAAGAGGGGCTCAGACAGACAAGTTCTTCTTTCTGCCTCCCCAATTCTGAGAGTAAATCTTGATTACTGTAAGAGAGAGGTGAGTACTTAGTGGAAAGGAGAATCAGAAATAAAAAGCGAAGTTTTTATTTTTTTTCTACTGAAACCTTTTCTCAGGGCCCCTATAGACCTGAGTGTGGCAAAGCATCATACAAAAAGGGAGGGAGGCAGCGTGCCCTTCTAAAGCAGGGAGAGGACACAGCACAGCCGGGCCATCGCGCCGGCCTGCGGTGGCCGAGCCCAGCAGCCACAGCAGAGCCCACAGCACTGGAGCCCCGTCAGGGCAGCTCACCTGCTGCTCGAGTCATTGACAAGGCAGGTCCGCGCTCCTTGGCAGGCAGCAGAAATTGCAGCAGCCGATAGCAACGAAGGGGGCCAGAGCGGATGAGAAAAAAAATTGATGGACACCACCTGGAAGCTGACAGTAGTTATTCATGAGCACATGAGCGAACCCCCCTGAGAACTCCCAGGAATAATTTGAAGGGACTTTGTGAGGCCCTGGATAACCTGCAATAGTAAGTGAAGTGAATGCCAGCACAACACAGGTAATTAGTAGAGAAGAAAGCGGATGACAATTTCTTTTGGTAACTTCGCAAAGCACCTCTGGGTCAGCACTGTGGAGTGATAGGGTTTGGGCTATCCAGATACCTATTGCAAGGACAAATTGGCAAGCCGAAATTTTCAAATCAGTTTTTGGAGAGTGACAGGGGACATTTTCTCCTATACAAGGCAGAAAAAGCCAAATGACAGAGAAGCCAGTCAAGAATCTAAAAAGAGTGAGGGAGGGGCTGTAGAATGAACCATTAAAAAAAAAAAGTCAGATGCCAGAATTTAAGGAAAGGAGAAATATCAGCAAATAAAGACAATGAACTTTAGGAGACCAGTTTTGAACCAGCTTGTGGGTTTAGTGGAAAGGCTGAAAATGGGAAGAAAGGCTGAAAAGACAAAGGAAGGGGAGGAGCTGGCCGCTCTTCAAGCAGACAGACCTGCAGGCATGGGGACAGGCCAGACCAAGGTGTGAGGGGACCGGAAGACAGCAAGATGCCAAGTTGGCTGTACACAGATCCCCACAGAGACATCAAAGGCAAATGGGGCCAGATTGCTACAGAGGAGCTTAAAGAAATAGGAGGTTTACATGGAGACAAGAGAGAGAAAGAGAGACAGAGAGAGAGAGATTTTAAAGAAAACTTCCCAGAAAAAATCTTTCCCTGGAAAAGCTCTGCTGAGACCTTTCAAACATGAATTGACCTTGAGGTCACATGAGATGGGGATCCCAGCCCCCTTCCCACTGTCCCTGGCCCCATGGAGGTGGGGTGGGGCTTGCCTTCTGAAGACCAGACCGCTGCTGCCCCCTCCCCCTCCCCCAGTCAAGGTCAGAGGACAAGCATCAGCTCCTGCCTTGGGCATTAGCTGCTCCCTGCCCCTTCTGAGGGACAGAGTTCTTAACTGCAAGCAACAGAAATCCTCTCTGGCCCAGTTAAACACAAAGTTTTGTGTTTTGGACATAGGTTAATTCACACAAACCCTAAAACATCCAGAAAATCAGATTCAGGGGATGGTGGCCAAAATCCTACCACAGAACCCTTCCGAGAGGTGCTCTGCTACAGGTCCAGACACTACAGCCGGTCCCACCAAGACTCCAGGCTGCTGGCCATGAGCACCCTGGAAACAGAGAGAAAGGGTCTTCAAGGCCCCCTCACACCAGAATGGGCGGTGCCCGTGTCCCAGCCGCAGGGGAACCTGGGAAAGCAAGGGTTTGGCACTCTCTGCTTCCGCCCACAGCTCTGACTCCCAGGAAACTCCACAAGGTGGTGGCTCTCCAGACAGAAGATGGTCCGGTCCTTCAGGCACCGAGGGGCTGTGAGGAGGGCCCTAACGCTGGGCCTGATGATGAGCAGCCTCACTGTGACGGGAAAGGCCGTGCCCATCTTGTCCTTTCTGCTGCCCCAGCTCTGCACACCTGCTCCCCACTTCTCCACCCCTGGCGGTCAGCGCCTTGCCTCTCTTCACCGCCACTTGGTTCATAGTGGGAGGCCTTACTAGCAGCTGAGCGGTGCTGCCCACGGTCGCCAGGAGGACGCAAGAGAGGGTGAGGGAGGGTGAGGGAGGGTGAGGGAGGGCGGGAGGAGAGAAGCTGTCTCTCCTCCGTGCCCAGGAGGGCCTGTGGCTTCTGCCCTCCCTAGCTTGAAGGGGAGGAAACAGGCTCTGTGAACATTCCCCAAAGTACAACTGTCCATCTGTTACACTTGGATGTAATGGGGGTGTTCTTTTTTTTTTTCTTTAATCATTTTGCTACATTTTACTGGTAGCTTCCATGCTGTTTAAGCAGGTAATCATCTATTCCTTAAAAACCCTGGCACGATTTATCAGAGAGGCTGCTTGGCTTTCTAATGAGTGATCATAATAGCTGTGCTTGCTGGTGGCTCCTTTCTTCGTTTCAGATTTATCAAGGTCTGATTTAATTGCCGTAAACAAGGAAAAACAAGATCAAATTAACAGATGAAATCATAGGGTTTGGAGCTGATACATATTAATGAGCTCTTACTTTTGTGATCTGGCTAATAATGACCCCACACCTTGATAAAATTAGCCAAAAGGAAAACAAACATATCAGGGCACTGCAGCGCTTGGATGCTTTGAGACTGGGAAGCCACCAGATACAGAGAGAAGCTTCCTTGGTGAGCCACAGAGGGTGGGGGAGCAGGGTCTGCGGCACAAAGGGCCTCCCCTGCCCCAAGCCTGAGCCCGTGTCCTGTTTCATCTGGTTGGAGCCTGCCCTTGCAGTGAGCGCCCCAGCACTGCCCACTCCCCAGGCCGTTCAAACACCCAAGCAAACTCCCTGGGCAGTGCCCCCATCTGAGAAATCAGACACAATATAAGCCACTCCTCAGTGGAATTCTCTTCAGTCCTTTTAACAGGCTTGAAGTATTTTACATCCATAGGAAAACCACCTTTGAATTAGTGGTTTTGTTCTCTGAATTGTGCTTTGTATTTGCTCTAATCAAATTCCCTCTCACCCAGATAAGCATTAAATGTGGATCACATCGGAGGCGAACACTTGCAACTCCCTCCCTGCTCTTCACAGAGAGGAGAACTTGTCTTTGTTATGGAAATATTTCTCCAGAGTGAGCCGAGTCGGGGAAGCAGGCACCAACCCAAACACACCCTTTCTGCTTCTGTTTTTCAGCATCTTCCAGCCTGAGACTTTAGCACGGAGTCCTGTCCGGGACCAGAGTTCTAGTTCTACAGAAACACTCACCGTCAGATGTTTCGACAAGCACCTGGGTGGGAGTATTGTGAAGTGGTTAAGGATGCCAGCTTGGATTTTGAGAATTGGGGCCCACCTACCTGGCCCACCACCTCCAGCTGGTGATCTCAGACAAGTCATTTAACTTCACGAAACCTCACTTTCCCCATCTGTACAATGGAGGTGACAAATGTATTTACCTTCAAGAGTTGTTAACACTGGAAAGAGGTAACATATATCAAACACACAGTATGGTTCTTAACACATAATATGTACTTAAAAGTTTTCTTATTTTACTGCATGTGCTTTCCCCCTATTTTATTATAAATCTCTAAATAAGCATTCTTGACAGATTTCTACATTCCTGGTGATGACTGTAGAGCGGTGCTTTGCAAGGGGAGGGTCCTCAGATTAGCAGCATTAGCATCTTATCTAGAGAACTTAGTAGAAAAACAAATTCTCAGGTCCTACTCTAGGGGTGGGGCCCAGAAACCTGAGTTTCCATAACACTTGTGGGTCATTTGGGCACATACATGCTCTAGTTTGAGAACCCTTGGTATGAGGAGAGTATGATATGGGGAACTTCTCATAGAGGAAATGTTACCCTATAAATTTCACCTACCCAAAGCTCTCCTTTTTAATTTATTGACTATTTCTGGGGCGCCTGGGTGGCTCAGTCAGTTAAGTGTCCGACTTTGAGGTCATGATCTCACGGTTTGTGGGTTCGAGCCCCACGTCGGGCTTTGTGCTGACAGCTACCTCAGAGCCTGGACGCTGTTTCAGATTCTGTGTCTCCCTCTCTCTCTGACCCTCCCCTGCTCATGCTGTCTCTCTCTCTCAGAAATAAGTAAAAAACATTAAAAAAAATAATTTGTTGACTATTTCTATTTCTATTTACTGGGTTGGCTTTTACAAAAGAGACTTCAGTTGGCTTATGGTGAAAGTGATAGCAAGCATGGAAATGAAATGAGCCATATTCTTTCTCCCTTACTCTGAGCTTTTCCAAAACCAGGTTTCAGAAACAAGTTTTAAAACTGTGTGTTCCATTTTGGTACCAAGGAAAAGAATCACCAAATCACAGCTCCAACAGAAAAGGCTGAGTCTGGATAAATCAAAAAGACAGGAGGCTATTTTCTCTTGACTCTGTTGGGGTTTGGGACAGACAAAAAAGAAAAAGCCATGGAAAATTTAAAATTTTATTCCAAATCTTCCACAGCACTAATGATAAACAATGGGGGCAATTGCAATTGTTTTTAACGATAAAACTACATTCTAAGGTTATAGATCTTTTGTGGGGTTTCTGTGCACAAAAGATAGGTATTTTTAAATGGATCACATTTGCCAATAAGGTTCAAAACGCAAATGTTCATGCTTTATCTACGTAAATGTACTATTTTAGGTGCGAGAAGATTTGCAAGCTACAATCTCAAGAACTAGCATTTTGCCCTAAGCCGTGATTTTGATCTCAATATGCTCTAGTTTTAAGTCTTTTGTCTTAGATAATGTGTTATTATTACTGTTAAGATAATAAGTGAATCTTTATCTTAATAATTAGGCAAAATTAATGCTTTCTTCTCTTCCCAGAAAGTGCCGAGGAGCCTGAGGCAGTCAATGCCACTCTGGGGCTATCTGCAGACTTTACATCTTGAATTACTTGTACCCAACACTTGTAGCAAAAGTTCCTTTCAGGGAAGTTTGGCAACAATTACGGTCCCTCACCAGGGTCTGACATCTGTCAATTCTATTACACTGTATGAGCTGTGACTGCTTTATGGAGGCAAATTGTGGCTAGCAGAATAGGTCACATTACTGCATAGTCCCATCTCTTGGATTTAGAATCCTTTAAAGATTAGAATTTCTCTGGGTTGCAGAACAATGTGCGTAAAAACTGGGTAAGAATTCCATAAATGTCACTCTTCCCTCCATCTATATGTTCATTGAAAGCATTCCCCCCCCCCCCCCCGGTGGCTTCAGTCTGTAGCAGGATTATTGTTTTAACTTAATTTCTATGTATTTTGGAATTTCTTTTAATTGCAGTGTTTAATGTTATAACTATATTGGCATAGTTAGGGGCCCAACACAATATCCTGAATACATAAATTAGTTCATGGCTAGGCTTTTATTAACTGGGAAATCCTGTTGGCTTGGCTTCAGAGTTATTAAAATAACAACAACATCAATAAGAGTCAGTGATGGTATAGCCATTAGTCACTTCGTAGCTACATTCTCTCCTGTCCAGGACACAGGGAAATAAGAATTAAGCCCAAGAAGACATATAAATAGGTATTTAGGCCCAAGTACACCTCAACTAGGGACTTAGTTAGTGGGGAGTAGTAGAAAACAAAGAAAGGGTGAACAATGAGTCACTAAAGATAAACACGAGAATACCAGGCAGGGCTACAGATCGTATTCTTCTACAGGGCTGATTTAAGAGGTGGGAAAACAGGTCAGTTATCTCACAACCTTCCCCTTCTACCCTGAGTTAGCTTTTCTCTTCCCTTTGTTAGACATAAGAGGTGGAAAATGCCACAGTTAAGTACATGGATGGCAGAATCACAGAGACACGGATCCAAGTCTTGGTTTGTTCTGTCACTTACTGGCTGTGCCACGTTGAGCAAGTGATTCGACTTCTCCAGGCTTCCATTTGCCATCAGTCCAGGTGAGCTAGCAATAACACCTGCGGTAAGTGAGCATTAGTAAGTGTCACCTTGACATAGAGCAGGCACTCAGTTAATACCATGCTTCCTCTTCCACAGGCCCTACTCTCAGTTAAGTTATGAATGAAGTAGGCAGTACTAGAAGAAATGCAGAGCAGTGATCTGTGGATCCTTTCTTCGTTTCTCTCCATAACCTTGTTATGTGCTTTTCTGTTTTTTTTTTTTTTTCTCTTCTTTTCTTTACTGCAACATGATGGCTGTGGTAGGCAGCATAATGGCCTCCCATAGATTTCCATGTCCTAATCTCCAGAAGCTGTGAGTACATTACCTTATGTGGTGAAAAACCTCTGCAGATGTGATTAAAGTGAAGATCTGGAGATGGGGAGATTATTCTGGATTATCTGGGCAGGCCCCATGAAATCTCAAGGGTCCCTACAAGAGGGATACAGGAGGGTCAGTCAGAAGAGACGTGACAACAAGAAGCAGAGAGAGATTTGGAGATGCTATGCAGCTGGCTTTAACAATGGAGGAAGAGTCCACCAGCCAAAGAATGTGGGCAGCCTCTGGAAACAAGAAGAGGTTCAAGGAATGGATTCTCCCCTAGAGCCTCCAACGGGAAGGTGACCCTGTCAACACCGCAGTCAAATGGAACCCATACTGGACTTTTGGCCTCAAGAACTGTAACATAATAGACTTGTGTTATCTTGAGCCACCAAATGTGTGACAACTTGTTACAGCAGCAATAGGAAACTAATACAACACATGCGGTTGTCTAATTCCATGTTGCAGTAAAGGACCACAAAGAAAAACAACCCACTGCCCAGCATAACACAGACTGACTTGTTAATTCTAGCAGTTCTGTAGACTGTTCCATTTTGGCCTTCAAAGAAGAGGTAGCGCAAGTAAATTTTCATGTAAAAGTGAGCATGATTCGCTTGGGAGAAGTAATCATGCATCAGAGGGGAGAAATAATTGCCCGGGATTTGTTTTAAATATGGGGGTGGAGGGTTTAGTTGATCTTAATTCTTGGTTTTTATATCATTTTCCATGAGCAGACAGTGGTGCGCATGGGGAAATTTACTAGAACATGGGCAAACCCTCTCTGTCATTCAGCCCTCACACGGTATGCTGGAATGGGCTGAAAAACTTCAACAGAGCAAGCAAGCTGAGAAAATCATCTGGATTTCAGGCTACAACTCAATCCCCAAGTGTGGCACAATACAACTGCCTCGTTGCCCAATGTTGTGGCCCATTCTCGCTCGCAAGGCCCTTTTGCCTCCTTTTGAACCCATCTTTGCGCTTCTGCCTGGCTCGGAGTCACCTGACCTCCACCTACTTTCATTATTTACCCACATTTTTCATTTTCAGTTTTCTTTTTGCACGAGAACGGCTTTGCCAGAGACAGAACCTAGGATCCTCCTACTAGATCTAAAATACCAAACTGAAAGATTGAAAACTGAGCCCTGAGCAACAGATTTAATCCCTAAATAACTAACCAGATTCAGTTTTCACGAAAAAGGAAAATATTAACCCACAAACCACAGGATTAGGGATCAATTTTCTCCATCAGAATCAACCACAAATTACCAATTTGTAGCCCATAAACATAAACGGTATAGATTACAAATGATACCACCTATCAGGGTGCCCAGGGCCTGGTGGGCCTCAGTCAAAATGTGTTGGTCTTGTTGTAAAATCCTCTGCAAAGTCAGCTAGTGACTTACAACTGGGACAATATGGGCTCATGTCCACTAGCAAACACTCAAAGAAGGGAGTGATTTTGCACTCCTTTCCTTAACCAGTATGTAGTAAGTGTCTATTATGCATTGTGCGGGGACACTTTGGAGAACAAGTCACATCTGGAGACTCTGCGTCTGGAAAGTCCACTCCTCTCTTCATCCTCATTCCTCAAATTCCAAGATAAGCAACCTTCCTCAGAGTTCGCTCCCTCGGCAAAGCTTGCGTGGCGTGTGGCAGCTCTTCTCAGTCATTCACAATAATGTTCCAAGTCCTGCGAAACCCTACGTACTCCCGGAGAGGAGACAGAAGCAAAGGCTCTCAGTCACGAAAGGGAGTGTGAGGTGGTTGGGCCCTTTCTCTGGTGCATGGGAGCCCATCTCTTGCAACACTCCGCTGCCTCTCCCACACCCAGCCCCCCACAGGATTCCAAGAACAGACCCAGTCAGTGGTCTGTGTGGATTCGCCCAGGCCTGGAAGGGCTTCTGGGCACATGGAAGACAGGCTGGCTTCAGAAATGTCTTGCAGACTGGAGCGATTAGGGCTTTCACATCAAGAACGGAGCCGGAGGGGGTGGGGGGAAACTTTAAAAAACTAGGTTGGGGTAGGTGGGGCCTGGATGGGATCTGTTCAAGAGCAGCTTTAAAACATTCTGCTTTTTTTGAAACAACTTACTTTGTAATCATTGCCTTGGCGTCTGGCCCTCTCTCATTTAACCTCATCTGCCTGACTTTAAATTCATGGAACAGATTTTCACTGCCTTGGACTCCAAGCAGTTGGCTGGTAGAGTGTTCTTGGATGTTACCAAAAAAAGGCATTTGATACCATTAATCATATTGCCATATGTAATAAATTGGCCGCCTATGGTACATCGCCTAAAATTGTCACATGGTTCCAATCAGAGCTCTGCCAACGGAAAGTGGTTACTGGAAATTCTGACTCTCCCTTTCAAGCACGCCTGCTCCGTGTTCCACGGAGCCCCTCCTGCTTGCGCCGCACGTTAATGACCCGCTGGTTCATCCTGTGCACAAAGGCCAGTCCTTAGGAGGCCGCACATGTCTGGGGGTGCTGCTCTATGTGGGCAGTAACCTGCGTGATGTCAAAGTCACATCATCACAGCCCATCTTTGACAGCCAAGTGACTTGAAGGTTAATCTGACACATCACTTAATCTGTGGTTTTGCATCTGCCTCTGCCTTGATTCTTTGTAAACCTTCTTCCCGGGCCCCTCCCCGAACTTCATGCATATATTGAATTTAGAGGAGCAGTGTTGCCCAGCGAGGATGCTGTCGTCCCCACCTTGGCCCACGGGAGGGCTGCCGGCCACACCGCAATGGGGGAGGCTCTAAATCCCCTTGCGAAAAATTGATTCCAGGATGCGGGAAGAGGAGCTGGACAGAGACGCAACGTGTTGAAAGTGTCCTGCCCTGCAGCCGCTGCTCCCGCTTTAATGAGTTACATTTGCGCATTCGGTTACCCTTTCTTTGTTTCTGCCTCTCTTTTCTCTCCAGCGCGATCAGGCTCATCTACAGAAAATAACAAGGACGTAACCATTCCGCCCCCCCCCCCAAACAGATTATTGTTCTGTTTGGTTTTGAAACTTTGAAAGGCCGTTATGAAACGTTTTGGAATTCAAGCCTGTTTCTTTTTCCTTCCTTCCTTCTTTCTTTCTTTTTTTTTTTTGTAAAGGAAAATACCGTGTGCGTGCGTTAAGTACAATTTTGGTGAGTACCTACGACGCCCCTCTGTCGGTGCTCGCCTGTGTGCGAGCAGGTGCTCACACGTGCCCCTCCTCTGTGCACATCTGTATGTGTACATTCTAGCTGGGGCCAGGTACTGAAATCCTGAAATACAGTTTTTGTCTCATTTCCAGCAGCTCTAAAACAGGAAGTACAGGAAATCTTAGTCACCCCCACCCCCACCCCCTAACCCCTGAAAAAAAAAAATGTCTGCGCTCATGAAATTTGCAGCCTGATCGTTGCAGACCGCGGAGGCTCAGGCAGCTTGGGAAAGGTTCATATAAACATCCCTGTCACCATCTGAAACCCATAAATAAGGCTATTGCCGGGAGTTGGGGGGCGAAGCAAGTTTCCTCCTTTTTTCACACCACATCGACATTTATCTTCAGCAAGACATTGTTCGGTGGAGTAGGAGAGCACGTGGGAAGAGGCTGAGCAGAAAGTTAATAGATGGCCCGAAAAATAAGAGCTCCGAGTGAAACACAGAGCCAGGAGTATGCTCCAATTCACAGAAACTCAACCTATAGCTCCAAAGTCCCGGCGAGAAAGGGAAGGTCTGGCATCCCTGCAGCTTCGATGGAGTGTCTGCCACATCAAGACCAAGGCTCTGTTGATCTCCGTCTTTTCCCGTATTAGGTGGTAGGTGCACATGTGACAAGTCTGGCCTTGGCTTCAGAGGAAAACAAACAATAAAAGTGAACTAGATGGCAAGTCCTGAAAAGAGTTAGTAGTTACTTACATAGTCCCTGAATTGGCTCTGCTCTGGGGACACATGAAAATGCAGGGATACGCCCAACTGTGCAAAGGACTGGCCCCCCGAAAACTATACTGAAGAGTTCAAATCTAAATAATCGTCACTTATATATTCGGGGCCTTTGTTACAGAGTCCTGGTTTGAGGATGCAGAATGACTGACTTTCTTTATGAATTGGTTGTATTTTGGACGGACAAGTAGATATGTCTTGCCCCAGCTGCACTCTCACTGAATTAATCAGATTTGGCACTTAATGGTGTCACACTTTACAAAAACTCGTAGCTCTTGCAAACGCTCTTCCCTTCTCCTCATGTAATCAATATTTACTGAGCATGTGGTAAAACCAGAGGTGGGGGTAGAGAAGAAATCTTCTGTGCCCTGGGAGATCATTGATATAATTTAGGTCAAATACACGCGTGTAGAATTGCATAGGGTGATCACGTGTGCTTAGTGTGTTTTTACTTTTCATAAAACTCATTTGAATTTATATCTTGTTTTTAAGTTTACAGTATTGCAGGAGCTATGGGCTTTATCTGACCTACTTTATGAACACTTCCCTTGTTGAGGTTGTTGGTATCCATGGCCAGTGAGCTACAGCCATGGTTGATGGGAATGTTCATGTTGAATACTTGATAGAAGAACAGGAGTGTGCACTGCTAAAAAAGCAACAAAAATATATACCAAAAGCAGTAAGATGAGACAGTAGTGAAGGAAATCTACATGAGGAGGACCCTCATGGACATTGGTGTCATAATTAGTTGGCATTTACCTTTTTCCTCCAACTGTTTGGTGAAGAGGTTGCCAGGAAGCCAAAGAGAATGACACAGCCTTTCTGCCAATTCAAGCAGAAGTTAAGCAAACAAGTTAAGTGGGTCATAGTAAGTGACCTATAGCCTAAGCTGGGTGTGCCAACCAATTATTACTGGGTCGGAGCAAAAACTGAAAGCTAAGGAAGGCTTTGACAAGCCTTTAGTGCCAAAGGGCCATATCATGATGCAAGAAGAAACCTTACTCCAAGACAAATTTCAGGAGGACCTAGATGTCCTCATAAAGCAAGGGACAGCAAATATTAATTATAAATGGCAGGATGGCAAATATTTCAGGCTTTGCGGCCACATATGGTCTCCGTCACATAGCAGTGTATGTGGGTGTATGTTTTACAGTCCCTTAAAAATATATAAACCAAGGGCGCCTGAGTGGCTTAGTCGGTTAAGCGTCTGACTTTCACTTAGGTCATGATCTTGCAGTTCATGGGTTCGAGCCCCGCGTCGGGCTCTGTGCTGACTGCCAGCTCAGAGCCTGGAACCTGTTTCAGTCTGTGACTCCCTCTCTCTCTGACCCTCCCCTGCTCACACTGTCTCTCTCTCTCTCTCTCTCCTAGAAATAAATAAANGTGACTCCCTCTCTCTCTGACCCTCCCCTGCTCACACTGTCTCTCTCTCTCTCTCTCTCCTAGAAATAAATAAAACATTAAAAAAAAAATACAAACCATCCTCAGCTTGAGGGACTTCCAAACACAAGACACACTAGATTTGTCTAGCAGGTAGTATTTTGCTGACCCTGTAAACTTCTATTTAATAAACATTTGTTGTACACCTATGATGTGTTCTGCATTGTGTCAAGAGTAGAACTATCTAGATAAATGATTTGGCCCTGTCGTCAAGAAGCCTTTAATTATACGCTTTAGCAATTCAGCAAGGAGTGGAGTAAGCTGTACCTAAAATTGTCTGAGATGCCAACTGGCGCCTCCATAGAATTAGCTTCTCATCTTTATCGTGGCTTAACTCATCTTGGTAGCTCCGTCACCCAGCACACAGAAACGTCTCCAAAACTGTATGCTAAAAGCACATCAAATTTTTACCTAAGATTTTGTTCTCCTTAAAAACTTGCTATGTAAAGTTTTTTGTGACTGTGATGCTTGGCAATATTGTTAAAGGAAGTGTTGTTTTGTTTTGCTTTTTATTGAAGAGTTTACTAAGCATTTTATCTTCTAACTTGTATCTTCCTTTACTTTCCCTTTACTACTCGTATCTTATGTCACTAGAAAAGCATGCCTTTACATATGCAACATACCTACCCAGGTATGGGTAAGATTCAATGCTTTCCTGTATTGCAAATTTAGTATTTGTTTTTACTGGTTTTGAGCTTTCAATTCACTCTTTAGAAGCCTAGGAGGAACAAAATTCATTATGTAATTTTTTTAACCAACTGCAAGAGTGCAAGAATAGTCTGTCTCCTTCCAAAATAGACTCATCATTCACAGATGTAGATGTGGACTTGTTATGCCAAGAGGAGACAGATGTGGCTCTACTCACTCAAGGACAGGTGCTTCATTTATTCCTTCTCTAATGTTCCTCTTTTCTTTATATAGATTCATGTTTCTGACCTATATCATTTTCCTTCTACTAAAGAACTTCTTTTAATATTTCTTTCAGGACAGACTTGCTGGTGATAAATTCCTCCAGTCTGTGTTTATCTGAGAAGGCCTTTATTTCTCCTTTGCTTTTGAAGGACACTTCTGCTGGATGTAGAGTTCTAGGTTGGGAGTCTGTTTCTTTTAACACCTTAAATATTGTATTCCACACCTTTCTTGCATGGCTTTGGCTGAGAAGTCCACTGTATTGTTATTCTTCTTCCTGTGTACATAAGATGCTTTTTTCCGCTCTCACTTCAAGACTTTCTTTGTCTTTGATTTCCTAAAATTTGAATGGTAGGCCTAGGTCTAGATTCTTTGGAAATACTGATGTTCTTCCCTGAACTGCCTGGGTCTGTGGTTTGCCATCTGCCATTAATTTTGGAAAGTTCTCAGCCATTATCACTGCAAGTATTTTTTCTGCCCTGTTCTCTTATTCTTTTCCTTGGTATTTTATACCTTCTCGACTTGTCTCATGAGATTCATGGATAGTTCGTTTGGTTCCCCCCACCCCTTCCTTTTTCTGTTTGTATTTCATTATCTTCCTGCTCGCAGATTCTTCCCTAGGTTGCGTTGAGTCTCCTGGCGAACTCACTGAAGGCATTTTTTATTTCACTTTTGGTATTTTTGATTTATAGCATTTCCTTTTGATTCTGTCTTGGCGTGTCCATCTCTTTGCTTATATTACCCATCTTTGATTGTTTGCATTTTCCATTAGTGCCCTTAACATAGTAATCACAGCTATTTAAATTCCCTGTCCAAGGGTGCCTGGGTGGCTCAGTTGTATAAGCATCTGACTTTTGGTTTCAGCTCCAGTCATGAATTCACAGTTTGTGAGATCAAGCCCCGCATCAGGCCCGGCCCACACCAATAGCACGGAGTCGGCTTGGGATTCTCTCTCTCTCTACCCCTCACTACTTGTGCTTTCTCTCTCTCAAAATAAATAAATAAACTTTAAAATAAAATAAAGTAATAAGTTTTCTGTCTGATAATTTTAACATCTGTGTGCTATCTAAATCCGGTTCTCATGACTGCCCTGTCTCTTCAGACTGTATTATCACTTGCTTTTTGGCATACCCTGTAATATTTTATGGAAAACAGAACACGTCAGATAGGAACTGAAGTTGATAAGGCTTCTGTGTGAAGATCTATATTAATCTGGCTGGGAGTTAGACTGTGCTTAGTGTTTTCCATAGCCATAAATGCCAGAGATTCAAATTCCTCTACTGTCCTTGTTTAGGTCTCTCTTCCAGGGAAACCTAGGGTTTTCCTAGGTGTTCCTCCTCATAGCATCTTCCAGCTTTTCCAGCTGCAGGCCACTGGTATTATACTGGAGTCCAGTTGGTGTGGTGGCAAGGAGGGAAGAGGGGGCATTCTATAATCTTAGAACCAAGTGTAAATGTTTATGTTTGTGGCAGGGTTGTGATCTTCACTAGTGACTTTCCACTGATACAGCTTTTCTTTTCACCTGATCTTTTCTCTCTCCCCTGGATGCAGCACCCCCAATCAATTGCCTTGAAGCTCTGACATCCATAGACTCTATTCTTCACCCCCTTAGGTGAAACAAGAAGTCTACAGGGTGCCAGAGTGGGAGGAATGCCCTGCCTCGACTGGGATAATGTGCTGGGATCAAGTCTTTCCCTCCGAAGTATAGACCTTTCTCATGGAGAAATCTCTTGGTGTGTGTCACAATGATTCTTCTTCCTCTCTCTATGCCAGAGCCATGAGGGAACCTTCTGCAGGTCTTCACCATGAAAACCTGGTGGGGTCCTTGGAGATAAAGTTCACAAAAGTGTGGGGTCCCCCAAGAGTGAGTCCCCCGGACTTTCTCGCTCTCAGGCCAGTCTATACTCAGCCTCCAGAAATTCATCAAGATGGCTATGTGAGTGTTCTTGATAGTTCACAGCTCCAGCAGCTTCGGGGGCAAGTCAGCTGAGCTCAGCCCTGTCTTCCAGGAGTTTTGCATCTCTCCAGCTTTCAAGGGGGAGGTTTTCTTGCAACCTCAGCTCTCCAATGGGCACAAGGAATGCCACTGGTTTTCAGTGTAGTCCGGCTCTTTTCTTGTTGTAAAGATGGGAGGGCCAAATTCCAGGCTTTCTACGTGTCAGATACTAAACCAGAACTAACAACATGTTTTAATGAATAGATGTATGAGCGAATAAATAAAAGTAAAAAAATATATATTCACAAATAAGTCTCAGAGTTTGACTGTCCAGGATAGCTGAAGACCAGGACTGAAGTCAAGGCCAGCAAATTGCAGGGAACAATCTAAGAAGCAAGCAACTGTAGAGTCAAAATAGCACACAGACAAAAACAAACTTCATGTGTTTTGTATACATATCTTTCCACATAGGAGAATTCAGTGAGATGATGGCATTCATGTGTGATTTCAACTCCTACATCTACTTAGTTATGTTTATATACCCAGAAAGCATGTCATCCTCATCACCAAACAATTATGAAGCACCTACTATGTTCTAGAATTATTGGATATTCGCAAAGGATGTGGTTGGTGAGCTCAGGGACTAGAGCACCAGCTGGAGATGAAGAACATATGAATAAAGAGATTAAATAATAGAAGTTTGTATAAAAATAATTAACTTTCATATATTACTAGAGGATGCACATTGATTCAACTGTATGTGTAATATTTTAAATACTTATATGGATAATTTATTGAACTGTGGCATCATAATTAAATATTAACTAAAAACAAATAACTCAAAGCAGTATGTGTTAAGTGCCAAATGAGTGGCAGAGGAAATTGCCGCAGAAGATGGAAGGAGCTATGTGCATGTAGCAGTTGGCTGAGTACTGATCATCACCCCTCATTTGCAGGCTCCGAAACATATTTTTGTACCATGAACAGGCACTACTTAATCTCAGTTTCAGCTGAGTGCCTCCTCATCAAATATATGTCATGTTATAAAATGAGGTTTGAGGGGCGCTTGGGTGGCTCCATTGGTTAAGTGTCCGACTTCGGCTCAGGTCATGATCTCACGGTTCGTGAGTTCAAACCCCAAGTCAAACTCTGTGCTGACATCTTAGAGCCTGGAGCCTGCTTCGGATTCTATGTCTCCCGTTTCTCCCTGCCCGCCTCCCTACTCATGCTCCTTCTCTCTTCTCGAAAATAAATAAAAATGCTAAAAAAAATTTTTTTAAATGAGATTTGAGACCACCAACCACTGTATGATCCTTTGCCGATTGCTATCTTCAGCTAAAAGAAATTGAAAAGGCCAAGAAAGAAATGGGGTGATAAAAGAACCCCAAACTTCCCTGTCTTTCCACACAAAGGAAGGTATGGAGGGTATCTGGCTTTCAACTTAATCCCAGGGAAAGGAGCTTTTATAGGACCTCCAGCAGCTTAATATGTTCATGCAAGGACCCACTGGGGTGATGTCTAATTGATGCCTGGCAAACCTAAAGTCCAGAGATTCACGGGTGAGTGCTCTGCTAACATGACATCATCACAGGCTGCCCTCAAATCTGTAGTGACATCAATCAGGGGTTAACCATGGGATTCCCAGGACTTAAGGAAAGAACTAGAAGCAACTTAGAAGAGATGTGCTCCTCACATCAGAGAAACTGGAGATAATTCTTAAGAACACTGTATGAATGTGCTATGAGGGAAAGGGCCAACTTGAAACACTAGCAATTCCAGGGATTGCTTCTGCCCCCCTCATGAAAGTACGAGTCCTGCCTCAGAGCCTTCGCATCTACTGTTCCTTCCACTTGGGATGCCTCTCCATGAGGTGTCTGTAGCCAGCATCCTCGTCTCTTTTGGGTCTTTAACCCAAAGGCATCCCCTCAGTGAGGGCTTATCTGACTACACCGCCTAAAAGTGCTGACATTTTACATCCCTTTTCCCTGCTTTCTTTTTTCCCTTAGCGCTCACTAAATGTTCCACTTACATATTTTGTTTTATTGCTTTTCTCATCCAATAGCTTGTAGGCTCCACAGATGCAAGAATTTTTGTCTATTTGATTTACTGCTATATCCCCAGGTCCTAGCATAACACACAGTAAGCATTCAATAAATATTTACTTAATGAACGAATTAACAAGTGAATAGAGGAGTAAACAAATTGACAAGGTCTTTGAGAGAAAAAAGTAAATGACTTTCTGATTATTCTCTGTGAGCTTTCTTTATTCAACAGGCTAACTATGCTTGTTTCTGATTACCTTGTGGTGCTTACAATGGTATATTACACAGGGATCAAAAAGTGTAGGTGGCTGGAAATGTCATGAAAACTTTTTCATAATTCACCTTGAATCACATGTCCTAGCACATGGTTTGTGTGGAAATTCTTTTCTCCTGTGGACCCATGAATTACTTCAATTACATGAAATTGGCATTCTGTCTATAATCCCTTTAATCCCTTTCCTACTTTATCAGAAACGGGTAAGGACCATAGAGAACCTTCTTCCTGACTGAACAGTTTTGCATTCCTCTAACTAGCAATATTTCTCAGCCACCAGGCACTAGCATCTTATATACTTGGGCCCATGGCTTCCCAAACTAAGCCCAGGTCCTGGGTTAACTACTTCTTACACCTTGAGAACGTCTGAATCTGACTGGTATAGGGGCTATCTTCATCTCTTCTTAGTATGCCATGTGAGAGCACACAGCTCTTTTATGTAAAGTTCTATTTTTTAAGTGCCACTGAATTCCTTCTCATGTCTTTATTACACGTTTATTGCAAACTTGATAAATTCCTCACACAAACTCTAAGGAGAATTTCTCCCTCAGACTCACATATTGCGATGAAGATTCCGATGTCTGTGCCTCCCCACCAGAGTTATTGATTTAACTGATACATAGGAAAATTCAGGCATCAGAATGGCTTAAAAAGTATCCAGGTGAGGCGTGCCTGGGTGGCTCAGTGGGTTAAGCATCTGACTTCAACTCAGGTCATGATCTCACAGCTGATAAGTTCGAGTGCCGCATGGGGCTCTCTGCTGTCAGCGAGGAGCCTGCTTGGAATCCTCTGTCTCTCTGTCTCTCTCTCTCTGTCTCTGTATCTCTCTCTCTCTCTCTCTCTCTGCCCCTCCCCTACTCACACTTGTGCTCTCCTTCTCTCAAAAATAAATAAACATTAAAAATTAAAAAATAAAGTAGGCAGATGATTCTATTCCTCCAGGTGATTCTAACAGGGCTGAGATTCATTGATCTAGAAGAGAAAATCTCAAAATTTAACATATATGAAATTCACCTGGAAATCTTATGAAACTACAGCTTCAGTAGGTCTTCGGTAAGACCCGAGCCTCTGCATTTCTAACGAGCTCCCAAATAATGCCAGTATTCCTAATCCATAGACCACACTTCAAGTAACATGATTCACTGAATAACGTGTAACTATTTAAATTTAAACATGAACTTTTCAGGGCACCTGGGTGGCTCAGCTGGTTAACGTTCAACTTTGGCTCAGGTCATGGTCTCACTGTTCGTGGGTTTGAGCCCTGTGTCCGCTCTGTGCTTACCGCAGAGCCTGGAGCCTGCTTCAGATTCTGGGTCTCCCTTTCTCTCTCAGCCCCTCCCCTGCTCACGCTCCATCTCTCTCTCTCTCTGTCTGTCTCTCTGTCTTTCTCTCCAAAAAAATAAGTAAACATTTAAAATTTTATTTAAAAAATTTAAAATGAACTTCTGTTACTCTATGAAGTCAAATTAAATGAAAGTAAAAACTCAGGTCCTCAGTCACACTAGCCACATTTCAAGCATTCAGTAACCACATGTGGCTAATGGCTTCTATGTTGAACAGGGCAGAGTAAAAAATTTCCATCCTAAAAAGTTCTACCGGACAGTGCCAATCAGGACCCTTTATTTTCCTGTATTTCAATTTGCAAGAAATTACATCTGCCAAGCCTACAGCTAACGTGTTTCCACGGCACCCAAGGGCTTTAATAACATATGTATTTTGTGTGCATTTTTGCTTTGGACTTTGTAAGGCAAACTTCTTCCCAGAAGATAGTGGGAGGTCCTACAGAAACCTTTGATTTCAAGACCCGCTTTTGGCCTCTGTAGTTGATTTATAGTATTACTATTTTTGTTGTTGCTTCTGTTTTAGTTAAAGCAAACTTTATTAAGGGCTTGAGTGAGTTAATCTACCCTCTTTGGTTATTTTTAAACTCCTTTTCAGTAAGCTTTTTTTTTTCCCACTTTCTTTTGCCAACTTATTTTACCAGCATGACCTGAAAACTAACTTTGTCATGGTCTTTGTTTATTGTCCCTGCACTCAGTTCTGGCCACCTGCTCACCCTCTCCTTAATCCATTCAACTCTAGCAGCGTAGAGCACTCGTAGTCCGGCGCTGTTCAGATGCTATGGGAGTTTCAGGAGAAGTAGCAATGGCGCTTCCCCCTCGCCGAGTTTATAATTGAATAGAGGGCCTATGATGAGACAAGTAAAACTCAAAATCTCATTAAGCTTCTCACAGTGGCTAGCAAGTGGTAACACATTAAAACATTAAAACAGATGAGTTTCTCATATTAGCCAGCTATCACTGAGCAAAGGGCAGCATCCAATAAAATGGTGCATGGGAGAGGTGGGATTAACGGAGGGCGGGGAGGCCATGGTAGGGTCAGGGGAGGGCTGAGCCATGAAAGGGCTGCACGCTGAGTAGGGCGCAGCCCTGCTGGGGAAAGGACTCGGGAAAGGCAGGCTGCCTCAGGAGGAGAGGACAGAACGAAGATGGAGGCATGAAAGAAGCAATGAGGTAAAATGGGAGGGCAATGGAAGGGATTGACAGACTTCAATTGTTACACAGTCCTATAGAAAGCCATGACCCTGTGTTTACTGCACCTTCATCAGGACAATAGTGCCTTCAGACGTAGAGGGTGTAAGTGTGAGGAAGGGGCCGAGGATGCAGATGGGCCACGGGAGGAACGGGCTTTGTCCTGATGCTTCTTGAGCCCCCTGTGAAAGCAGATCTGCCTGAACAAGGAAAGTAAAAGAGTTCAAGTTTCCACAGCATAAGGCTGATAGGACTGGACCAGGGGGACTGGAGAGTCAGTTCTGTTCCCGGCATGACCCAGTGATCTGAGGGTGCTCTTGGTGCCTGGGCCCCACCTTGTGCCTCCTTCTTACAGAGCAGCTCCGTTTTTGTCTGTTTACATATCGGCTTCCATAGACCACTGATCAAGACATTGTATTTGTTAGAATAGTCTCAGCCACTGCCGCAGAGCTTCTCTTTGACTCTTAAACCCTCACGTTCATCTTGGAAATTAAAATGTGTGAGAGAGGGGAAGGTGGAAGGAGGGAGTTATGGGGGTAGAGAGAGAGCACACGCACTACGGCCCACCTGGGGCAGAAGAGGAAGAGACTGGACGGCTCCACTAAACCAAGCCACAGAGAGCCCTTGCCCAGAACCCATCCTTGTTAATGAGACGGGGTCAAGACGATCACCCACCCTGCTTTGTACAGGAAGCTTATAAAGAAAGTTGATGGACCAAAACTTGTGTATCCACATTAGCTATCATTCTGGAAAATCATACACACACTCGAATGACAAATGACACTGACTTTGTTCAGCCACTTTGGTTCCTTAAAATTCCTTCTTTAGTGTCTGATGAGCTTCCAAGCATACCTGTCCTAAACTTCCGTGAACCTGTTTTCTGAGCAATCGGTGCTTTGTGGCACACACCTCTGGAGTGAATGCCCTGTTGTGGGAAAGAGGTGAGGCATGTTCATTTGAAAGGGAGGCGGGAGCCAATTCATGAGGCTTCAGCTTATGTACCCAGGGTCATCACCTTTGGGAAAAACTAGCCCTCTTGACATGCCCTTGGCCAGAAGGTCAACACAGAAAACTCTTCACTCTGAAAACAGAGCCCTCCGGCTGAGAGAAATAACCCAACCATGATTTAGAGAGAAGCCTATTTCTCTTTTCAAATTTTCTAACTTGACATGTTGCTGTAGTGCACTTCACATCTGATTACATTAGTCACATCACATTATACCGTATCAGATGTGACATGATGCAAAGGGACTGTGAACTGTGTATAAAGATGTACCAGCAGCCAATAACTTCAACCCATTCCTGATGCAGGAGCTGAGCTGCCTACCTTCCCGGTAGCCCTTTGTTAATTCAGAGAAAGCATCTGATTCTCTTGTCAAAGGGGGTCCCATAAGTCCGTACCTGAGTGATGCGTGGGAATAGAAATGATTCTAGATCTCTTGCTTAAATCAGGGCCATTTTTTGCTATCCTAGGGCCAAATCTAGAATTCTGCCTCTCCCCAAATCCCAATAATGATGCCTTCCATGTGTCTTACACATTACAATTTGCAAGGGACTTTCAAAGTCATCATCATTTCATTAACATTCCACATCCTTAGAAGCCAAGACTTAGCAGATTCTTCCACATTTGACTAGGTGATTCAGAATGTTCAACAGCATCTTCCTCTGACCAGAATCTCAAGGGCAGAGGGTGGGACAGGACATAGCCCGCTCTCTGAGTCTCCCTCTTTTTGGCACAGAAAAAATCAGCTCACCTTTGCTCTGTGTGGCCCGTGTCTTCATGATAGGCTGCTTGAATTTAGCTCGATTTTATCTTAATCTAAACACTAATTTAAAGAAAACTGCTGGAGACATATTACAACTGTAGCACACTAACTTCAAGATGAAAATTAAAATATTATCCTGGTTTCCCCACAGGGACGAGCAAAGAAAATGACACATAAATCTGACCAGCCACAGTTTGGTGAGAACTAATGTGATTCAAAGGTTGAACTTGACTCTTACCACAGGGTGTCTTTCTTTCATCATTTTCGAAGAAATCAAAGAAAACTCTCCTTCTCGGGAAGGATGATTTCGGCTGCAAGTATCAGAATCTGTAATAAATTGCCTTAAAATATAAGGAAAGGTATCAAAAGAATTTCCAGAAGTGGAATAGCTCCAGAAGCAATTACTTCAGTTGGCGAATCTTGTCATGAAGAACCCAACATTTTGGCTCTGGCTTCAGTTTCTGCCAGAAAAAGGTTGTTGCTGGAGTTCCCGACTTGACATCCCAATACAACGACTTCCAGAGAAATAATCGGCCTCTGTCTTCCTTTTGTAGAAGAGAGGAAATTCTTCCAAGAACCCCTATCCTCACCCTAAAAGACATCCCCTCTTATGTATGAGCCACGATCATGCCACATATGCCCATTTTTAAATCAACTTTTGGCAAGAGTAATGGGATCATTTAACTAGACGAGGAAAGCAACCACAACTATTATGATGTTGCAATTGCCATAGTAACAAACACTGAAAATCACCATGTAGATGGCCCAAATGGGAAATTGCAGTGGGATGAGGCCAACTGAGGAAATGTCCTTGGTGAAAATCAGCCTGGGTTTATACTCCTATTTGTGGTGGGAGGGGCAAGTGCCACGGGCCCACCACGTCATTGTCACGTACCACCATCCATGATGGGCTCTCTCCACCACCCCACCCTGGACTACCTTCACATCTGGAAGGGAGCCAGTGTTCAAATTCCAAGAACAGTGTACTGTCTCCTCCTCAGGGCAGGTCATCACCAATTCTTCTTTGTAAAATATGGATTATTCTGCCTTTTACATATCAGATATGTATGTATGTTTGAAAATGGCGGCTGTGACCCTCCGAAGATGATTCTTCTCCAAGCAAAAAATCTCCAGTTTCTAAAAACATCCCTGCTATGTCAGAGGTAGAACTTCCTTTTGGCTCCACTAACTACAACCCAGGCCTATACTTTGAATTTTACTGGCTAGCTGCCCTGAGTTGCTAGTCATTGGCACTTTGATGTGCATTAAATGTTTCCTAAAGTTTCTGAGAGAGAACCAGGAGACAATGGAGAGAGAAACTACAACTAGAGCAAGCTGGCATTTTTAAGAGTCTGCAGAGAAGAGCAAAGCATTAAAGGCACATCTTCCTGATGATACGAGCCTCCCTAAGATGCAAGACATTTTGATGTCGTGTTGTAGCTCAAGAGAGCACATGGCAGCCTGGGCAAGATGGGATGAACTGAGGTAGGCAGTTTCTGGGAATATGGACTTTTCCAGCAAATACTAGAAAGAAGTCCTGACTAGCAGGTAGAATGAATTCATTCATCATCCAAATATTTATTGAATGCCTACTATCATCCAGGCACTCCACTAGATGCTGGATATTCAATTTGGAAATGAATGAAGCAGGGGGAAGGAAAGGTGAACAATTCAAAGGAGGAGAGGGTGTCCTAACACCCATTAAATGTTTGAAGGATTAAAAATTTGAAGGATGACATGAAGAATGGAAGCAGGCAATATCCAGTCCTGCAGGAGTTAAGTTATAGGTAAAGCTATACTCCTCTTGACTCTGGGTAGAGGATTGGCGATAGAAGACTTCAGTTCTAAATGAACAAAGCAGATTGAGAGCTATAAGAAGCAAGACAACTGTTCTACTCAGTTGCCATGAGTAGGACACAAAGTGGAGACTGGACCTTCTGTACATGAGAGAGGGGCCTTTATATAAACTGGAGTTCAAGGTCACAACTGAGAGATGATTGACATAGTGCAGATCACAAAACCCTCCCAGGCTGAGATCAGGATTGTCCCCGGAGCCCAGAGCCTGGAGTGTATCTGAACCCATATGCAAGAGTCACGTAGTTCCAGAGGTTAGGATTTCCTAGTCACAGGCCACCACCACCCTCCCTCTCAGCTAATCCTCTTCCTTGACATGCCAATCTTCATTTCTTCAATTTGGGAGCTGTTGTGACCCATTAGATCAAGCAGAATGGTGCAATTTGCTTCCTCGGGGCTGCTTCTAAGTAATACCAAGTTACGCTTGAATGAGACATTGTGCTTCTCAGCATTACAGGAACTACTAACCAAGAAGAGAGAGAATTGCTGTAATCTAAAATTTAAGATGCTCACATAATGCATAAATTGGCTTCAAACCACTCAAATCTAAGCAGAACTAAGATGGTTGTATAATTTAGCTGGACCTACCTCTGAAAGAAATAAGGAAATATTCACCCCCAAGTATAAGATGTTTGCTCACAAAATATGTTCTTCTTTTATCACCCTCTTTTGTCCCTTGTAAACGTTTCAACAGTTGCAAACTTCAGGCAATTGGTAATTTTCCAGCCCCACAACATTCTAGAGTGTTACATAAATGCTTAATACTCCTCAATTTTAATTAACAGCCTCAGCTGATTTGATTATTAGATTCTTGGAATTTCCCATTCAAATACCAGCTCTTCATTTTTAAGATAGAAGGATATGGTTCTCTTCTAACCAGCGCAAATTGCTCCACGGTATACAAATAAATTCTCTGCTTCCCAGAACCGATGGCAAATTCACAAAGCTCCATAAAACTCATGCATGACTTGCTGCTGCAGCTGCATAATTAAAAGAAAACTAATATATTGACTAGTTCTCCTCAGAATAGCATTCATAAGTCACTGCTGCTTGAGAAAAAGCTTGTTGCTCAAAAGATCATGGCCAATATCAGTTTTATGATTAAAGAGAAAGCATGGCTGTGGCTTGTCTCATCTAACCCTCTCCCAGATATCCAAAATGCTCCACTGGCTGTTTTTTTATGTAAGTCTTGAACCATCATGACAACCATAAGGAAATAGTTATCCGATGTACAGATTTACCACCACAGTTATTGCTTTATCCTCGCGCCGCAGGCCCTCTGCTTCCCAAACCCAATCCATAGTAGGCTTATTTTTAGCAGTGACTAAAGGACTCCATGCTCTAATTTATGCACACATATAAAATCAATAATTACTTAGTCGACCTTTTCATTCGTCTACATTTGGCCTGGCATAATGGAAGCTGCCCACACAGTCCCCATTGAGAATAATAAATAGGAGACAGTAGTGCATCTCTATCTTCCTTCTACGGGTCAGACGAAACCAGAGGCAGCTCAGACCTCAGCCAGTCCTTGAACCGAGCCATGCCAACTTTTATTTTAGGCAGATTTCATTCTGATGAGCATCCTGCTACCTTCCAAAGAGAGACTCTAACTTTGATTGTGATCCACTCGGGCTAGGTGCAGGACTCATGCCTTATGTTTGCCTGCCTAATTAATGAGAGCAGTTCTAGCAATGAAGGCCAGTGGAGAAAGAGTACCTATTCCCAAAATGGGCACAATGCAAAAGGCTGCTCGGACAAAAAGTCAGCGACAGGTCCTCCTGTGCAAGGTGTGGAATAAAATGTCCATAGGTCCAGATAGACAACTAGAAACATTTCCCCATGCATACCTCCTTCCAACCCTCCTTGCAATGTTGGAGGTCTTCCTAATATCATCCAACACCTCTACCAGACTGATATCCTACTAAATGATCATAATTGTACTTCCACTTTGTTTTTAAAGACCGGATTTCTGGCTTATGGAGTAGCCCTTTTTCTTTTTCTTGAACTTGCTCAGAACAAGAATGTAACTTTCTTTGTATTAGCATGACTTTTGGCAGAGATATCATAGATTCTTTTTTTTTTTTCTTAGCCTTAGGATTAAACTCACCAGCAAGCCTAGTTCCTAGATTACATCTCCCTGTTAACAGAGCAGCATGGAGACCCCCATGCCTGTATCTTGAACTCTATGCCATTGTTCTCATTGAATGAAGTTCTCGGACATCTTTGTCAAGCAGCTCAAGCAGACAAAACAGAGTCTCCTACCCCCACCACGAACTGCACCCCAGTGAGACCTAGAACTTGCACTGGCAAGTTCTGTTCTCTGTGTCTACAAGTCGATGACCTCTTCTAGATCTACTGAAGGAATTAGGTTATATACAGGAGCTGATAAATTGGTGAATGCCTAATAATTATGATAATCACAATATTACTATCTTAACTACCTTTTATTGAACATTTATTATGCACTTATTATTTGCTAAGCACTTTAACCTCTTTATATGTATTAACTCCTTAAATCTTTATCACAACCTGGGGTACGAGAACCATTAGTGTTTCTATTTTGCTGATGAAACAATTGACATACACAGAGGACAAGTGACCTTGCCCAAGGCCACAGTAATAGTAACTGGTAGAACCAGGCTTGAAACCTAAGCAGTCTTATTCCAGGTCCAAGTTCATCTACAGAGTTCTCACTTTTTTAGAATTCTGCATACATTATCTGATTTAGCCTCATAAGAGACTCTATGCTCCCATCCCTGTTTTCCATCTGATACACTGTAGTTCCTCTTTATCTTTTCTGCCTGGTAATATGGGACTTCTTCAGAAGGTTTGAACAAAGGTTCAGCCAAGAGGGCCTACTAAGTACCAGACATTCTCTGTCCCCACTCCCTGTGTTTATCAACCGCTTGTTAGGAAAGTTCAGTATTCCTCAGCACGGATGCCTGGCATGTAAAAAGCACAGAGCACATCCAGCAAATGCCGACACAAGGGAGCGGTGGAGAAAAGATCACACAGCCTAGAAGCCAGGAGGGGAGGGAAAAGAAGGCAGAGAAGAGGCTTTGGAACACAAAAGCCCCAGACTCTCAGGGGCTTGGTGGCCAGCTGCTCACATCTTTGCATAAAACATGGGCACAGGGCTGTCAGGGGACACAGTGAGTATGGCTCCCAGGGGCAGCCAGCAAATTGGAGAATGAGCCTTGGTGAAGAGAGGAGTTCAGGAAAAAGGGTAAAAAGAGGCTTTCCTCTTGCATGTGCCTAAGAAATGTATATTGCACAGAGCTAAGGGGAGAATCATAACAATTCAAGTGCTAAGGCACTGCCTATGTTGCTTTAAATTCTCCTGGCAACATCTAACATCCTCACCAACGCAGAGGGGAATCTAGCCACCTGTCAACCCCAAGATGCACTACCGACTGTTCAGGGAGATATTCTAGACAGGAAGGAGCCTGCCACAATAATTACAGCACATCGTGATGGTCTTAAACAGTACCACACTCAGAGCATTATGTAAGGCCCTTTGTCAGCCCCTCTGAAAGCCATCAGCTAACTGGGCATGCTTTATTGGCCAAAGAAACTGATGTTTGGCTTTGGGTGATTTGTGGAATCTGAATTCTCATTATTCTAAAAGTATTACAGTCCACAATTGAAAACCTCCAAGGAAGGCATGCCAGGTGCCAGAAATGACAGAGAAATCTAGGGACACTAAGATTGTTTAATTACACACACAGGATTTTAATGGATTCATTCCACTTGAGGACTGTGCAAGTATTTTAAATTTTTAAATTAAAAATAAAACCTTAAATACTTTTATTCAGTGACAGAAGCAAGCTCAAGAAGTTGACAATTATTTACAGTATAATTAAGATAGAACCAATGAGTAAAAAAGAAGCCTGTAAGCTTATGAACTGAACATTCCAGATCAGATGACTGACTGGAGAAGATGGGACATCGGTCCCACTCCTCGGGAAAACAAGGCTTCAAGAAAGATGTCCTGTTCTGGCTTTCTTCATTCTTATGCATAGAGAGGACAAGATATTAAAACCAGCACGACTGGGGAGTTCAAGAAGTTGATTTATGGGGGTACATTAAAATAATTAAATATGTATAGCCTGGTTAAATGATGACTGGCAGGGGATATAATGTGTGTCTACTAAATTTTGAAGGCATGAACACTAAGAATATAAGGAACAGTTTACTCTAATTTAGGAGGGCAAATTATTAGAAGTAAGGAAGTCTAAGGATTGAAAACAGTCTGATACGGAGAAATCCTTCATGATAGGCAGGCCTAGCTAGTTCATGATTCATCTCCCGGGGGGAAGTGGTGGAGATACATCAGCTGAGATCCTTAAATGAAGCTTGTCAGAATGCTCTCAAGTCAGAGCCATCAGGGCCTGATGTGACCACAGGACATGTGCTGCAGTGGGTCCAAACCCTGAATGCACATCAAAATAAAGACGAATGCTTTCTAGCATCACCTTGAAGATTCTGAATCAGTAAGTTTTGGAAGAGTATTGGAATCTGTATATTTAAAAAACTCCTTAGGATTTCAGCAGAGCAGAAGTAATAAGTATCACACTTACCTACCCACCATAACCAACTACGAAACTAGATAAAATTTGCAAGCTTTTCAAAACATACACAGAATAAGAAAGACAAAAAGGTGAGCTCCATATTCACCTCTGTTTTCTGCCTTGGAGCACTTTTTAGTTAGGAAAGGAAAATGGAACCCCGTCATAGGTCTTACTGAGAAGAGTGTCATGACCATTAAGTGACATAATCCATGTAAAGCACTTAATACAGTGACCAACATACCCTGAAATTTCATATCGTCGTTATTTTTAGAATTTATCTCCAAAATAATGATTTTTCCCAAAAAGAACATCACCATCTTGCAGACTTTAGAAAAAAAACTCTTATTAAAGACACAGAAATTATATTTGAAGCTTTGTAACTATAGAAATATAATTCATTTGGTTTTCATCGTTATATTGCCAGTTATTTAGGGTATATTTTATTTCTAAAAAAAATTTTAAGCGTTTATTTTTGAGACAGAGGGATGAGGGAGGGGCAGAAAGAGAGGGAGACAGAGAATCCTAAGCAGGAACTACAATGTCAGGATTAGCACAATATCTGATGGGGTACCTGGTGGCTCAGTCGGTGAAGCGTTCAACTTTGGCTCAGGTTGCAATCTCATTGTTTGTGAGTTTGAGCCCCCATTGGCTCCCCACTTGGGATTCTCTATCTCCCTCTATCTCTGCCCCTCCAGCCCCTCTACCAAAACTAAATAAATAAACATTCAAAAAATAGAATTAGCAAATATCTGAAATTTAAAACTTCAGTTGGTGAGCTTGAGAATGCATTAGAGATAAAAAGAGATGCTCACATGCTTAAGACAAGCAGATGGAAACTATCCAAACTGAAATACTAAAAGAAACTGACAGGAGAAAAGTAAACAAAACCTCAGTGACGTAATAAACAATGTCAAATAGGCTACCATATTTGTAATTAGACTGCCAGAATAAAAAGACAGATTGGAGCATATTGGGGAGACACTGGGCCAGAAAAAAAATATTAAAAGAGATAATAACCAAATATATTCCAAATTTGATGTCAACACACAGATGCAAGAATTCTTAATAAACCTGAGCAAGATAAATATAAAGAAAACCTTAGGTAGGCATAACTTAGTAATATTACTAAATACCAAATATAATGAGAAATTCTTAAAAGTCATCCAGAGAATAAAAGACATGTTACATTCAGGGCAGCAATGATAAAAACGAAAAGTGCTTTCTCGCTAAATAACACAAGGCAGAAGATGAAGTAGTGACATTTTTTAAATGCTAAGAGGAAAATAGCTATCAACTTAGAATTCTATATCCAGCTAAAAGCACCATTCAAAAATGAAACAGAAAGACACTTTTAGATAAACATAAACTGACAGAATTCATCAAGAAAAGACATGCACTACCAAAAAGGTTAGAGAAGTTCTTCAAACTAAAGAGAAAGGACACCAGAACTCAGTCTTACATGCAAAAATGAAAAATGCTAGGGACAATAAACATATGCGTAAACAAAGACTTTTTCCTGATTTTTATTTCCTTAGTATACCATTGCATTTTTAAAAATATTAACAATGTATTTTAGAATTTTAGAAATTTTAGAACATACCTAAGAGAATGTATATGACTATTGTAAAGTTCTTACATGTGAAATGGTAAAATAGGAATTCCAGGTCAGCTCTGACATAAGAATACATATTATAATTCAGAACAACCATTTAAAAATAAATAAAAAGATAGAGATAATAAACCAATACTGGAGATAAAATGTAATTTGAAAAATTATTAATCCAAAAGAATGAAGAAAAGGAGAGGAAAATAGCAAAGAACTCATGGGAAAATAGAAAACAAATAGCAAGGTGGTAAATTTAAACCTAGCCACATTTTTTATAGAATCACATTTTATCAACATGGACTAAACACTGCCATCAAAAGGTGGATATTATCAGACCAGATGGAAAGAAATGCCCAAATGCATAAAAAGAGATGACTTTTTAAACTACAAAGGCATATATTTGGTAAAGGTAAAAAAAAAAAAAAAAAAAGCATATATTATGCAAACACTAATCATAAGAAAGCTGGAATGTCCATACAGTTATCAAAGTATACCTCAAGACAAAAGAGAGGTAAAGAAAAGCATTTTATAATAAAGGATAAATTCATCTCTGTCTGTCTGTCTGTCTCTCTCTCTCTCTCTCTCTCTCTCTCTCTCTCACACACACACACACACACACACACACAGCTTAAATGTGAATGCACCCAGTAACAGCTCCAAAATACTTGACACAAAAACTGTCAGAAATAAGAAAGAAATAGACAAATCTACAATTATTGCTGGAGATGTTAGCACTCAGTCATTGATCCACAAAAAAGGAGACAAGAAATCAGGAAGAATAGAGATATGAATAACACTATAAAACCTTCCCGGGTGAATCTAATGATGCTCATTCCAGGACTTATGTTCAATAACCACTGATTTACTTCATCTCTTTAACTTTTAGCAGAATCATAGTAAATCCATTCCAATCAGATAACTCACTAGTTTATTTTTGCAATTAGGAGCATAAATCCAGAACCTCTTCAAAGTATTATATCTGGTATCTAACCAGGAAATTCTTTCTTTTTTACAACCTGAAGCCACATGATTCTGTTTAAATCCATTCTCTTCCTTGTGGTTTAATAATAGACTTTTTGAAATGAAGAGATTTTAAAGATCACATAACTCAAATGCCCCAATTTACAGAAGATACTTCACTGATTCTTTGTGGCCCAGTCTCATTGCTACATCCCTGTGTAAAGATAAGAAAATAGTGTCTTGGAAAGGATAAGTAACCAAGCCAGGATAAAGTTACTAAGTGCTAGAGTGTGGACTCTAACCTACACAGTCAAATTCTAAAGCCCATTATCCTCATGGGAGACTCAGTAAATTCTTACTGAATTAGGGTAATAACTGAAGAAAGTCAAGATGCTATAAGTTCCAGTGATGTGACTGCTTCAATATAGACTATTATGGATGGAACCAACAGCCAAACACAGATCTTTTGAACCCTAACACCTTCTACTCTACCACCTTGTTTGATAGAAAGAAAATTAAAATAAGGCAATTTGTTTTTCAACATTGTTGATCTTGATCTAATCCTTAGTTTTTCAACCTAATCCTAAAGTTATGATTGCCTTGAATCAGATAAATTCAATCTGAAGCACAAGACAATGTATAGCATCTCAATTTTCCATTTTAACCTCATTGTTCCTAAAATCTAACCAGTGACTTGAAAGGACCAAGGGAGGTATCCTTGCTAAACAATAATGCTCACTGTGGCTTTTCAATGGCAATCAAATACAATTTATGGCTGAATAGTCTGAACTGTTTCTAAATACGGCAGTTTTATTGTTCTCCCATGACTGCCTTCACCTTGTCACATCTCCATTTCCAACCCCCAATATCCCAGCAAAACCCACAGCTCTCCTGGCATTTTCAGTTTTTAAATACTCATTGCATTGTGTTTCAACATTGTAATCTCTTCTCCAAATTAATATTTCCACTTACTTAGGGGCAGCTAGACTTCAGCCCAATAAGAAAGATACATAATCTTCTCAATTCTCTTCTTCCCCAATCTTTAGAGTTGGAGTCAGGGGCAAACTCTTCTCCAGAACAATTCAAAATCCTCTTCCTTCTGGATAACTAATCCTTTCAGTGTGCTAATTTAGGGATCAAGAATAGAAAAGATGGCAGGTACTGTCTCATACAATTAGCTGACTTCTGGGTTGGGCTTCCTCTGGCCCAACTGGCTTGGTCTGGTTTCATCATCTGTGCGATGCTCCCTGATATGTAGATCATGCCCATGGTTTTCTTGGAACAGCCCCCAGTCTACTGAAGACCCCTTCAGAGAGGGAGTAGTCACTTCCTTTTTTGGCCCCTGCCACTGCCCAGTGCCCCCAAACCCCTGTCTGTGAGAGCAGGAGGGGCTAATTCTTGTAGTTGCCTGAATACTGTATGATTCATGTTTCCTTTTTGATCCCATTAGTGCTTCATTTGGGGTCTTTAGACCAATGAGGATTTTCTTTGCCCTTAAAAAAAATTTTTTTAACATTTATTTATTTTAGATAGACAGAGAGAGACAGAGCATGAGCAAGGGAGAGTAGATAGAGAGGGTGACACAGAATCTGATGTGGAGCCTGAACCCATGAACCTGAGCCAAAGCTGGACACTTAACCAACTGAGCCACCCAGGCACCCCTCTGTGTCCATTAAAGTCTTAATGGAATTGGCACTTGGAGGCCACCCCATCTCCTTAGCACAGTTTCTTCATGCAATTGATTCCAGCATGGTTCTTAATTTTGAAGGTTAAAGAGATATCAAACTGGGCACTGGTCATTAGGGTCATGGATGCCTACACACTTCAGGAGATATAGCAGACTCTTTCAAGAAGTTTCTCATCATGCTTGATGCTACTTCACTGGGAAGTCTCAAGTCAGATTCTGCAAGTACCTGGCCATGGACTGGGATGACAGTTACCTTTTGTTACAAGCATGTATAACAAGTGATTCTCTTGGCACTTCCCTCATGTGGCTTGGAGGTAAAGAAAGGAGGCACGTCATCCTCATCCTCTCTCTGGGATGGGAAGAGAACTTCTTTTTGCCTAAATACTGTGCTCCAGTTGACAAATTCCTTAGTGCCCTCATTCATCCACCCAGTGATTTTCTTTTTTTTTTTTTAATTATTATTATTGTTTACTTATTCTTGAAAGAGAGAGGGTGAGGGGAAAAGAGGCAGAGAGTGTGGGGGGAACAAAGTATCCAAAGTTGGCTCTATGCTAACAGTAGGGACCCTGATGCAGGGCTTGAACTCACAAACTATGAGATCATGACCTGAGCTGAAGTCAGTTGTTCAACCAACTGAGCCACCCACATGCCCCACACACAGTGATTTGTAGGGTGGGGTGATTGTGAAGGTAGCAGAGAATGTATCCCAAAAATGTGGTCACCTTTTAAGAAGGACATAATTGTTGAATCCTGCTACAGGCTGAACTGCATGCTCCCCAAAATTGATATGTTGAAGTCCTAATCTCCACTACCTCAGAATGTGACTATATTTGGAGATAGGATCTTTGAAGAGGTAATTAAGGTTAAATGAGATCATCAGGCTGGGGTCTAATCCAATGTTACTGGTATCTTCTTCAGAAGAGGAGATTAGGACACAAATAGGTACAAAGAGTAAACCATGTGAGGACACAGCAGGAAGACAGCCATCTACAAGCCAAGTAGACAGACCTCAGAAGAAACCAACCATGTCAACACCTTGATCTCAAACTTCTAGCCTTCAGACTGAGAAAATATATTTCTATTGTTTAATCCACCCAGTCTGTGGTATTGTATGACAGCCTTAGCAAACTAATACAGAACCCTTTAGAAGATGGGGATAATTCATGCTGATTTGTCCTCAGGTTGAGATTCTAGTTCTGAGGCCATAAGGTAAGTCTCACTCAATAAACAAGCATAAGAAATAAAAGTTAGTGCATATCAATAGTGGAGAAATATAAGAAGGAAGATCCAGCCAATAGCACAAAAGGAATGGGCCAAAAGAGGAATGATAAACTAGAAGAAATACTGAGTTGAGTTTTAGAATAATATGCTAGTGAGACAATGGCAACATGATTGTAAGTAAACTGTATTTGCATAATGAAACCAATGCACAAGATGAGACCACTGAGGACCCTGGCTGTGTCAAAATAAGAAAGTCAAGGTCATTCCAGGGCAGGTAAATAGGGACAACTATAGAAAGTCAACTGTGTTAAACCACATAGAGCATCAGAATCACAGAAGGCAAGACAGGCAGAGAACAGGGAACACACAAATGAAACAGGAATTCTAGTAATATCAAATCAACCACATTTTTAGGATCATGATCTGGTCCTAGTTAAAACAGGATCAATGATTAAAGACAGAAGTGGCAGTTCACCATGTGGAAGGACTTGAGGGACCCCTTTCCTGAATCTGAAGATGGTCTGAGCAAAAAGATCTTCCCTATAACTCTGTCTTGAACTGAAAGGGTTATATGTGAATAAGAGAATTTTGACTGAGTTTAAGAAATTATGTAAGTTGGCAGAGATTATGTTAGAGTTAGTTGGGCATGGACTTTAAAGTTAGACACACTAAATTCCAATTCTGGCTCTATTCCTTACTTGCAGTGTGCCTTAGCAAGCCACGTAGTCTTTGGGAACCTCAGTGTTCTCATCTATAATATGAGGATACCTTACATGCATAACTGTGGCTCCAATGAAATAGCATATGTATGCCTTCTTAAACAGGGGTTAATTGCCATACATTATTACTCAGTTAATATTGGCTCCCTGTTCCACCTCAATAATCAAGGCATCAGAAAACAGATCTTTTAAAGGCTGAGACAATGGATAGCTAGATTTTGAGGCAAAAGGAGGGTTCCTATCAGAGAAATGGAGAACAGATGGGAGAAGGTGGTGGGGGTCAGGAGAGGGATATCAAGTGTTGTCTGTTTCATGATATTATTTAGGAAAAGTACACTTTGAAGAAGAGTGTTTCTTCTCCAGTCATTGGGTGAGTACTGCCATCAGGCTGGGGACCCTAAATAATGATCCAAGGATGGACCTGAGAAGATTAAACTGTTCCTGCTCATCAGGCTGACTAGACAGGCATCCCTTCCTGCTCACTATGCCATGGGCAGACCCACTTCCAAATCTATACCTTGCTCTAAAGTGTATGGTCCTCCCAGATAAAGAGAAGCAGTCCTCCAGTCAGTCCTAAAGAATGGCTGCCCTTGTCAGCTAAAAACCCCTCCAAGTCTATTTGTCTTGACCTTGATAAAAGTTTCCCTGCTGTGGATTGGGATATGGTGGCACAGTGTTTGATAGAAAGAATTTACTCTACAGAGAAGAATTCTAAGAGAGCCACCCAGAGGACACTGATTACAAAGTACTCATGTGACACAGCCAGCAGTCCGCGCATCCAGATGTCAAAAGCTGGTTAATTAAGATTAAGACTTATTTGCTTTAACAAGTCCAGTCAATCCAATTGTAGTATGGTTCTTTTCTTATTGTTCATTTCCACAGAAATCTCTTTGTCTCTGTAGAACAGCCATAAGTGGCAGAAATAACCAGAATTTCTCAACAGCGTTTCTCAAGCAATAGTGAAGAATAGCTCATTTATGTGAAAAAGGAAGGGGAAATTTTTAGGAAGGCATTCAATGGTCTAGCCTTCAAGCTACTGTTTTTAAACAGAAAGCATATGCCACAACTTCAAATGGTGAAAAAGGACAGCTAACTGTTTGAATTGACCAAAAACGCAATGGCGAAGAAAGAGCGCTCAGGGCTGAGTCTCATTCACCCTCCACCAGCTCACTTGGATAATAGGCTCCATCTTGACTTAGAAGGACAAGTTTCCCCACCGAGTCAGTCATAAATGCTGCTGCTGCTGACATTTCCATTTCTCTATTTGCTTGACTATAGTACTAAGACCCAGAAAACAGGGCTTGTACAGTTTGCAAATTAAGATGATTTTTCAGCAGCCATAAACTTCAAGCTGAAGAGGCTATTCAAAAAGCTGTGGTAAAGGAGGCAGTAACTGTTTTATCTTTTTCCATAAAACTCTAATGTGTTGGAGGGAAAATAAAGAAACCCCAGGTATAAACACTGCTATTGTAAGTTCAGTACACAACCTCTGTGATCTGTCTACAACAAAGTTGAAGCTGTTGAATATGGTAATGATAAAATTCTAAACAGAACTCATGAGAGGAACCAAAATGATCTGGAGAAAAAAAAGAGTTTTTTAATGGGATTTATTAGCAAGACCATCCTTGGGAATTATAGTGACATACATAGAAGAATTTTGCAAAGGCAAATTACACTATGTTGGGCATTATTCTACCTCAATTTAAAGGTAAAAGGCAAAAAACCAAAGGTCATCAGCCCAAGAGTATATTAATTTATATCTAATGTAGGGTTTTTTCCACACATGAAGAAGTCCAAAGGGGAAAAAATTATAGCTCCCACAAAAAACTTTCGGCAATAATCTTACATAATTTACAACATAAAAGGACATCTCCGTGTCCAGGAATTGTGGCTCATCAGCACTGTAAAAATGGATCCGCGCAACTCATGTGATGCAAAAGCCATATAAAAATCTTCAGGCAGCTGGCTGTTCCGCACAGCCCACTCCTCCCATTGCCCGACACACTCACAACAGGTAATATTTATGGACACTCTAGTGGAAAGACAAATATGTGACCTTTGGGGAAAAGAGGGCAAACTAAAAGGACAAGTCCAATTCTTCAGAACCCGAAGAAGCATCGCTCAGATGCCCCGATGAGGCCCATGCCAGCTGGATTCTCTATCTAGCCCAGAACAGGCTCAGGGAAGCCCTGAACGATTTCATTATCTACTGTCTTCCAAAGGGAGAAGGAGCCTGCTTTCCTATTTCATGATAATTGGATGAAGAAATGTGGGTGGGAGCACAATTCATTTCAGAGTTTGATGAATTATTTACCAATTAAGGAGACGAGCAGAGAAAGGGGAGGGCTACATAACTTTGATATGAATGTTCCTTTTATTATATTATTTATACACATGAAATTGTTGCTTTTATTAACTAAGAGGTTAATCACTTGAATGGGATGCTTTGCATCCTTTACAATCCCGTACACAGGCAAATTGGCTAATTTTATGTTAGGAAAATAACCTGGCAATTTTTCTAGTACTTATCTGTGTGGTGCAGTTTAATAACATTTTATAGTATGAAAAATGAGTAAACCAGCTGGGCTGCTGGTGTTGCAAAGCCACTCTGTCTTAGTGGTGAGGAAAAGCGAAGAGTTCTTGCAATTCTCGTAGAGAACAGACCCCAAGAAAATGATCTTTTGCTGCCTATCAGGTGTCAATAGGAGACTGTATGTTACAAGGAGCCAAAGCACAAACTGAAGGGTCAGAGGATGTGGTCAAAGACTCAGTCCCTGCTGCTTACTATCCATGTACTTTGGGCAAGTCACATGCTCTCTGAATCCTGTCTTCATTAGTGAAATATGGGTAATCCACTCATTTATCTAAATACATTTCAAGAGCACCCTCCATACCCTCATTACACAAGGCCCTGGGATCATAGTGATGAACAAGGCTGACAAGATTCTTGTCTTCTTGAAGCTTTCATTCTAGTGGGGAGAATAATACACATCTAAATCAAACTCAACATTTGCAAATTGTGATAAGTACCGTTAAAGAAATATACACAGACGATATCGTAATAGCAACATAACGGGACAAATGGTAAATACACTTACGGTGAACAGGGCAGAAGGTCTAAACTTGTCAAATCACTAAGTTGTATGCCTGAAACTAATATAACATTGTGTGTCAATTACACTCAAATTTTTACTAAAAGAAAAAGAAATATACAGGAATAGTCGGAAGATAACAAAGACTTATTCTTGATAGGAGATTCTGAGAACTCTCTAGAGAGTGATAGTCAAGCTAAGACTTAAGCAATAAGGTAGAATACACAATTTATAGAGCCAACAGAGCAGCGTTCTAGGCAAAAGGAATAGCAAGAGCAAAGGCCCTGTGCCTGAGCAACTTGGTTTGTTCTAGTAACTGAGAGATTATCAATGTATGTGTGTGCCATAGATGTAAGAAATCAGGCTGGTGAAATCGAAGAAGCCAGATCACATGGGATTTTGTAAACCATAGTAAGGAGTTTAGATTTCTATTCTAAGTTCAGTGGGAAGTCATTGAAGGGTATTAACATGATCTTGTATGCTTTTTTTTAAAGATCTGTCTCCTCTGCTCAGGATCAATTGAAAGGACACAAGAGATACAGCATAGGGACTATAGTCATTGGTACTGTAACAGTGTTGTATGATGACAGATGGTAGCAACACTTGTGGTGCGAGTAGCATAATGTCTAATCACTATGTTGTACACCTAAAACTAATGTAACATTGTATGTCAACTATACTTCAATTTAAACACACACACACACACACACACATGAGAAAGAGAGACGGAGAGACTATGTATGGGGCCACTGCAGTAATTTAGATGCTAGATACAAGTGGCTTTGACTAGAATGTTGGCCATAAATATGAAGACAAGTGGGAGGAGACAAAGCTATGTTCTGGAGAATCATCTGGTCCTGGTGATGGGAAGATTGTGTCTCAACATGTTTCATATAAAACCTTACAATCATAATGACTTTAGTAACAGACTATGCTAGTGCTTAATGCTGACACAAGACTGGAGACATCCAGGTTTGGCAAACATTTACAAGTTTAGTTTGCACATAATTTTGAGGCATCTTCTGAGATATCCAAGTGGATATGTCAGGTAGGGTCATTATATATGTATGTGTAAGCTCAGAAAAGAACCAAAAGTTGGGAATATAAATTTGAGAATCTTTAGATTAGCAATGGTTTTTGAAAGCCGATAATAATATCTTCCTTACACATCTTACAAGTTTTTTTTTAATTATCTTGCAAGCTGCTTATCTCACTTAATTAAGTGAAGCTAAGTTATGATACAGTAACAAAAACTTGAAAATATCAGTGGCTAAAGACAAGAAAGGTTGATTTCTTGCTCATGCTACATGCCTATAGATGGTAGTCTGGGGCTTGACTCTGTATCTTTGTTATCATCACTAGGATGCAGGCTGGCAGAGCTGCCAAATCTAGAGGACTGTTGGTCATGGTAGCAGAGGGATCATTGAACCCTGAATCCTTCACACTGTCATTAATGTTCCAGCAAAGAAATAACACGTTACTTGTGTTTTCAGCTCCTTTGGCCAGAACCTGTCACATGACCCCATCAATCACAAAGGACCCAGGAAATACAATCCTATCCTGTCCCTGTAATGGAGAGAGTGGAACATTTGGTAAATAGCACCAATAACCACCACACTAAGGAAATTCACCGGCTTTGGGATACAAAGTGCCAATGGGAGCTGATGGTTCTCAGCTCTTCTAACTCCTGGGTCCCTCTTTGTGTTTTCTGAAGCACTTTGCCTGTGTGCTACAAAATAATAAATACGGAAATAATATGTGGAAGGTAATTGGTAAGTCTTAAGGGAAAAAGAAGCAGTTTTAAAGGTAAGTTCAAGGCCCTACATTGAAATGTGATGGGGGAGCCGTTGACACAAACACAAATCATTAAGTATTTAGTAACCATTGGTTATCAGGGCTTTGGTTTGACATCCTCATTTTGGAGACAGCTGTACTTGCTTGTATTGATTGAGGTGGTGTGCACTAACAAAAGCTGAAACCTTCAGATTTAATGAAGGCAAAAAGCCATCCATGAGCAGAAAGCAGCTATCGAGCTGATTACAGTAGACAAACCCAAAGTTTGATTAATTCCATGGGGAATTGACCCCAAGAAGAAACTCACTATAGTTTATATGAGTCAACTCAATCAGGATCAGGGAAATGTGGTAAATTCCCATTGGCTGGTAGATGGAGTAAGTCCAATAGGCAGGCAGTTAGACCACAGATAATTACTAGGTCAGATTATCCCGAGCCTCTCCCTGGTAGCAAGGTAAATGTTCAAGGATGCCTATCCACTCTTGCAGAGAATTCAGATATTTTTGACACCCTCTCTTCTCTAAGTCCCTATACCTCACCAAGTGAGCCTCTGAGAAGGCTGGTGCTCTCACAGAGTCTATTCTGTTCTGAGTCAAATGCTATGTAAAAGCTAAAGCTCAAAGGTCACCATCCTTGCTCTGAGAACTTTACAAGTTTAACATTGCAGATCACATTCTCTGTGCAATTACATGTATTTAATTAGTTTGCTTATTGACCTTTTGTAAATAATCTAAGTTTTAACTCGAGTATGCAGGGAGTGTAGAGGCATGTACGTTGTAGGTCCTAGAAAAGTGAGGGGGCTAAGAGGGCAGGTGGGTGATGTTGCTCTAGGAGCAAAGTGCACTAGAGAAGTAGGGGCCATTGACTGCTCAGCACATAGACCCCGACTCTGGGGAACACTGGTATGTAGCAGAAAGACAAAGGCCATATGTGGAGGTAAGAGTGAGGGAAAGCAAGAGGCTCTGCCTCACTGCAGTGGAAGTGGCGTGAGAAAGGGAAGGCTGGAGAGGTAGAATAGGGCTAAGAACAGAAGATTTTGATTGCTCTGATACAGCCTTAAGACCTCTTCTTTGAGCAAAAGGAAGCATTAAAGATATTTCTCGTTGAAGAGTGACTTGACAGAATTGGGTTTTTTTTAAGAATGCAGGAAAAGGATTGGGTTGAGTGATAGAAGAGAACAAGATCCTCCTTGGACTGAAAGAAACACCAACCATGGGAAGGACATCAGCTACAAGGCTATTGAAATGACCCACATAATCATCCTTTCAAACTGGTTTCTAGCTATGGTCCCCCAAATCACCAGCAACAGACGACCTCCATCTATACACCATATTTTTTATTTTCTCCATAGATAAAGTTTCTTTTTCGGAGCAATTTCAAGAAATTGAAATTGTCATAGAGTCACTTCCTCCAAACTTCTCTCCTCTGTTATAGACACCTCTTTCTAGAACCAGGAGGCTAGAAAACAATCTTAGACTTTTGTTACTGTTACCTGATTCTGCCCAAGAAGAGCAGCTATTTCTCGAGTTGATGCACCAAGCCTCCGTAAAATACCAGACACTGTGCACAGAGCATACAAAGCAAATCCCTGAATCATTGCCTATAGATGCTCAGAGGTAACTGGAGAGACAATAAACAAACTATGCCACCAAAGATAATGAGCAGGACAGGGCAATGTGGGCTGCCTGGTCCTTTCCCTTGTCTAAGGCACAGAACTTCACGAAGTAAGGTGGCCGCAGCAAGAGAAAATCATATCCACACTGAGTCCAGGAGAAAGAAAAGAGGAAAAACTACAAAATATTCCTGAGATTGTAGAGAAATTGGTCTTTAGGGAAAAAAGGAAACTGCTAGGTTTGAAAGGCTAACAAGAAGTTCTAACATAGACACAGAGAGGTCTTGGGTGGAGGAAAGAGAAGAAGTTGAGTTGTGGCAGTAAGCAGAGGCTTTCTGGGTTACAAGAAACAAAGCAAAGATATATTTCATAAACCTCTGCCTTCTGCCAAGCACTCGACTGTCTTATCTCGATCTCATTTAATCCTCTGCAGGAAGGTCCGTGAAAAGGTCCTGTTATTATCTCCCTTTTGCTGATCAAGCAACTGATGCTTGTCCACGGACACACATCTAATAAACAGGAATTTCAACTCAGCTGAACCCTAAAGCTTGTGGACTCCAACACCACACTATACCGTCTCCACAGTATTTTGTCTCTAAAGTCTGAGAATTAGATGCAGTGATCCATCTCTCCTACAAAGTAACTACCTTTAAATCACATTTCCATGTACTTCCTGAATATCTACAACATGGATAGTCTGTAAGCACTTTATTTTGAAATGTCTAACAAAATTACATTCTCTTCTACCTCCCAACCTACTCCCCTTCCTGCTTTCTTTAGCTCAGAAAGGTGGAATCTATCCCAGCTACTAAATTATCCTTGACTGGAGTGATGTCCCCCAATACACAACAAATCACTAAATCTTTTTTGGCCTCCTTTTGAGATATTTCATTTTACTCTGAAGTCATTTCCTCACTGGCCTTTCTGTCCTCATTCTGTCCCTCCTGCCACCCACTGTCCAGCTGTCTCCTCATTCTGCCAATGGGGCTAGATTTCTTCAACACCAATGCTATCAATCCTCAGTGATAAGTCAGGAAAACCCACAGACTCCAGAAGCAGATGGCCAGGGTTCAAATCCCCTTTTCTTTATTTACCAGCTATGTGACTTGGGTAGTAACTGAAATTCTCTTAGTTTCTGTTTCTAAATCTATTAAATTAGAGTAATAATAGTACTGATCTCGTAAAGGAAAATTAAATGAGACATGGAGTAAGGACCCTGTGAAATTTATCAAGATCATTTAAGTTAATAATGGTGTCTCTTCCCTTATCAAAATCCTCTGTTGACTCCACATTGCTTACAAAATGAAGTCTGGGGAACTTCTCAGTGTGGTATTCCAATCCCACCAGAAAATTGTCTTTACCTGCCTTTCTGGGCTACTTTCCTTTTACTTAAGCTCTCCCTCCATCTTGCTCTAAGCATGGAGTCCACTGACAACTCACCAGCCCCCATTTTGCCCATTTCCCCCTTCTGTACTTTTGCTTAAAGTGCCCCTTGTGTCTGAACAGCCTGCACTCATAGTGACCTATCATTCATCCTTCCCTCAGGCTTAAACACCAACTTCTCTGTGAAGTTCATGTTTCTCACACATCTCCTTTTTCCAGATATCCCCAGTGACCCCTCCTAGGGCTCCATCTTACCCATGCTTATATGTCCAAATTGCAGGTGGCTTTACTAATGGCCCTTTCTCCCCACTGATTATGTCAAAGAATTTGTACTGTACTTTTTTAAGAGGAGGCACACATTCAGCTCCTGTCCAGCCTCCACTCTTATCTGGGTACATCTTACTCTATGCCCAGGAGCACACCCACAACTACAGTTTCTTCAATGAACAGGAGCACTGAGGATGATTCTTGCAATCCTCCCTCATACCAACTACATTTGATACCTGATCAACACTGACCCACACTTTAGAGGATGGCACAGCCAGTGTGAGAGAGAGTGGCAATGACCTACATCAGTCCTAATCAAAACTAGGTTACTTTATAGGGTTTGATTAACCCTCTTTCACACAGTAAATTCTTTTTATTTAAGTTTTTCAATGTTTACTTCTTTCTTTTGAGAGAGAGCACGTGCACACATGAGCAGGGGAGGATAGATAGAGAGGGAGAGAGAGTCTCAAGCAGCCTCCATGCTGTCAGCGTAGAGACCAACATAGGGCTCAATCTCAGGACCATGAGATCATGACATGAGCTGAAATCAAGAGCCATATTTAGCTACCCAGGTGCCCCATACAGCAAGTTCTTAAGAAAAGAGATTAACATATAGCAGTGGTTCTCAAACGTGTCTGTATATTGAAATCGGTTTGGGAGCTTTATTAGTTTCCTGGGGTTTCCAGAAAAAAGACCTATAAACCCTGTGGCTTCAAACAAACAGAAATTTATTGTCTCGTGGCTCTGGAAGCTAGAAGTCGGATATTAAAGTATTGGCAACACCACTCTTGTCTGAAACCTGTAGGGAGTGTCCTTGCTGGCCTCCTCCAGCTTCTGATGGTTTGCTGGCAATCTTTTATGTTCTTTGACTTGTAGCTACATGACTTCAAGCTCCTGCCATTCTCTCTGTGTGTCTCTGTTTTCACGGAGCCATCTTCTTAGAAAGACATTAGTCACACTGGATTAAGAGCACACCTTAACCCCCCCCCCCCCAATGACTTCACTTTAACGTAAGTGATTACATTCTGACATGACCCTATTTCCAAATAAGAGCACATTCTGAGGTACCAGGGGGTAGGGCCTCAATATATCTGTTTTGGAAGATACAATTAAACTGATAATGAGAAACAAAAGAGTTTTTAAAAATACTTTCAGTGATGTCCCATCCCCAGAGTCTGTAATCTAAGTGATCTGGGACGTAGCTTAGGCTTCTGAATTTTTAAAAAGTCCTAAAGCAATTCCGATGTGCAAGCAAGTCTAAAATCCAGTGTCAGAGGTTAAGATCAAGGGATTTTAGAGTCAGGCTACCTGGGGTTAATTTGTGCCTACACCACTTATAAGCTGAGTGGCCTTCAGAAATTTGCATAACTTCTCTGTGCTTCAGTTTCCCCAACTTAAAGTGGGGATGAAAATAATTGCATCTGCCCTGTAAGGAGATTATAAGGGTTAAATAAGGTTATAAAGGAAAACATTTAAAACTATGACTTAAACCTTATTATCCTCATTATTTTTATAGTTCTAATATATTTGCATTCTAAGTTTTAAAGCTTTAATTGTAATATTCAACGAAGAGTATTTAGCCTCTATTTTAGAAATGAAACAAAGGGAACACATCGCTATCCAACAGTTTACTCAAAAAGCAGTGGGGAAATGTAGAAAGAAATCTACATCACAGCCCAGCACTTCAGGAAACCAGTGGCTTTTAATCTTGGTCTCAGGGGCCACTGTGATGGGGTTGGGGACGGTGAGGGAATGGAGCGGTACAGTTCACTTTTATCTGCTTCAAATGTTAATTCCCCACAGGATTTTGCTTGACAAGAATGGGCAGTGAGGGTTTCCATGGTTTAAAAAAATTTGGAAAGCACTGTGCTGGATTATATTACCATAAACCTCCTAACTGGCAGAATTTACCCTAGCTTCTGCTTACCCCCCTTCTCCTCATGGAGCGGAAAAGCCCTAGAGAGTTTCAGGTGGTTGAAAACATGACAAGAAGGGAATGAGGGTAAGTCTCCACACCCCGGTAAGAGGAGATATGCAAAGTGGCCTCGCTGTAGCATTTCATAATGTCCGCTCTCTGTTGGTGACTAAAATTTGTGTGAGGAGGCAGAGAGTTAAGACCTCCCAAGGCCCCAATCAGAGTCATCTCCACTGAGAAATGCAGGGTGAAATGGACGGAGCACTCTCTTACCCTTATGCTTCTAATCACCGGGAAGCTCAGGAAATTGGAAACGCCCCAGAAACAACATGACATATCAAATACCAGAGCCTGGGCGATCCATCACCATCTTCATCACTGTGGTCATTACCATTCACTTCCACTCCATGGACAGCCCGTAAATCAGCTTGCAGAGCTCTTTGGGATCGCTGAGTGAAAGGCACTGAATAAATGTCAGCTGGGATCATTAAAGATACCTTTCACTTTAGACAGACAAATGTTAGTGAGTCCATGTTCAAGGAAGCACCAATAGGGACCCTGGATATTTCCAGGGGCCCCAAGATGCTAATAATGATTCACATAGTCAGAAAATTAAGATAGAAAAGGAGAGGGCTTTCTCATCTCACAATATTAAAAATACTCCACAAGCATAAAACTCATTTACTACACTTGGCTTTGTGCAAGGATATATTTCTGACCTTGTGTGCTTTCTCCAAGATCTGAAAACAGGCAGAGAACCAAATAGTTTTTGATACTCCAAATCCATGAGGGGAAACCTTTGGAATCCCCACTGAAGACATAAGCACCAAGCCAAAGATGTTTATAGGAAGGGTATGTTCCATTCTCCTACCCCGAGCCCTCTTGTATCTTTTCCCTGAACTTTCTCTTCACAGGCAATGACTCTCTATAGTGTGTGCACTCTTTAAAAACAGACTAGATCTCCTGCAACAACTCTGGAAACTAAGATTGGGTCTAGAAATTATGACTGCTCTCAAGAAACATTTTTCCAATACTTCCCAGCATTGAGACATGGTGTTTTCCAGACCTAAATCGACCCATTGGTTTTCCATTGAACTGATACCAGCTCTGGATTCCCCAGCACATGGAGGAGGGGAGTAAGCCTTTTTAGTAGGTTTTCTATTGTTCATTGTTTGCCAAATACTGAAAGCATTCTCAGTACAGCATTGGATGGATCCTCAAGGTCCCCTGGGGCAGAAAGTCCAAAATAAAGAGACAGAAGTTAAGTGACTCATACAGAAAACTGCTCTGCTGGGAAGAAAAGCCAAGTTGTTCATGGTCTGTACATGAGCCAGGTGGGTGGGAGTATGTTTATGTTAGAACTTCCAAAGACCAACTTCCAATGAGCCCCTCTGGGGACATGAGGCTCTAGTCAACTCTGTCTTTGGGGAAAAACTTCTTCCTGCAAAATAGGAGGCAAGGCCACAGGAGGATTCTGGAATTTCCCGTTTAACAACTACATGGATTATATTTGTCACTGGAACACAAACACCTTTTTACAGAGCTATATTTATTTAATGCTCAGAAATGGGGTGGAATTAATAAGCTCAGAAGGGAGAAGTCCGGAATTCAGGGGGAAAAAATATGAGCATATTGGGTCCATTTCTGCTCTTCAAGGTTCCTCTTCAGCAGGGATTGGGCTTTGAGCCTTTCAATCCATTCTGTCTTCTAAACTGCATTCTAAGAGTTCCCATACAGCTGCCACACAGAGCTGACTGGAACCCTTGCAATCAGTGATACAGGTGTGATAAACACTGGAAAACCTAGTGAATTACCAAAAAGTGTAGGCAATTCTATGACATTACTACTTGCTCTTGGCATGAATATACTGCATGCGTCTTAGTATGAGAGAAGATTGGGTCCTTCTTTTCTTATTTTTCTTCACCTTCACTCACATTATCTATTTGCTGTTAATTATCTAGAACATGTTGGAATGTGGGCAGGAAAGAAAGGATAAGAAAGCCATTCCCTTACTTGAACCAGTACTGCCCTAAGATGGTGTCTTAGTCATCTTAGGCTGCTATAATGTTACTGTAGACTGAGTGGTTTAAACAATAGCAATGTATTTCTCATAGTTCTAGAGGCTGAGAAATGTAAAATCAAGGTACCAGCAAATCCAGTGTCTGATGAGAACTTTATACCTGGTTTTCAATGGCCATCCACACAGGGCAGAGAGGTGAGAACAGAGGTAAGCTCTCATGTCTCTTCTTATAAGGGCAATAATCATGTCTGTGAGGGCTCCATCCTCATGTCCAATTACCTGCGAAACCCCCCCCCCATCATCAAATGCCATCACTGTGAGGGTTAAGATTCCAACGTATTAATTTGGGGAGGGCATAACCATTCAGTCCATAGCAGATGACTTCTTGTTCTTTTGGGCCAAGCAGATAGATGGTTGAGCCAATTCTTGGTCTTTCATGGGCATTTCTGCAGATTTACCTGAACTTCCTTGCTAGGATTCATCTATTTGCAACTTGTATGATGCTAGGTTTTTTTTCTCTATTATCCATTCCCATCCTTACTACCATCCCTGGTTTTCTTGCAGCCTCCTCTACACAGACCCTTTGCTCTGGAAGTCCCGTTGTATCTTCCAAGTGTGTCTCAGTCTTGAAAGACCAAAATGTTGATAGAAGGAAAATACATAGAGATGAGCACTCCTACAGTGGCTACTTGTGCCGCTGCAGGCATTTGCCAGTTTTCTTTATGGAACATAGGTGCTGAGCAAAGCACAGCAGCTAAGAGTTTATAACAGTCTTGCTGACGGGGGAGTTGGAAATTTGTGTACAGGGCTATCAAGGCTGCTAGAACCTGAGAAGTCATGATCTGAGAGAAATCTAACTGTAGAAACATAAAGTGGATATTATATGTGCAATTTTTCCTTGAGGTGTTTTTTAACTCCTAAGCTGCACATGTGTGAGGCAAATTGCCAAGAAAACCAAGCAGAAAGCAGCTGCTAAGAAGCTAAAAATCTAAGCAGACATTTCAGTAATCTCCTAGTTCTAGGAAGACAAAAACTTGACGTTCACAGCCTGCCAAGAAAGAGAATCTTTAATAATCATACCAGACTAATCCTTCGGATCCTGGAAGAGGTAGGCTCTAGAAATAAAGACAAAGCTGAAACAGAAACAGAACAGATCTCATCAGCCCTCGCATTTGAGTCTGAAACCCAGGTCCAGGGGATCTAGATGATCTCCCTGTGGCCTATCTGCCTGTCTGAAGAAAATTAAGTCCTCTCTAAAAAAACATGTCATCTATACTATCTACAGTTGTTCATTCATAATGCTTGGCATTAGATCACATTTACCAAGTAAGCCACAACACAGGATTATAGCACCAAAAATCAAGAGCTAAAAAAAATTTTTTAATATAAATAAATTTTTAAAAATGACCTTTAGAAACCAGTTCAAAAGGAAATATTTGAATTTTGAACATGGAGTTTAAAATAGTTATAAATAACAATCAAAGTAAGAAAAAGATGGAAACTTTCATCGGAGTACCAGGAAGTATATTTTTTAAATCAATCAGAAAATACAGAGCCCAGTATTACAATAATGAAATTAAAACTTCAATAAATGGGTTTAGTAACAGATTACATATAGCAGCAGAGAGGATAAGTGAACTGTGATAAATCATGAGAAAATATTAGAATTATATTTTCTCAGAGAAACAAGGAGAATTCAAAACACAGAACAAGAGCTTAAAAAAACATATGGGACAAGTGCTTGGGTAACTCAGCTGGTTAAGCATCTGACTTTTGGTTTTGGCTCAGGTCATGATCTCAGGGTTAATGAGTTCAAGCCCTGCATTAGGCTCTGTGCTGACAGTGCAGAGCCTACTTGGGATTCTCTCTCTCCCTCTCTCTCTGTCTCCCGACACTTGTGCTCTCTCGCTCTCTCTCTCTTTCTCTCTCTGTCTCTCTCAAAATTAATAAATAAACTTAAAAAAGAGAGAGAGAGGGGCATATGGGACATGATGAAAGGACTTTCATCAGTGTAGCTGGAGTCTGAAAAGGAAAGGAGAAAGATACGGAACAGAAGAGATACTCTGAGAACTTTCCAAAACAAGTGAGAAATAGTACCATGTTGAAGAAACACTACAAATTTCAAACAGGGTAAATACAGATAAAACCACATCCATGAAACTGCTTAAAACCAAAGATAAAAAAGAGCATCTGATAAACATAGAAAAAAAAATAACATGACTTTTAGGGGAGCAACAATAGAATTATGATGGCCTTTTCAACACAAACTATGAAGCAAAAAGACAAGAGAATAATTGTTTTAAAGTGCTAAAAGAAAAATTTTGCCAATCAAGAATTGCATACACAGGAAAAATAGCTTTCAAAAAATAAAGACTAAATAGCGGTATTTTCAAACAAACGCTTAATGACACTGTAAGCAGCAGGGGCAAACTTTTGAAAAATAAAAAAACATTTTAAAAGCTAAGGCAAAAAGAGAATGATCCCAGATTGAAACATGTTACTGCAGGAAGGAACAAGAGAACCACAAAGGCTAAGTATTCAGTAATTCCAAGTGAATATCATCTCTTTGTAACCACAATAGTAATGTCTCTCTCTCTTTTTTTTTTGTAATGTTTTATTTATTTCTGAGAGAGAGAGAGACAGCATGAGCAGGGGAGGGTCAGACAGAGAGGGAGACACAGAATCCGAAGCAGGCTCCTGGCTCTGCGCTGGCTGTCAGCACAGAGCCCGACGCGGGGCTCGAACCCATGAACTGCGAGATCATGACCTGAGCTGAAGTTGGACGCTTGATCGACTGAGCCACTCAGGTGCCCCAGTAGTAATGTCTTTTGTAATTTAAAATATGTGTAGAGTCAAATGCATAACAATACCACAGAAGTGAGTAATGGATAAATGGAGTTAAGGTATCACAAGACCTGTCCAGGAAGTTAAACATACTGATTTCAGTTCAACATTCATGTATCTAGAATGACTATTAGAATTACTAATAACTAAATATAAATAAATAAGAAAAAGGATATATAACTTCATGTGAATGGTGGAAATGAAATAATTGGGCAGAGAATGAAATAATTTTAAAAATTTATATAATTGAAGCAAAAGAAGGCTATAAATGGAAAAACAGGTTAAAAAAACAAGAAGCAAATAATAAGATAATATGTTTAAATCCAGATATATCTGAATAGAAAGAAAACTAATACTCTAAGTAGAAACAAACAAGATTGTACTGGATAGAGCATAAAAATGTATATGTATGTAAGAGACAGATGCATACCTTAGAAGTAGAAAGTAAAGGGTTGGAAAATATACACCATATACAACATAGCCAAATGATGTCTATTGTAGCTATAATAACATCAGACACAATAAACTTTAAGGCAATAAGGATTACTAGAGATAAAGACAGATATTCCATAATGATAAAAGTATCAACCTAAAGAATATATAATTCTAAAACTCTGTGCAGCAATTTATATGGCCTTAAAATACTTAAAGCAAAAAAATGGCTGAACTAAATGGAGAAATAGATAAATCTGTATATGTGTACATTTATAACTTTCCTAGCAATTAATAGAATAAGCACACCATGAAAATTAATAAATACATGATAGGTGGTTAGAAGAGCATAGTTAATAAATTTCACCTATTTGACTTAACAAACCACTGCATCGAACAACTTCAGATGCACATCCTTTTCTTTAACATTTTTTTTAATGTTTATTTATTTTTGAGAGAGAGAGCAGGGGAGGGCAGACAGAGAGGGAGACATAGAATCTGAAGCAGGTTCCAGACTCTGAGCTGTCAGCACACAGCCCGATGTGGGGCTCAGACTCACAAACCATGAGATCATGACCTGAACTGAAGTCGGTAGCTTAACTGACCAAGCCCCCCAGGCACCCCAGAAAGCACGTCCTTTTTAAGTGCACTTGGGATAGCAACCAGAATCGGCCTCATGCTTAACCATAAAGCAAATTTAAACCAAATTTTACAGTAATTTAAATCATACAGAATGTATTTTCTAACCTCAGTGAATTTAAAATTTTTTTAATGTTTATTTATTTTTGAAAGAGAGAGCGTGAGCAGGAGAGGGGCAGAGAGAGAGGGAGACACAGAATCTGAAGCAGGCTCCAGGGTCTGAGCTGTCAGCACAGGGCCTGACGCGGGACTCGAAGCCACAAACAATGAGATCATGACCTGAGCCAAAGTCGAATGCCTAACCAACTGAGCCATCCAGACATCCATAACCTTAATGAATTTAAACTAGAAATCAACAAATGTTAGCAAGTTAAACAAAAGACTTCTAAATAATACATGGATAAATTAAATATATATGTGTAAATATATATATAATACACATATATTACAAAGAAATTAGAAAGTATTTTTAGTTCAATGATAAAAATATGACGTATCAGGTGCTGGGTGGTTGAGTCAGCTAAGTGTCTGATTCTTAATTTTGGCTCAGGTCATGATCTCACAGTTCGTGAGATTGAGCAATGGATAGGGCTCTATGCTGGTAGCATGAAGTCTGCTTGGGATTGTCTCCCTCTCTCTCTCTCCCCTCCCCTACTTGCACACATGCATACACGTGCTCTCTCTCTCTCTCAAGATAAGTAAGTAAACATTTTTTAAAAACATATCAAAACTTGCTTGATAAGAGGAAAGGAGAGCTCACACAAACTGTGTAGCCAAAACTGCATAAACTAGAAAGTGGAAGAAAATCTGCAACACAAGTATCTATATTAAGAAGTTAGTGAAAGAACTGCAAATTAAGCCAAAGGAAAGCAGAAGACACATGGGGAAAAGATAAAGATGAATGCAGAAAACATTGAAATAGAAAACATACATTAAGGAAATCATCAAGGCAACAAAATAAATCTTCAAAAATGTTAATAAAAGTAATAAATGCTTACCAAGACTAAGAAAAAGGAAAATAAACACACATTACCAATATCAAGAACAATAAATGAGCTATCACTATAAATCCTATAGATATATAAGATAATTTAATAAGAGATTATTATAAACAAAGTTGTGACTGCAAATTGAAAATTTAGATCAAATGGACAAATTCCATGAAAAACTTATCAAAACTGACATAAGAATTAGAAAATCTAAATAGTCCTATATTTGCCTACAAAATCTAATCTGTGCTAATTACCTCTCAGCTCCAAAACTGCTCTCATTGTTTTGTGATACTGGAATATTTCTCCCCTGCAGGCTGGCACAGTGTTAAGCTTTGTCAGGAGAGGGTGCCAGATGTTTGAAAGGGGGGAGCACCCTTTCCTCCTGGTTCCAGTGTGCTCTTCCCTACTTGTTCCTATGTGCACATGGCCAGCAACAGGTAGACACCTAGAGGCACTGGCCTATGGCTCCTTGGCCATCAGCCTTCAGCCAGCCAGTATCCCAGTAGGCGGCACCCTCTTCAACTTTCCTATGCACCAGGCTTGGGGAGCTAGTACTCCAGCTAGAAGCCTTCAGTCTGCCATTCCTGGCCCATGATTCTGTGCCCTGCAGCTTCAGCCCATTAGCTGTGGACCCACCATCCCCCAGAGGAACCCAGAAGATTTCTCCAGTATCAGTGGGCTACGGCTGTGTCTCCCTCCTTCCACAATATTTGAATCCCAAACTGAGATGGGACATCCCACTTCCAAGTTTGTTCCTGCCTTGGGTATTCTGCTTCGGCCCTAGAGTAACTCTAGAGTTCTCTTTTATTCCATCAAAATAGCTAAACACCGTAAATAGTTAACATTCTTATATTAAATTCTCACTGTTGAAATTATTGTGGGGTTTCTGTCTCCTGTCTGGACCTTGACTAACACGCAGTCAAAACAAACAAACAAACAAACAAACCCTTCCCACAAAATAATGTCAAGTCCAGATGGTCTCACTGGTAATTTCTTCCAAAAATTGAAAGAAGAATAACACCATATAAGAGTTACACAAACTCTTACAGAGAATAAAAACAAAGAGGTAATTCTTCCCCAGGCATTATATGAGGTCATTATAATATTACCCCAATTAATAAGCACTATACAAGAAAAAAAATTCAAGGCAATATCTCTCATACACATAGACACAAAACATCTAAATATAAACTTGGAAAATATAATCTACCAATATGCAAAAAGGATAATGCATCATGACTGAGTTGGACTTGTTCCTAAAATTCACAATTGCCTTAACATTTTAAAAGCAATCAGCAGAGTTTGTATTATAAAAATAAAGGATAAAAAGTTCATGTTCATTTTAACAAATTCAGCATTTTAATACCAATTCAAGATATTAAAAAGTACTATTAGAATTACTTAGTGACTTTATCAAGGTTGTTGTAAATATGTTCCTGTATGCTAGTAACAAAACTGCATTATTAAAATACCACTTAAATTAGCATAAAAAATCAAATATTGGGACAAATCTGATCAAAGATTCCCAATGCTATACACACTATATAATGTTACCAAAGAGATTCAAGAAGAATAAATAAATGGAAGAATGTACACGTTCATGACTTAGAAAACACTATTGTGAAAATGTGGATTTCCCCCCAAAATTTATATTTAAATATATTTGATATTTGATTTATAGTTTCAATACAATTACAATAAAAATTTCAGCAATTTTTATGGAAATTAAATTTATATAGGATGCAAAAGATTCAGAATACTAAAGACAATTTTGAAGAATAATGTTGAAGGACTTAGCAGATATCAAGTTTTATTTGTAAGCTGCTGTGATTAAAACAGAGCAGTTTTGGTGCAAAGATTGACAAAGAGATGAAAGGGACAGAACAGAAAGTCCAGAAACACATCCACATTTACACAGTCACATGATTAATGACAAAGGCCCTCTGCAATTCAGTGGGGAAGGGATTGTCTTTTCAATAAATGGTGCTGGGGTAATTGAATATCCACATGGGAATAAAATGAACCTTGATCCATGCCTCAAACCAAACACAAAAATTAATTCCAGATGGATTATAGACCTAAACTGCAAATAAAAAAGCAACAAAGTTTTAGAAAATAACAAGAGAATAACTCCCAACCTGGGGGTAAACAAAGTCCTTAAACTGGACACACAGAGAAACACTAACCATACAGGAAACAATTGCTGCACTGGACTTTATAAACATCAAAACATTTGCTTATTAAAAGGTACTATCAATAAAGTGCAAATAGGAGTATTCATTTATAATACTTATATTGGGGTGTCCGGGTGGTTCAGTCAGTTAAGTGTCTGGCTCTTGGTTTCAGCTCAGGTCATGATTTCAAGTTCGTGAGTTCAAGCCCGCATTGAGCTCTGCGCTGTCAGCACAGAGCCTACTTGGGATCCTCTGTCATTCCTTCTCTCTGCCCAATTCTCTCTCAATCCCTCTCTGTCTCTGCCCCTCCCCCACTCCTTCTCTCTTTAAAAATAAATAAAATAAACTTTTAAAAATCACAGTGTGGGGCCCTGGATGGCTCAGTTGGTTAAGTACACAACTTTGACTCATGTCATTATCTTGTGGTTTGTGAGTTCAAGCCCTGCTTAGAGCTCCCTGCTGTCAGCGTGGAGCCCCCTTCAGATCTTCTGTCTCCCTTTCTTTCTGCCTCTCCCCCATTTGCACTCACTCTCTCTCAAAACTAAATAAACATATTAAAAATCACAACGATGTACCATAACACTACCACCAGAATGATAAAAAAAAAAAAAAAAAGACAAAAACAAAACAAAACAAAAAAACTGACAATGCCCTGGATTGGCAAGGGTGTGGATAGAGGAAGTGAAACTCCCATTCACTGTTGAGAGCAGTACAAATTGGTACACACAATTTGGAAAACTAGCAGTATCTACTAAGAATAAGAATAATCTAGGACCTGGCAATTCCACTCCTAAGCAACCCAACAGAAATGTATGCATATATTCACCAAGACGTAAAAAATATGTTCTAGCACTAATTCTTATAACCCCAAACTGGAAACTACACAAATTCTTTATTAAAACAGGAGAAGAGGTGTAAAAATCAGGGTATATTGTTAAAATTTAATAACATTCAGCAATGCATAAAACAAACCACGACAAGCAACAACTGCTATGAATCTCACATACGTCAAGACACATGAGAATCTTTTGTATTTTCAGAGTTGGCCAGAGATTCCAGGTGAAAAACCAGGTCTGGAAAAGAGAATTTATTATATTTATTTGAGATTTACATCACTTATAGATTGTTGGTTTAGTAATTACCTGGAAACACACTTTAACAACTGTGACATATTTATCAACATTACCAAAGAGTCCGCTTAAACAAATACTCAGTAATGTTGCCTAGCTTCTAATCAATTTTTTAAAAAAGCAGATGGGTATTCTCTTTGCACAGTTTTTATTTAATTTTATGGTTTTTTTTCCTTTCTTTCTGCTCATTAGATAGGTGCAGTGTAGATTTTTTTGTAAATGCACACCACATAGCAACGTAGGAAGCCGCACACGAAGGCCAGCTATCCCCCAGACAATTCACTGCAGAGCAGAATTCGCCAAGGTCCAGGATTTTGTTGTCAGAAATGTTACTAATGTCTAGAGAACAGATAAATGGCTTGGGGGCACAATCACATTAATCAACTTTGCAGAGTGCAGATAGAAGGATGGAGAAATAGGTAGATCAGATAAGATAGTCATATACAATATAAAAGCACATTAACCAGGGACACCTGGGTGGCTCAGTCAGTTAAGCATCGGACTTCGGCAGGTCATGATCTCACGGTTAGTGGGTTCAAGCCCCGCGTCGGGCTCTCTGCTGATAGCTAGCTCAGAGCCTGGAGCCTGCTTTGGATTCTGTCTCTCCCTCTCTCTCTGACCCTCCCCTGCTCATGCTGTCTCTAACTCTTCTTCTCAAAAATAAATAAAACATTAAAAAAATTATTTTAAATCACATTAACCAAACTCACAGAGAGATTTGTTTATCACATAAGAGAAACATAACATAATGTCAGGTTTATAAATCAGATGTTGATTGTGAGCTTCCTGGTACCTTCTCAAGTTGTAATCAAAATAAATGGGAAACCAAGTTGTCAGAATACAAACGGGTATAAATGGAAAGAGAATGAGAGAAATTGGGTGATTTTAAGAAGTCTCTCTTAGACTACGTGGTTCGCAGCACCATCTTCCCAAATAGGTTTACAGTGAGCAAGGAGACCCCACTTGGGGGGAACTGCTTCACCAAAACATCCTCTCCTCTGTGTCAGGCCACAGGCAACACTTGCCTCTGTGGGTTTTTTTTTTAACCATATCCGTGATTGTCCCAATACTCCTTCAGTAAGCAGAAAAACGGCTCCCACAGCCTAATCTCCAGAACCAATGGATAAATTGTGTTACAAGGCAAGTGGGAATTAAGGTTGCAGATGGAATCAAGTTGCTAATCAGCTGATCTTAATAAACTATCCTAGAGCATCTGAATGGTCCAATGTAATCACCATGGCCCTTAAATGTGGCTAAAGAATCAGAATCAGAGTGATGGTATCTTGAGAAAGACTTAACTGACCATTGCTGGCTTGGAGATGGAAGGGAGCCAGTATCCAAGAGACGTGGGTGGCGTCTAAAAACTGGACAAGGCAAGAAAACAGATTCTCCCCTAAACCCTTCTGAAGGAATACAACCCCGCCAACATCTTGATTTTAAGCTCACAAGACTGATTTCAGATTTAAGACCTCCATAGCTATAAGACAGAACATTTACCTTGTTTTAAGCCACTGCATTGTGGTAATTTGTTGCAGCAGCAGTAAGAAACTAATACAGTCCCACACATCCTCTCTGACCCTTGCAACTTTCTTTAAAGAAGTATGAAAATTTTATAAGAGTTTATCTTTGCTAGCGTAGAATTCCTTCTCACTGCACAATTTGACTTTGTATTACTCTTCCCAGATCCATTAGGTGTTGATTTTTTTCTGGTTTTGCTCACAAAGGATTTTCATATTCCCTTATTGCTAAGTTTGGAGGTAGGATCCCTGTACCAATGAGAGATACATTCTCTAAAGTTTATCAAAAGTGACTAGCTCTCAGAGGAGAAATTTTTAGGAAAAGAATTCTTAACTTGATGAATAAAGGACTCTGATCATCAAATTACAGTAGTTAAAATTTTGCTGCAGACACAAACTCATGGATGAAGAATATGACATCCTAAATATTCTTTCAGAAAAAGACTGAAGTTACTCTAATAGCAAATGTGACTTTTCAGGATAATGATCCCAGTAAATACTGTTTGGGGAGCAGGAAAGCAAAGCAGAGAAAAACTGAAACCAGTACAGGTCACCGATGTGGGTAGCTAGGGGTCAATGCCCCACTGAGCATCTCTGGGGGCCAGTATAGAACACAAACCTCAGAGTTATCCCATGTGAGGGGTGTGGGAGTTGGGGTATTTATACTGTTGGCCATTGATTGACAGCTGCTTCTGGAAGGCATTAATTCCCCAGCACTTCCAGCTTGCAGAGCAAGTGGGCAAAGTAGGCTTTGGGAAGCAGAGAAAGCCCTCAGGCAAAGAAACACAGGTGCTGGCTGATGAAAGGCAACCACTGAAGTGTTAAGGGATGCAGTAATGAGCGGGGGCACTTGCAGCATCTGCCACAGCCCCTAAACTTAGAGGCACTGTTGACACCAAGTAAAAATGTGTTATGGCCATCCAATAGATGACATTTCTAATAATGTTCTCTAGGATAATTTCATCAAATCCTAGTCTTTTAGAGTTGATATGTGAGAACCACCAAACATGGTATGAAATTTCTAAGTGTTAACATTCCTTTTTTTAACTGGTGGCCAGAGGGATGGGAAAAATGGGTGAAGAGGAGTGGGAGACATAGGCTTCTAGTTAGGGAATGAATACACCATGGGAATAAAAGGTACAACGTAGGGAATGCAGTCAATGACATTTTGGTAGCACTGCATGGTGACAGAAGGTAGCTATACATGTGGTGAACACAGCATAACATATAGAGATGCTGAATCCCTATGTTGTACATGTGAAACTAATGCAACATTGTGTGTCAAGTATACTCAAATAAAAATTATTTAAAAAAACACACATTGTTTTCGTGTCTACTATTTGCTCCTTATCTATTTATCCATTTGTGAATTCAGCAAACATTGGCCTGATGATCTCCAATGAGCTCTGAGCTATTTCTACATGCCGGGGGAGCAAAACCAAGTAGTATGTGACCTGTGTCCACAAGGCCAGTCAGCAGTTATAGAAGAGATGCTAAGAACTCTGATAGACATGTACACAGATGCTGGGGCCACACAGACAGCATGAAATTGGGCAGGGGAGCTGGAGAAGCCTTCCAGGAAGAGGAGCCTCTTAAGCTGAGTTTTGAAAGACAGGGAGGAGTTAGCAAAATTCATACAGGGAATAAAGTGTTGCCGGTAGACAGAACAGCACATGCAAAGAACCACTGGCATCAGAATGTTAACTAGTCATGTCCGCCTGTAGTGAAAGTGACGCTCATGGCAAAAGAGAAAATGTGGTCAGATCCAAAAGAGAAAACATTTGTTATAAGCCTTGTCTGTTCTAGATGCTACATGCGAAGATGACTTAGTTATAACCATGGTCCTTGAGGAATCCACTGTCCATAAGGGGATACATGCAGTAAAGAAATAAGACAGAAAAAGAAGCTGTAATAGTGGAAGGTACAGAGTGCCAGTAGAGCTTGACTTCAACATGATTCCTCAGGCTTTGACTGATCTTCACTCTCCCAGGTAGTAGTGAGTATGATTTATCATCTCTTGTTGGGGGTTCAAATTCTCAGGACGTGTACATTGAGAACAATATGGGGAGAGTGTACCTTACCCTCCTCTTTACCTAGTTTTCATCCAGCCCACCTAACAGCACTTACACAATAAGGTACCTTTGTCCCAGCAGAGGGCCATTGCCAAGTGAATGCAATGAGAATTTCAAGATTACTAAATCCACATCAAAAACCTTTCATATTTATCTAAAAAGCATGTCATTATTAAGAAAATGCATACCTTGGGAATGAGTAATTGGATCATAAAATCCATCAAATGTCATTTTGTTCATTTTTCCCAAGTGTCTGTTTGAAATGATTCTAAGCAGTGTGACGTCAACATCTATTGAATGCCAACATTATGCAGGGATGCATAAGTTAGCCTCCGAGAGAATTAATGGCACATAAATATATCTCCATTAAATATGTTTCAAATTTAGTTGTTATACATTCACTACATGTATAGGCTTTCTTAAAGTTACAACTTTGGCCATGTCTCTTTTGAAACCACAAGATTTTTCTTCTCTTTTGAAGATGGAGTGGAGCCCCACATCAGGTCTGTTGTATATGGTGATGATAGCAGGCAGCTCAGATTACCACAGCTACAACACCCAGACGAGACCACAAAGGCACCAGCTTGTTCTAGGCTGCTACGAATTAGAGGCCTCGCTGCAAGTTCTCTCAGTATTTCTCTGGCAATTCTTTCATGCTGTGCTCTCTGTGGGTTGGATCATCTGGAGTCGATGAAGGAAGAGCTATTTCAGGACCAGAGTCTGCAGTTCTACACAGTTTTTCACAGACACCTGGGTGTCCAGGCCCCATGGTGGGTGGTTTTCCTCCTCAACCTGGAGAGGGCTGCGTTTAATCCCTGTCACCACACTCTACCCCATTGCTCAGCCTTTCTCCACGTTTATTGTTGGGGAAACATATTTTTCCACTTTTACTTGATAGAATGATAGTCATCATTTTCAAAAAAGATTCCAAGTACTTGGACTTTTTCAATAATTAAACAACTGTAACAAGAGAAAGAAAGAAAAACTGCCCTTGATTAAGCATCTAATTCTTTCTGTCTTCACACAACAACCGGGTGAGGCAGGCCTTGTGATTCCATCTGAAGTCAGAAGCAGAGAACAGTACCTAAAACCACTGATACCAGGGTGGATTGCATAGATTCAAATCCTGGTTTGGGTGCCTATTAACTGTGTGATGCTGGGCAAATAACATAACATGTTTGTGACCCCTTTCCTCATTTATGAAATGGGAAAAAAAGAAAGTTGTCTATTTCCTAAGATTATTTATTATAAGGATTAAATGAATAAAATGTTAAAAGCAACTAGATTAGTACCTGACATTTAGTACATTCTAAGACAAGAATCATTGTAATTATGTCATTTTGCATATAAGGAAACTGGAATTCACAACCCTAAAGTCACAACAATGTAAAGAAGAGTTGAGATTTGAACCCAGATCTAGACGGTTCACTCATTCCTTAATTCAATATGCTCTTTCTGTTGCCCAGTATTGGTTGTTATTGGAACACAATTCACCATTGGCCTCTTATATTTCAGCACGTCTTACAACTGGGTCACTAACTGTCCTTTGTTCTGAACTATCTACTTAAGGACATCTATAAAGCAAATAACCATGGAAGATGGAGATAGTGTTTCTCTCTGAAACAAAGGGTAGACATGCTTTGGAATTCTCTGCTGTGATACACCTGCATCCATCTGGGCCTATTGTCATGTCCCTTGTGGGGCTTCGAGAACAGAGGAACTGATGTGAATATGCTGATGCTCATGCTGTGTTCTGTGCCATGCTGTTTCTGACCCGGGAGCCTCCTATGTTCTATCAGTATCCATGAAACTCTGATAGGTTAATGTCTTAGTCCATTCTGGTCGCCATAACAAAGTACCACAGACTGGGTGGCTTATAAACAACAGAAATTGATTTGTCATAGTTCTGGAGGCTGCAAAGTTTAAGATCAAGTTGCCAGCATGGTCACTTTCTGGCAAAGGCCCTATTTCTGGTCCATAATTTACACTTTCTCACTGTCTTCTCAAATCTAGAAGGGGTGAGAGAATGGTCTGGAGCTTCTTTTATTAAGACACTAATCCCATTCATGGGGACTTCACTCTCATGACCTAAGTACCTCCTCAATGGCCCCACCCCTCCTAATGCCATCATCTTTGGGGGTAGACTTTCCACATGTGAATTTGGGGGGGAACACTTTCAGGTCCAACCTTGTTAACTTGCAACTATGATAAAATCTGATTCTCCTCAGCTCTTGGCAATACTGGTGATGAGAATGGGATGCTGACAGATACCTGGTTTTGCTTTCTAGAAGAGGAAAAAGGGTCATGCCGAGCATTTGAGAATGCGAGAAAATTCCCTGAGATCTAATAGAATGTTCTCTCCAAAGTGGTGGGCAAATGGGGAGTAATAAATGTTATTGAATGTTTAAAGGATGAGCAGAAAGAGGTAGGGTTGAGCAGGTACGCAAATGGTTCTTTGGTTTTTGAAGGGAGAGAGGAAGAAGAAATGTTATCACTACAGCAGCAAGCAGTACAGTACAGCAGCAAGCCTGCAGTCTGAGCCAAAAGGCAATAGGGCTATGACTGCTGAGAAAAGAGTCCTGAAAGCTAAAATGAAGGGTGTCAACTGAGTATATAGAGCTTTTAGGGAGACTGAAAATATTAGAAATTTGTTGGTTGATCTGGGAGCAAGTAACCACTAAAAAGGGAAAGTGAATGCAAAGTCTCACTTATTGATCCTGCATGGCTCCCATCTCTCACTCTCTCTGTCTTGACCACACTTGGTTTGATAATACCATAATCCCATAATCCCAAGGGGCACCTCTGAGTGAAAGCTGCCTCCCTTTGCCAGAGGCTCCAATAGGCAAAATCATCAGTCATAGAGACTCAAGGTCACTGTAGTTTCTCTTGCTTACTGTGAACCTTGCTCAAATCCCTTGCTCAAAGGAATCACTTTCTCTTGGCTACCTCCTGGGAAATAAAAAGGATAAAAATTGGAGGTGGGGGAGGGTAACAGTATATAAACCTATTTTTTAAATTCTGAATTCTACTGGACCATTATTAAGCAAGAAGCTCTTTCCTTTTTTCTAACAAAAATCCCAGACAGTCCAGTTGGTCCATTCTCTGGTTGGCACCACAGCCAATTGGGGGCCTAGAGACTGAAACTTATGAATGGTGGGACTGAAGTCCTTTTACACACACCTAGATATACCAGGGAACTTTGAGAAGGAGAAGGAACCTAACTGTATGTCCCTGTTGGATACAGGTACCCAGGCCACTATTATGCCTGGTCTTATGGGAGAAGGGAGAACCCAAATTCAACTGATGAGATTTGAGCAAGTTTCATAGTAAGCAAGACAAGCTACAGAGACCTTGAGTCTCTGTGACTAATGATTTTGCCTATTGGAGACTTTGGCAAAGGGAAGCACCTTTCACTCAGAGGTACCCCTTGGGATTCTAGTCTTATCACCTCCCTGGCATGAATAATGTGGACATCATTTTTAAATCAGCTATTACATGGCTCTTCTCAACACTGAACCCCTGACCCATGAAGACCTTGTGACTCTCTTGATATTCTTTTGGTGTAGGTCAACGAGAACTCAACAACTAAGAATGTAGGATGAGTCCAACATGTCCCACTTATCAAAAGAGAATGAAGCCTGCCTGCCTCTCCCCACCCTGACCAGAAGCATCTTGTATTTATATGAGAAAGTAGTAGCTACTCCTTGGGGAAATTTTATCCCTCATTTCACCACCAGAAAAAAAACATTGGATTATGAGGGCCCTTGGTTCACAGAGGCTTCTTTGATGGTGTCCATTGGGCCTGCTAGGGCTTTTCAACCTCCCTGTATACAGAGCTAGGATCTGGTTTCTTTGCTCGGTGGGAAGAACTCAAAGTCATTCTCATATCTCTGGCCAATACTCCCTTTGATGAACCATATTATATTTTTCCTGTCTCTTGGGCTATTGCCAATAGCTTAGCTATTTTGTCTGCCATTTGGAAAACTACAGACTGGCAGATTAAAGACACTCCTCTTAGGGGCCATGAAATGTGGAAACATATCATGGCTGCTAATCAAACCATCTGGGTCACTCCTGTAGATGCCCACAGTAAGAGTCTGTGCTCTGATAAGCCTGGCTGGAATCAGACTTTTGATTGGGTCTGTGATGTCCAGATTGACACTGTTGTTGCCTGGATCCATCATCTTCCACACACTGAAAGGGCCAACACATTGAATACAACACATCCACCATCATGGACTGGGCACAAAGGAAATGACTCTATGTTTCTTATGCATAAGCTACCTCTACACACCAGACTTGTGCCCCCTGCCAAAGGTTGAATCATTTATCTCCCTGTGAGGAAGTCCATATTGTAGCCCTTAAAGCTAATGTGTCATGTTTTTGGCTTCCTAGACCAACTGCAGCTTCCTATATCCACAGGTACATGGAATTGTTGAGACTTGGAAAGTCTCCTCCTGATCCATATACTTTCTTAAGACAATTTGGTCACTGAATGTGGCTGTCCCCAAAAAGGAATCATTTTCTCTTGGCTATTTCCTGGGCAATAATAAGGATGAAAATTTGAATAAAAATTTGGGGGGGGGGGAACAGCACATAAACATATTTTTAAAATTCTGGATTCTATTTGACCATTATTAGACAAGATGCTCTTTCCTTTCTTCTAAACAGACACCCTAGTGGAGCCTGGGTGGCTCAGTCAGTTAAGCGTCCAACTTTGGCTCAGGTCGTGATCTCACGGCTTGTGGGTTTGAGCCCCATGGCGGGCTCTGTGCTGACAGCTAGCTCAGAGCCTGAAGCCTGTTTCAGATTCTGTATCTCCCTCTCTCTCTGACTCTCCCCTGCGTTCTCTCTCTCCCTCTCTCTCCCCCTTTCTCTCTCTCTCAGAAATAAATAAAACATTTAAAATTTTTTTTTAAATAAACAGAAACCCCAGACAACTCCTTTGGTCCACTCTCTGGATGAAAACACAGCCAATAGGGGGTCTAGAAATTGAAACTTATTCTAGGTTAGCCACCAAGATTCTCCTGTTGAACTGACATGGTCACAGAGCGTAAAATGATGATCACTTGATTAAGTGCTATTCACTGAGTCTCCCTGTAGTGGTTCACATGTGCCAAGATGGAGAGACATGATAAGTCTCTAAGTTTTATTCAGATGCCTTTGTGCCTCTCACACTTGACCCTTCTGAATGCAAAGTCTGGGTGTGACTAGGGGATGATCAATAAAAGGTGACATTATAGCTCTTGGAAGGGGACACACCACTTTTATGGCTATGGAATGACTATAACTATCTTGGCACTTGAGGACAGAATATCTCAGAATCCAGGAGAGATGGGGAAGTGATGGACACTAATGATAATTATCCTTCATAAACTTCCCTGGACCCTTCTTCATGAAGGATAACACCTTGGTGCCACCTTTCCAAACTCATGTGAACACTTTAAATTGAACTGACTTCTAGGTTTGCCATCCTCCACCAATGGTTCTAACAAGTCTAGAAAAATAGCAAGGGGTCGCCCTGGGACATACACCCCCCAGGAAACACCTGTCATCACTTCTGGGTGTTTTCCTCACCACTATTTCCAATCAGTAGCTGTCAGTCATTCTATGGAGCTCCCATCTGATAGCATGGACAACCAGAACAGGCTGGGCTGATTTTCCTCAGGCCATAAAAAAGTAGTAGACTCATTTAAAATGAACTAGGAACTTTAAGATTTACCAGTCAGTTGGAAGACCAAGTTGGAAGTACTGTCAGCCTGTGTCCCCCAACTGGTATGGGTCTCACCCAAGAGGGACAAGGGGCATCAAATATAAATAACACTTTATATGCAGGGGGACCATGAACACTCCTGGGACTGTAATTCTGGTGTGGAAGCCAAGTACTACATTCAACCTCAGAGGTAATCACAGGATATTTCAAGTCTGAAGTTTAAGAAAATATCATCAGCATATCACATAGCCCTCAGGTGACTGTGGAGCTCTCTCCAAAATGAAGCTACCCTTGGTTATTTGGGAGAACTTCCAGGAGGGATAACTGCCTTGTTATTTAAGCACACCCAGTGGACAGCTTTCTCTATGATAGAAGTTATCAAATTAGAAAAGGGAGAAAATTCTCCGTGGGTCTGTAATGTTTCTTCACCTCTTGTGAATAATACACTAAATGCCTTCCTCCGAGACTATCTTCCAGGGTGTTTGTGAAGCAAACAGCCTTGGAATATAGATAGTTTCTCCCTCCAGAACAAAAGGCAGGTCCAAAATGTGTCTCTGACTTCAGCTGAAAAGATTAGTGATGCTATTTTGGATCTTGAAGAACTTGAAGTCAACTTCAACTCACTGACTAAGATTGTTACTGATAAGAGAATTGCCCTCAACTTTCTCCTTGTGGGCCAAGGCAGACCTATGTAATTACCAATATATCCTCTCTGCCTGGATTAATTCTTCAGGCCAGGAGGAAAGGTCAATTCGGAAACTTAAGGAGAAAGTTATCTGACTTTCCAAGTTAAATGCTATAGGTTTATGGGGTTTGTTCAGCATGTTGGATCCAGGACACTGCAGCCCTGGTTGAGGTCAATACTGCAGGCTGCCCTCATCCTGCTGCTTGGAAATGTCTTGTTGATAATGGACTTAATGCTGCATGGGACATATTGATTGGAGTTGCCTCCAGCCTCTGTCAGATTAATCAGAACAGCCCAAGGGTTGACATACTCATAGAAAGTTCACCAGAAGCTAAGATGGTGTAAAAATGAGGGATGGATATTGTTAGAGAAAAATCTCCATAGGTCTCTAATATTTCAGCACCTCTTGTGTGCAATGCACTAAATGCCTTCCTCCGAGACTATTTTCCAGGGTGTTTGTAAAGCAAACAGCCTTGGAAGATGGAGATGGTGTCTCCCCACAGAACAAAAGGCAGATTTGCTTATAGTCTTAAAAAGATAAAGATAGTATCTTCCTCTGGAGGAAAGGAAAGCATGTTTGCTGTCCATTACAAAAGATTCAAGTTCCTTATGCTCAGGAATCCTCTTCTGTAACATATCCCTCTGGGTCCATCCCCATTATGCCTATGGGATATGGGGAGAAAAGGGACAAGTTTACTGACGCTTGTGCTGCTTGCTGTTCTGTGAGAAATAAAGTCCATTGTCTCTGACCCAGGAGTCTCATGGCTTCTGCCAGAATCCATCAAACTATGACAAGATAAATTGTTAGCTTGCAAGTAGGTAAAATCTCAGACTTCTCGCAACCTTGACAGTCATGAAATATATTTTGGATAAATATTCCCCTTTAAAAAAAGAAAAGGAAAAGAAAGATTAAAAATTGAGGAATTCTGTAAAAATCTATGCTTCTGTGATATATCTACAAAACCATTTTTCGTTGTCAGCACCTTTCACTTTTCTTATTCATTCATTCATTTCCCAAATGTTTGCTGAATACTATTTGAAAAATGATATAACAAAATACAAAACAGACCAGATTCCTACTAGCCAGAGGCTTACAGTCCAGTGGGGAAGACAAACGTCATTCATATAGTATTGGGATCATGGAGTATATTTTGTGATAAGTGTTGAAAAGAAAAAGGAAAGGAAAAGAAAGGAAAGGAAAGGAAAGGAAAGGAAAGGAAAGGAAAGGAAAGGAAAGGAAAGGAAAGGAAAGGAAAGGAAAGAAAAGAAAAGAAAAGAAAAGAAAGAAAAGAAAAGAAAGGGAAAGGTATTAAGGGAAAGAATATCAGAGGGAAACTTCGTATAGATTGGAAGAGCCAGAGAAGAAATCGCTGAGCAAAGGACAGTGAGCTAAGATGTGAAAGATGCATAGCAGTAAAGTAAGGTAAGTGACAGGGTGGGAAAAGCCAACATCCTGTATGAAGACCTCAAGGAGAGGTCTTGACACATCCAGTGTGGTGGAAGGCAGTGTGGGCTAGAAAGAGAGGTTCAAGAAGCCAGGAATTTGGGCAGAGACCATATCAGGCAGGTGTGGCTTTGTTATCAATCATTTTAAGGCTCATGACTTTAGCCTAAGAACTCTGAGAGTCATTAAAATATAAGTCTCCTAAGGGTCTTTGTCTTACTCTCCATGATATTCCTAGCACCTGGAACAATGCCTGGTGCATCGTAGGGGGTCAATAAATATTTGTTCAGTTAAGTGAAGGGAAAGACACAATTTGCATTTTTGAAAAATCATGTTGGGCTTCTATGAAGAGAATAGATTGAGGAAGACAAAACCAAAGCAGAAAGACAAGGTGGAGACCATTGCACATCCCAGTGACAAATTCAGTAGCCTGGACTAGGGTAGAGGCAGGAGAGATGAAACATATGTCCCCCTGCTGCCTCTCTCTCTCTCTTTCTCTCTCTCTCTCTCTCACACACACACACACACACACACACACACACACACACACTTTTTTAAATTGTTTTGTAGCCTTAAGGATGTATTCACTTGAAAGTTCATGAAAGGCCATCTAATCCAATGTGAAACAAATGAAGACAATATGTTAAGTGATGGTTGGAGTCTTTGGGGGTACCCGCCAGTTGTGTGTGGTTACTGATGCCGGCAAAGAGATTAAAAGAGGAAACTTTCTCATGAAGACAAAGAGAGTAATGGTAACTGAGAGCACGCGCAGTAAGACTCCCAGGCTCAGCAAAATAAACCCCAGTGCATTTCTTCTCCAGGACCATATCAAACTCTATCCCCAGCCTGATTGCTCCTTACAGGGCTCGGTGAGTTATTGCCTCACAAGTGATTGTAAGGAGCCCTTTCCCTCCTATGAGGAAGATAAGAATTCAGAATGTGTGAGTGTGTATGGGTGTGTATGTCTGTGTGTGTGTGCATATGCATATGTACACACTCATATGTGTGTGCTCAGGCTGGCCTCGCATCCCGGTAAGGAAGAATTCCTTCCATGGGCTTGGAAGGCAGAATGTTAAGTGAGTGTGGGGGCAGGGCCGGGAGAGAGGTGCACTCCGGGTGAGAGAATAGGACAGTGCCTGTCCAGGTCACACGGTGTCCGTGTGCCTGGTGTCACATGCTGCGGTGTTGGGCATGGCAATTCCTAAAGCAGAAGTTGCGGAAGAACTGGCCAAGGTTATTCTGGTGCCATGGTGGTCTCCGTCTCCCAGCCCAGATGGCCAGGAATGCTACGAGGCAGAGAACTCAGCTCCCAGTGGAGAGCTGAGCACTTGGCACTGCTTAAATCATGACCACTCACGCCCACTTGGACAGGTTGGCCTCCCCGTCTGAAGGGCAGGGGGTAGGCGAGGGCCCCGGAGAGGGAGTTCTCATTGAGAGACAGTGGAACGGCTGTGCTAGTTCTTTCTTAGCCCTGCTAGGAATGCCCACTGCCCAGGAGGGGGCTGACCAGGCATGAACACCTGCAAAAAGCAAACGGGGCAAGGATTTCAAGATGTGATGCTGATGGAAATCAGCCACCAAGTGGGCATTCATTTGAAGTGATTTTTATAAAACGAGGAAAGAGAAACTGTCTACAGTTGTATTTAAACAATAGTCAAAAAAGAAAACTAATCCAACGTATGTTATTATTCTTATGTTTCATGGGGTGCACAGCATTTTGTATGCGGCTACTTCATTTCAAGGCTTCGGATGAAAAATAATTACTCTAGCTGCCATACCCCCTCCCAGCTCATCCACACTGAATAGGGACCAGGGATACCACAGTGCCCTTCAATTTCCCTTGGTGTGAAAAGGGTTTCACCATTTTTTAAGTTATTGGCCCAATATACTGACTAGGATTCTCACTGTTTCTCAGGGTCGGGTGCTCTGCTTGGCCTCTTCTCATCCAGTCTTCAATACCTCCAATACCCAGGAAGTTTTAACCAGTGTGGGTCCCAAAAGGTCAGCCTCTTCCTTTCCCTGGGATTTCCCTGGAAAGGTTCTAGGTGGCGCTACTCCTGGGATCCACTCCCAATCATGGGCAGACTCTCACACCCAGTTAATTGTTGGAGTCTCGGTGAGCAGAATATTAGAGCTCTTACCATGTGGACATCCTGATTTCCCAGGTGCACATAGACTTTCATACCTGTTTAGTAGCTCATTATGACATCAAAACTGAAGGTACCCAGAGAATTTTGAGAAAGAAATGAACAGGTCCATTGGGTCACCAGGTGTTTTCTTTTTCTGGGACCTGCCCAGCTTGAACCTTTTTCTCTCCAGCCCTCTCACTTCACACTGGATACCTGTCTGGTTGAGAGGCCTTTCCAACCAAGTGGACTTGTCAAGGTTTTAGAGGGATGATAAACACATAGGGGATCTGCTCTCTACTCATCCAAACTAGAGGGTTATTAAGTTTGTGTAATGGTTCATTTTATAGGTCAATCCATGAGGTGCCCAGGTATTTGGTTAACTGTTATTTCTGGGTATGTCTTATGTCTGCCAGGGTGTTTCTGGATGACACTAATATTCGAGTCAGTGGAATGATTCCCAATGTGGGTAAGCCTCATAGACTCCATTGAAGGCCTGAATAGAATAAAAATCTGAATCCAAAAGAGTTCTTTCTCTCTGCCTAGCTATCTCTGAGCTGGGACATCCATCTTCTTTTTGTCTTTAGGCTTGAATTTGGACTTGGACTTACACTATGAGCTTTCCTGGGTCTGAAATTCTCAGCCTCTCTAGTCATGAGAGCTGAATTCTTAAATAAATCTGTTGGATGGATGGATGGATGGATTGACTGTTACATCCATGTACTGACAAAAGCCTTCCAGAGCCTTCCTCAAGGCAAGTGGTGCCAACCCAAATGCCTATAAACCCAGGTGAGCATAGCAAACAGAGAGAGGATGTCAAGTGTAGGGGTCCCACCCAATCTCTTCTCCCTCTGATTTTTGCTGTGTCATATTGAGAGCACCATCACTGCCGGATTTTTCCATTTTTTTAAGAGAAATTAAAAATCTGGATGTTCTCGTCAATGTTGGCAACTACTGAGAAATATTTCAAAACCCTGCCTGAGCAAACCAGCCCAATTCATGGACAGACCCAGCCCCTGGCTGGCCCGTGCAGTCTCTGTCCTAGGCAGCTGTGGGGAAGTCTTTCTGAATTGAAGGAAAGGGAATGCTTAGCAAGATTTTCCTATTTCTGAAATTGGAGCCCAAATTTTAATTCCTGCGTTGATTATTTATCTCAGGCTTCTGTACAGAACAACTCCCCCAAATGTTGACATTATCCCCCAAGCCTCCTGAGAATAGGAAGCAGAGCAAGTATTATAATCTCAATTCCTATTTTTGTAATGGAGTTAAAGACTCCTCAGATGGAGTGCCCCATGGAAAGGTGATAGAAAAAGTTGTTTGGTTTCAACTAGATTCCAGACTTCATCCTCTCCCCCAAAAAATGAACTTCACATTAATCATTCCTGATGCATGTGATTCCTCTATTCTTCCCCAACACACTGACATTTGGTTTAAAATTCTATAAATGCTGGGCGAGAAACAGGCATAAATATTAATTTCAGGAACACCCCCATGGATCGTTTAAAACATATTTTTCCTATGAATTATTTGATCTTTTCTTCACTTTGGCCAACACGCATTTTTCTTTGAAACTAAGTGTTGCTCTTTAAAGATTTCTTCACTGTTCTTCAACCTCCAAAGAATTTCCTCTCCCATTAAGCTGTGCCTCCAGTGCCCCAAGGAGCCGAGCAAGGTATAAAGGAATACCCAGATGGCTCTGTAGATGTTTATTATAGGGCCCTCCATTGTATTCAAATTAATGGCACCACATTAGCATGGGCTGCCCTTTGGTGCTCATTTGTTCCTGCACTCCAGGGGTTAAAGGAGCCGCCTGCTCTCCAGATGTTCAGTAGCTCTTATAAATGAAAGATTAGCGATTTTTTGCTGCCGCTGCTACTTCCTCTATTCCCTTTTAAAGCTGATATTTTCTTTAGGAACTTGCTTAGTGTGTGAGTCAGAAGAATCTCCTCCCTGAGGTATATCAATCAATAGCATGCACAAGAAGAAGGGCAAAATGTAGAGGAGGTAGACATGGTCTGTATTAATTTGTTGACTGCAACACCCTTCCAGTGACTGATGTATGCATCTTGTGGTTGTGCTCCACCCTTTGAAATGTGGCTCCAATACATGTGACATTTTTCTCAACTAAAAATGAAAACAAAAACAAAAAAACTCTCTCCCTCCCTCTCTTTTTTGTGACAACATCTTTTGTTTGTGTTATGATGGGAATGTCAACTTCATTTTCAAATCATGCCTATCTTCCTTCTAAGCAAGAGGCCTGAGTGTCTGAAATATGAGTGTATCTAACTCAAAGATACCACCAACAAGGTCTTCCCGGGAGAGAAATGAGAAAAGTACCCAACATGGATTCCAATAAATGAATGCCAGTTTAACATCTACCATGCTTGCCTTTTGTATCCAGAGACACTCCCAGGTTCCTGCTGTTCCAAGAGCTGTTCAAGCATTGAATAAGTAGCGTTCCAATGAGACGAAACCTTCTGCCTCGGCTGGTGTTTAACAAGCTGCTTTCTTGCTGCAACTCAGTCAGGATTTCTCCAACCTTAGCAGAATTACCGCATTTCACGTCTTCTCCTAATATATGTCCAATGCTTCTTTCACCAAGTGGGTAAAAAGAGATAGACTAACTAGAATAGAAAAGGAAAGCCTGGTGGATACCGTTAGTCTTGTTACCACCTTCCTGACAATGGAGAGGAAGTAATGGACAGGCTGAGGAGGAGGGAGGAGGCACTGGCCCTAATGGGCGGGGGGTGGCATGCATGATGGAATCAGAGGCTGGGATATTGAACACCACCCACCTCCGAGGTGGAAAGTGTGGGAGGCAGAAGGGAGATGGCAGAAACGTCTCATGTCTTAATATAAGCATAAACCCATCTCAAGGATGGAGGCCTGAGTTCACATACACATGAAGGAATGTTCTTGAAAGGAGGCCACAGATAAAATATTTATAATACACATGTAAGATCGACATCTTCAAAGGTGCCAGCTAGGAATGAATTGCTATGGCCACTACAGGAAAGAAAACTCTTTTTTCCTTCTACCCTCCTACTTTCAACATCTGGACCTGAGAACCGAACTGATAAAAGACAGATAAACGAGAGGGGAAATCCGTTTCATTAGGTGAGACACAAGGAGGTAGCCAGATAAGACTGAGATTTATATACCATCCTAAACTAAACAAAGGACAGGGGGCTTCTGGTTTGGGCAGGCGAGTAACGGACAGAGTGGAGGCAGCAAGAAAATGTGTGATAAAGAAAGACGGTCCGTTAGGAGGATGTGAGTCTTTGGGTGGTAGGAGTTATCTCCAGGAAGTAGCTCTCTGAGCTATCCTTATAAATGGGACTTTCTTTTATACATGTGAGTTTCTTTTACAAACAGGGATATTTATACTTTATTTCTTAAGTTTGTTTATTTTGAGAGAAAGAGAGAGAGACAGAGAGAGCAAGTATGTGTGTACATGTGTGTGTGTGTGTGTGCGTGCATGTGCGTGTGTGTAAATGAGTGGAGGAGGTGCAGAGAGAGAAGGGACAGAGGATCCAAAGCAGGCTGTGTGCTGAGAGCAGAGAGCCCAGTATGGGGCTCGAGCTCACAAAAAGTGTGAGATCATGACCTGAGCCATAGTTGGACTCTTAACCAAATGGGTCACCCAGGCACCCCCATACTTTATTTTTAGACAGCTAAGGGGAGGTGAAGAGTTTTTCTCGAATATGCTGATTTTTAATTGCCTTTAGCTCAAAATAATCCTCTGGCCATAGCGGCATATCTTGGGTGGCATATTTGGGTACACTTTACCCATATTGTCACTCGTGGGGTCTTGATATTGCCCCCAGAGAGCCTTCTGAGGGGAAGGTTTATGCTCTCCTCTACGGCATGCTGCTGTCTGCCTGTGAGAAGCAGAGTTGCAGGGCAGGAGTGGCTGGGAGGAAGACCAGTTGGGGAGAGAAAGTGCTGAAGGGGCAGGGGTCCAGGAGAAAGGACACCAGACCATGGGAGAGAAAGGAGGAAACCCCCAGAGTACAGCGGGGAGACTCAGCTTCTCCTTCACCTGAGAGGACCCTCTCACCAGCCCTCTCTGGCATGGCTAGGGCTTGGCACACATGCCTGGCTGGTGGGCATTCGGCTGATCTCTCCAATGACATGGGTCTTGGAGGTTAAGCTGATGGAGAAGATTTAAAGGAAGCCAAGAGGAAGAGATGTGATGGAAGCCAGAGAAGAAAAAGGCAGTGAGTGGTCAAGGATAGATCGGAAGGTCAAAAATAAAGCGCCTGCTATAAAGATATGAGAAAGAAGATTGCCTTCAAGACTTCGACTGAACAACAACCCCTAAGAGATAAGAAAAGAGATAGACAAACTTGCCTCAAAGGAACAGAATTGTGTCAAGCTAGCACAAGTGATTAAATAAATGAATACAGCTACCAAAAGAGTATATAAAGCAAAAAGTGGTTCTTTGGCAAGAGAAATCTCAAGAGGTAACTCAGCTGAGAAAGGAATCCAAGCACCCGTATGAGAACAGATCAGAACTCCAAGAACTAAGAGATAGAAACCTGAATCTGCCTGCTCTGATAAGGAGTGAATGAGTCTTCAGCTATGAGGTGTGAGAGATCTGGCACCCCTCCAGGCCCCTGGCACCCCGATAACCTGCCTGCCCTGGCACATGAACCTTGGGGCTCCCAGTTTTTATTAGTAAAGAAGGTAGAAAAGATACCCCTCAATGGTATCTAGTTTAACCCCTTTCATGGACTGCTAGGGAATGCTAGAGTATCTCAAAGCAGCAGGCAAGGCCTAGCGATCACCTCTCCATTCAACAAGCAGTTAACATTGTTAGCGTCTGACAAACGCATGTCCTTACCAGCACTTCCAAACCGCTACCACCACCACCACCACCACACCCCCTCCAGGGGGAATGGGAATTTAACCTGATGCTTAGCCCTTGCTTCATTAGTCACCTGGTATAAATAATCAGAACATGAGAATTTGTATTTTATTTTTGCTTTGGTCCTAGAATCCTTACTGAGTGTTCCTGTTGGCAGGAAGGAGATGCAGTCTCTGGTTCACTTAAAAGGTTTTATGACCAAGCGTGTTGGAGTATAGATGTGTCAGTGGATTGATTTCCTTCCCTTCTCTGGTGCAAAATAAATAAATAAATAACAGATGGGGAGGAAGGAGACATGTGATGACACACCCAGCTCAGCCTGTAGAAGCACACTGTCTAAAGAGGCTTTGCTCTGTCAATAGTGCAGATCTCAAGCAGACCCTGGAAATGAATGAATTCATTTAATTCAGGCTTCCAATACCTGCTTTTATGGCTTTATCTACCTACCAGACCCTAAAGAGTCTCATTTCCGGGGTGCTGGTTCTGCTCCAGGAAGAAGTACCATAGCCTAGAAATCAAGGGGAGCACCATGTTTGTTCCTTCTGCAAAGATACTGAGGCTCTGCCCACAGAAGGACACCAAAAGCGTCCGGCTCAGAACTGCCCTCAGTGGGACATGGGGATTCTATGGACACAGTTCAAATAACCAATAATACAGGTTGCTGATTTTATAAATATAATATATGCCAATCCTAATACTAAGTACACTCCAAACAAATGGATTCTTACACATGATGAGACCAATGGAACAGAGTTGATAAAGACAGGATAAGAAGGGGTAGAGGAGGTCCCTTCCATGTTGAGTAATGGCATGCCACATGCCTTCTCTGCTTTCCCTCTTCTCCCTCAGCTCCAAGGGTAGGTCCTGTCGGCATAAAACAATTAGCCCCTGACAGTCCCTAGGCATAACAATACAGCAACCACTTCAGGACAGGTATGGAACTTCAGTTTATCCTATCTGAACGCTGCCTGGGGTTTGTTTCCATGGATTTGACATGCACAACCCGAAAATAAAAGCAAGAGAGAGAAGAAAAAACTTACTTGAGTGTACTTGCATACACTCTCTTCTCTTCCTACCCCTACCCATCTTTCTTTATGGAAAGAGAGCTATAGAGCCACTCCAATGGCATTGGAAGTCAATGTGTGAGAGGATCTGGCCCTAAAATGAAGCAGATAGGGGCACCTGGTTGGATCAATCAGTTGAGTGTCCACCTTCGGCTGAGGTCATGATCGCACGATTTGTGAGTTCCAGTCCCGCATCAGGCTCGCTGGTATTAGCACAGCCTGCTTTGGATCCTCTGCCCCTCCCCAACTCACTCTCTCTCTCTCTCAAAAATAAATTTAAAAAATAATAAATAAGATAAAGTAAAATAAAAATAAAAAGAAACAGATAATGTAGAGGGTGGAGCAGAAAGAAGAAAAGATAATAAGAGTCCTACTTTATACTATTGGACCATTGGAAACACCCTGAAAGCACCCTACGTACAGACTGTGCAAATACAGGAACCAAAAAAGTCATTTAATGTTTAACCCACAAGAAATTGAGGTTTCTGTCCTTAGGAACCAAAAACATCACTACTGATACTCAGGAGCTAAATCAGAACACTGTATTTCAGCCTAATATGAGAGGGAAACACTCCTCATACCTTCTAATGTGAGCTCCATCTTTGGGGAGGAAGAGAGGCAGGCGGAAAGGAATGGAGAGTCCTAAGAGCCATCGAGCCACCAGTGCCTCTTAAGCTTTCTTTCTTTTCGTGACACTGGGGAAGCAGTGGTGCGGTAACAAGGAGGGGGAGGAGGGAATGGGAGGGAGGACATGGGGAGAGGTGCCAACTGGATTGTGTTAGCATCATCTGTGGGCTGCCCTGGAGCTTTCCATATGGGCACACACTGATTACATGGGGCACTTTCTGGAACCACATTCACTCTTCTGGGCCACATACTTTGTATTAGTGTATAAAACTGGGTTTAATGTATTTTCACCAGTAAATTTGAAGTGTGATTAGCTGTGTTATTTGCCTAATCAGAAACTTCAAGCATTTGTTCCCCAAAAGAGATCTCTGTCCTGAACATGTCACGTGAGCACTCTGGCCCATCTTACTATCTTCCCTGCCCAAGTGCAGAGAAACACGGAGGAGCAGTCAAAATTGTTGGCGCTGCTGGCCCAGACTTCACACGATCAGGATAAACAAACCTCCGTCCAAGCAAGTAAAAACTTGGTTTGCTTTATTTCGCTGCCTTTCCATCACGACAGTCAAAATCTTCAAGCCAAGATGCCTTTCAAATACCCTCTAAGGGCTTCAATTTTGTCTTTCCCTTAGTAATTACAAAGGCAGTGATTTCATACTCTGTCTCCAATAGACACTATGACATTATTTCCCCTTTATTATTATTGACACCTAAGTGAACATATCTTCAAACAAATTGGTTTTCTTTTACAACCAGGATGTGGGAAATCCATCTGTCACTTAACACAAGCAGAAACTGGAGTGAAATAGGGTGGCTGCCCAAAGGCATAAGAAATTTTGTGAGAAAATTGGAAAGCAAAAAAAGTTTTCAAGACAGTCAGTAAACGCCATCTGTGTGGGCCAAGAGTCATCCCCCAAAATTGGGAGACGCTACGAAAGACAGACAGAGAAGGAGGGAAAGGAGGAGGAAAAGAAGAGAAATGCAGGAAATCGACAGAAAATGGAGAGCTGGAAAAACTATCCCTTCTTCCTTCATAATGAGCTGATCGGCGGGGACAGAGATTCGAATAGCTGCGAGCCATCCCTTTCATGTTCTCAGCTAAGTCACCTCTGGACTAAAACACGAGATTTTTGCCCTTTGGGAGGAAACTTTGGCTTGCCCTTCTTTCTGCCACTAGACAGAAAGTATGTGAAACCGTTATTGACACAGGAATTAAGTTATCATGATTTTGGAGAACTGTAAAATGGCCTAAGAGAATACTCAGTGCTGAAAGTCTTACTTTTTACTAATCCTCTCCATTTCCTTCCTTTATCGGCATTTTCTTGGCTTGCCTAACACTTCTTCCTTCCCCTTTTGTTTCTTCTATTCCTATCCTGAGCCCAGACATCACCCTCTGGGCAGCCCTCGCATCTCACTCGGCTGTGGCCACGTGTCCGTGCTGAGCGGCGGACGATGGGCCAGTGAAGGCGTGTGTGTGCATGCACGGGCTCACACAGGCACCACACACCACACACATATGCCATCACATACACACATACCACATACGTATACACACCCCACACACCCCACCACATACATACACCATCATATACACACCACACACACACCACCACCACATACACACGCACCACACACAAACCACCACCACATATACAAGCACACTACCACATGCACACACATATTACATACACACCACATACACACATACATACTATCACACACACATACCACCACCACATACACAAGCACAATACCCCATGCACACACATAAAACATACACACAAAATACAAACATACATACTATCACACACACATACCACCACCACATACACAAGCACATTACCCCATGCACACACATACCACATGCACACACACCATATACACACCACCACATATACACATACACCACAACATGCATACGCCACCAGGTACACACACACCACATATACACACATACTACATTCACATACATACACACCACCACATACACACACATCAGACACACACCACACACATAGAACCGCATACATCCACATATACCACATACACAGACCATACATCTTATTCACCATATCACATATACACACAACACATATACCACCCATACATACACACGCACACACACCATCAAATACTCATATGCCACACACCCCACACATCATACCACATATATACACACCCCACACACACATATCACACACACACACACCATACCACATACATACCACACTACACACATTGTGCATGCACACACACACATACACACATACACCTCACTTTTTCCCGCCCTCAACCCAAACTTGATGCAGTCGACAAAGACAGAGATCTTTTGCCAAGCTTGGAGAAAGAGGGATAGGGAGCCCTCCTACCAAGTTGTCTTCAGCCCAGGGCCCATGCCTGTGGACACAGCAACACGTGCAGCAGCTCCCCATGTGATTACCATGGCCCAGGCCACCCACACGGGCACTCACCCTGCCACCCCCAAGTATTCATCCCCACACCCCAAAGAGTGGGTGCTTATTATTAACCCTTTCCCGCAGTTGAGATAATTGTGCCTCCAGCCAGATAGTTAAGGAATTTGCCTAAGGTCATAGAGCTAGTGAGTGGTGAGCTAGGATTAGAACCCAGATCTGTGTAACTCCAGAGCATAATTCCCCTTCTTACCTTCCAAATTTCCTTTGCCTTATTCCCTGAGCAGGACCCTGGGGATACCTAGAAAAGAGTCTCAGGGCAATGGCACCTTTCTGATAGAAACCACAAGATGGCGGATACCCCCATCTTGTTGAATTGAATGGATTCCTTCAACTCACACCCACTGCCATGCCAGAGCCCACGTTTCATGCGCGCTATTGGATCACACCCAAAACCAGGTGCCAGCAGGGGCCCACCTGCATTTAATACTACGGGAGGTTACACAGTCAAGACTTGGAAGCACAAAACTCCCAGGCCCCAATGAGCACAGCCACGTACTTGGCGGCATAGCCTGATTTTGTACGTATGTTACCATAACATAAGATCAGAGTTGTTTTCTTGCCCAGCCCTTTTCTCTCTTAAGTAAGGTCAAAATAAAGGTATTGCTTCCAAAACTTAAAAAAAAAAAAAAAAAAAAGCAGCTAAATGTCAAGCAATTTAGGCATTTTTAAGTAACAGATTATTCTGCATTAATCCTCTGGGATGCTGTATAAAGAAGTGAAGTGCCTCTCTCTCCTGTCACTATTTTCTCACACTGTTCTCATGGTTATTATTATGGTTCACTCAACACTCAAATGGTAACATTTAAATTGATCAAGCATAAAAACAGACATAATTTCTGTCCCAAGAATCTCCCCCCACCTAAATCAGAGACAGCTGTCCAGATGAAGATGCCAGAAAGCCTGCGGTGAGAATCTGAGCCCTTCCCTCTTTTGTGTATTGTCTGAAGAAGGAGCCAACTAGGGCTCACCTTTCAGTGCAGACAAAATGGTCTTCTTTATCTATAAAGGAGCCACTCAGATCAACCAGACTGGCCACAGGATGTCACTGTTACTCCATACACACAATAGCGAGCACGCCTTTCTGTCAAGGGTTGGATGTGGATGGGACCTGGGCTCCCCTTCGCCTCACCTCTCACAGAATTGTCATCCCTTCAGGTGGCGCTCCACAAGCCAACAGCATGCTCGCCATAAAAGCCGCGGCAAGCCTGCCCCATTGTCTCAATCTTCCTATTGTTCTGTGTCAAAGGAGGAAAAGAAGAGAAAGAGAAGTGACAAAGAAGAAAAGGACCAGCATGGTCTCTCACATCACCGGTTCTACAAGGGGTGGACTTTGAACATTCATGACCTTGAGTAAAACCAAGGTCCTTTGAATATATTTTATAGTGTTTCATAAGGAAGGGTGAGAACATCTTTTGCTTACTTTTATTTTCTCAAATTTCCAGAAAGGATATGGAATATTCAAGCAATTGTTAAACCGTCTCAACCCTTTGTAGGGAGGCTTTGTATTCTCCTGAAATGAGGCCAATGCTAGTGAAACATCCACCCTTGACCCCCACAAACCCTCCCCTACCTGCCACCCACTCCTCAAACGTCTCGCAGATCCATAAGCAAGTCACAGTCCAGAAAAGACTGTGCGCTCGGCAGCTGGTGAGCTAACGCCACATCGACGTTGGCATAGCAAAACTCTTATCGGGGAACACGCCAGTAGCCACTGTTCGGGCAGGAGAAACACCCATCCCTGCTGCCCTCAGAGGGAGGGTTTGCTCTTCAGGTCTTCTCCGGGCCCCTGCCGTTTTCTACTGTTATCCTTGGCAGGCATTCCACACAGTGGAACCTTTTCCTAAAAGTTAGAAATAAAATCTTAGACTGACATAGCCAGTGGGAAGGAGTATTTTGGGGAGTCAGGGAGATATTGATTAATGCGACATAAAAAAACAATCACGAAATAAAGGTGTTTTAAGTCGTAAAGAGAGGGAAAAACTTGTGCCTTTAAAAAGTGACCACTTCATAATGGAATAACCTGGAAGCAGCTTCGAATAGATGAAAGTCAGGGCAGTCAAAGCCTCTCTGCCACGTGTCAACTGGTGTAGCCACAGCAGCAGAAGAGATTAAAGCAAGTGAAGCAGACAGTTTCATGCCAAGAAAGCATTTAAGAAAAGAAACTTGATATTATTCCTGCATTTACAAGGATCTGTGCAGTAGCTAGGAGCTGGAACTAATAAAAACAGTGGGTGGTGACTTCGTGAATTTCTACACTGCATTAAGTTTATCAGTCTCAGGATAAGAGAGCCGCTACTCTGACTAGAGTGTCTTGGACTTTGTGAGGAGTGGAGGGGCATGAGATTCAGGAGAAAATCAGTAGGCAATGCACAAGAAGAATCTAGATGGGGACAACTGCCTTAGCTCCGTGTGCCTTGGGATTTTAGCAACTCCCAACGGTGATGGTTTAGAATCAATGCCTGAATAAAATCTGCCTAAAAATTGCAGTGTGTTGCTCAATCGTATGGTAAATATTTTTTCAGCACCCGCTTTGTGTTTCCTGAACAGACCGTGATGAAGAAGGCGGCATATTCACTGCCCTCAAGAGGTTCATGAGGGAGACCGGTAAACACGCGGCCATAAATACAGTGTCGTGGGGACAATGGGTAACAAAGAATTTGGTGGGCCTTCATCTCTGGTTCCTGGGAGGTAACCTGCAAGCCCTTGGGATTTCCCAGTGACTGGAAGGCATTTCCTTCCTGGTGGGCCCCTCGCACCACACCTACATCTGATGGCTAACGCTCAAACGACTCAGGATGGGGATCCCTCTTGCCAGAAAGATCAACCCCATGAGTAGAGGCTTGGGGCTTGAAACACATGATATCAGTCTGCCCTCTGGGGAGGGATGGGGGCTGGAGATTGAGCTGGGCCCCTATGCCAGTTCTCAATCAAGCGTGCCTATGTAATGAAGCTTTAGTTAAAACTCTGACACTAGGGGTGCCTGAGTGGCTCAGTTGGTTAAGTGTCCAACTTCGGCTCAGGTCAGATCTCATGGTTCGTGGGTTCGAGCCACACATCAGGCTCTGTGCTGACAGCTCAGAGCCTGGAGCCTGTTTTGGATTCTGTGTCTTCCCCTCTCTCTGCCCCTCCCCCACTCATGCTCTGTCTCTCTCTGTCTCAAAAATAAATAAACTATTAAAAAATTAAAAAAAAATAAAACTCTGACACTAAAGCCTGGGTGAGCTCCCATGGTTATCAATACTCTGTGTATTGTCACACATGGATGCGCCATGAAGATAGCGCACCCCTGAGGCTGGTCGAACCTGCCCCACCCTCCTGGACTTCTCTCTCTGCATCTCTTCTTTTGGCTGCTTAAGTGGAGTGCTTTCAGTGAGTTCTACAAGCTTTTCTAGTGAATTATTGAACCCGAGGGTGTCTCCAAGGACCCCCAAACTTGCAGCTGGAGTCAGAGATGTTGGGCAGACTTAGCATTCTGGAGTCCTGTCCTCAACCTGCGAAGCCTGGTCTGACTCTGAGTAGGCTGTAACAAAGGAAATGTAGGGTGCTATACGCACATAAAAGAGGCTCACGTGATCTAGTCTGGGGCAGGGGGAGAGATGCCAGGGCATACGCCCCAGAAAAGTTATCCCTGGCACTTAAAGGCCAGGTGAGCATTTAAGCTCAAGATAAATCTTCAGAAAAGCAGAGTCAATTCCATAGAGGAGGTGTAGTTCTCAGCAAGCCATTGTCCTTGTTTTTTTAAAGTCCCAGGTTACCGAAATACTCTGGTTTTGCCTAGAAAGTGTCCCTGAGCTCAATGTAACCAGCCAACAACTGAAACACTATTCCAGGCTTTCAGGGAACACAGAGCCAACAAATGGCCAACCACACCTCAAAGTGGTGCCATCTTTGTTAGGGTGAGCTGTTGGTTATAGCATAGATCAAGGTGAAGACTGGGGCTCATCCAATCCAATTGTGCAGGATTCCTTTGGTGGAAGAAAGATCTTATTAACCTCTCCTTGCAGCGAGAAATTACTAAGCACTGAAAGTTCATAAGATTTATTTAAAGTAATCTGTAAGTTAATTCTCAATAGAGGAGGGGAGGCCATCAAAATATTATATAGCAATGATTGTTGTCAATTACCTTTTTCTGAAGACTCTTATTTAGGATGCACTTCTTGAGTAAATGCATATTATTTCTCCCTTCCATACGTGTCCTTCAAAACATACTCTCCTATAGAAACTAGTAAAAAAATATCTCAGGTGAAAATGGCTGAGGAAACCTAAATTGTTTACCCCCAACGGCGTACTTGAGCATTGATTTGCCACTCTGTATTGAAATGATCTACTAATGTGTGAATTTCTCACCTTCATCCTACTCTGCACAAGAACATGGACCACAACTGTACTCTCAGCCCTCAGCACAGTGACATGACAGCTACTCAGTAAATATTTGTTCAATCGAGTGATGGCAAATAATAACTTGAAACAGAAAAATAAACCTCTACTAATATAATTTCTGATATCAGAACATAGCCCTGTTTTGAGTTAATTCTTGTCACCCAAGAGCACCACGCCCCAGGTTTTAAATGGTTGGTTGTCTGTTCCATGTCCCCAGTGCTCACACTAAAGGCTACTGCTGTGTCTCCTCCTCCTCCTCGCCTCATTCATTTATTCAAAAAATATATATTGAGCACTCAGCTCTCATTGCTGGGGACACAGCTGGGAACAAAATCAATGAAATCCTTGCCCTAATGGAGCTTACATTCCCATGGAGGAGACAGTATAAAAACCAGCACATAGAGAATATTAAACAGTGGCAACACGAAGGACACGAAGCAGAGACAATGATGAAGCTGCGTTGGTGGGGAGGGAGGCAATTTTAGAAGAAGAGCCAGAGGGGCTCTCACAGTTGCACAAAGACCTCTGGCAAGAGGTGGGGGTGAGCCACTGGGACTCCGGGAAAAGAGTCCCACCCAGGAGACATGGTAAGTGCACACATTCTGAGGTGAGAAGCTGCTCACATACTCAAGGAAAACAAAAGAACCAACGTGGTGGGAACAGTGCAAGAAGGCCGTGACAGCAGAGAGGGGATGGGCACAGCCCAGAGGACCGGTCTGACTCCGGACGGCCACTGGAAGGTTTTGAGCAGTGCGCTATGGCCTGACATATGTTAACAAGATGGCGCAGACCTCTGGGCTGAGAACAGGTTGAAAAGGCAGAGGAAGGTCGGAGACCTGCAAGGGGCCGTTGCCAAAGTCCAGGCGTGAGAAGAGGCAGTGGGACCAGGGTGGTAGCTGTGAAAGTGGGGAGAAATGATCAACACGTGGCTAGGATCTGAAGGTAGAGAGTACAGATTGGCCGGACAGATCAGACATAGGATGCAAGGGACACAGGAGTCAAAGACGACTCCCAGGTTTGGCCCCAGCAACTGGAAAGGTGCCACTTACTGAGATGGGGACGGCCAAGGAAAAGGCTGAGAGCAAGGCAGATGTAGGAGGAGACTAGCAGGAGCTCAATCTGGGAGATGCTGAACTTAGGACACCTGCTGGGCACCCAAGTACTTCCTCCAGCTGATGAGGAGGCTATATTATATATATAATATGTATAATTGAAATATATAATATACATATAATATATAATGTATAGATTATATAATGTATAGATTATAATGTGTATATATACTATATAATGTATATTATGTATAATTGGCGCATATACCATTGAGCTAGGTGATAGATAGGTAGATATACAAACAGACAGGCAGACAGACAAGGAGAGATCTCAACTGGAGATAACAATTTTGGAATTATCAGCATAGAGAAGGGATGAGTTCACTAAGGAAAGGAGACTCCTACTTATCAAGTCTCTAGAGTTGACATTAATACCAACATGCATTCCATTAATCCTGTTCTCTGCTAACTCTTCTCTAACCTGTAAATCCACAGCAAAGCCCATTCTGACTCTTCCATGGGTAAGAGGTAAACTTGGGATGAAGGTGTGGGAGTGCCCATTGGCATGTAGATGGTTTCTGACGTTCGGTGTATCAGGGCCTGGAGAAGCAAGTAATTATTTCATGGGAAATAACAACATAATTTGGTGCTAAAATGTCCTAAAAGTAAGGCGAGGTTCTGGGTCAAGAGCAAGGCTACAGGGATGACGCTGAGAATGACCAGATTCCATCCCTTGTCCCACGTCTTCTCCTTGTCTTTTCAGAGTGCAGACAATGCTCCTGCTACCCTCTTACATTTTCCTCTAGATGACTGACTGTTTCTCCACAGTCCACACTGGATCATTCTTCTCAATGAAGCCAAATTAGTAAATGCATAACTAAATGTGATTCAAGGTAAGTAATGATGGAACAAACTCACAAAACAAGAAGAAAATAATTTGTGAACACATAAGTCCCAATTTGGAGTTCAAAAGCAAAAATCTAACATACCAGCTGCCCTCTGCCCAGGGTGTATAACAACAAATAAAAAGGGTTGAAGCTTTGCTCCTAAGTGTGGCAGGAACAAAGCAGATAGTTAGGAAAATGTTGCCATCAATGTTCTGAAATGCTTTCAGAATGTTCTAGAAAGCAACGCCGGCTTTCCTGACAAAGGGAGGGGGAAAAAGACAGTAGCTCATTTCAAGTGGATGCAAGGCTTCTTCCCTGCACAAAGATGGGCATTACCACCATATCATGGGAACTTGACCTAGAAATCACAGAAGCCGAGATGAAGAAGCCAAAGCGGAGAGCACCTCCCTCTCAATGTTGCAAAGCTGGAAAGCTTCAAGCCCAAAATAAAGCCTGTATCTTCTGATTACCAGTCCAGAACAGTCTCTACACTAGAATGAATTTGTTCTGAATGTAAATTAAAAAAAAAAAAAAAAAAAAAAAGCCCTTATTTGGGTTTGAAACACTTCAAGTTGGAGTTCAAATAATCCCAATCCCATCTTCTTTGTATTTAGCAATGAAATGCTTTCATGAACGTTTGGAGCTTTAGGTGCCCCAATAAAGAACTCATCAAAGTCTGAACCAAGAGAGGAGAGAAATGAAAACATCACCTAATCAGTGACAGAGTTGAGCAGCAGTTGTGGTGTATATCTGTGGGTAGGTGGGCTTTCCTACTGCTGAACCCCAAAACTGAACAGACTCGCTCACCCAGTCACCGGCCAGCACAGGGACTGGGTCAGGCCTCTGAAATGTACAGCATGAAAAACAGACCAGAATTCATGCTCTGCACAGGCAGCCTCACTCCTGGGGATAAAATGGTGGGTTCTGGGCTGGAGAAACCCCATTCTGCCTCCAAACCCCACCTCCCCCACCCTCTATCAGATTAAAGCACTCCCCTCCTCTTCCTGGAGGAGCAAGAGGGGTTCAGGAGTGTCATTGCTAGTGGCCCCTCCACATGGTAGAAACACCCAAAGACCAGAAGCAGCAGAGAGAGTGGCCACCCCACTTCTCTGATTGTGCTCCACTGGGAGCCACTGGCTCCTAACCCACAAGATACACACAGCCGTATCTCACATGACAAATTACACGTGATGCACCTGTCATCGTGCCTGGAACATGGTGGGTGCTCCAAACTGATGGTTGTGATGATACAGCGGAGGGAGTAGAACATAAAGGAGGGAAAGAAGAAGGGAGAGGGTGGGTCAAACCAAGGAGGTCGGGAGCACCCTAGCCAGAGAGCCAGGAAGTGTACGAATAGAGCGTGCACGGCATGTGTACCAAAGCAGGCGGTGTGGTTGGGATCCACATGAGACTGTGACGATGTGATGCTATCAGGAACAATGTGCGTCTGTAATGTGCTGAAGCCGGAGTCACTAACTTAGTGCTGTGCTGAATGAAGTGGAAGAAATGTTATTAAATCTGTGACTCCATGAGGTAATAATATTCCCAGCGAGCCCACGCCTACAGAAATACACCCAGCAAGCAGGCTTTCCAGGAGCCCCCTCTAAGTTATAACAAGCTGCCTATCTCCTGCTGCCAGGATGCAGAGAAAAAATGGAAACCAGTTACCAACTACATTATAAACTTAGTGACCTGCTTCACCTCCCTTGGTTTAGTGACGAGCTTGGCTGCCTTTTGGGCACGAAGAAAGAAACATAAGGCAAGGATTAAGTTTCTTGGCTTTTGAAAGCATCAAGAGTCAAAAATGCTTTCAGCTGGCATTTCTCTCTGTTCGTCAGCTTTGATGGATTTATTTTCTTTGCCCTAGTTCACGGAAGTTACCGGGGCCAATTACCGCGAAGTGATAGCCAGGAAGTTTTTTTGATGGACACTAGGTGGCGCTGTCTCCCAGGCTGTTTCAGTTCTCTTTCCAGAAGTGCAAAGATGTTTCATTAAAGTCCTTAGAGCTTTCTAACTTGCAGTAAGAGGAATTCAATGGTCAGAAAGGCACTCACTTACTTTCTCCAATCTGTGGGTCTCTGAGCCCCGAGAGAGCGGTAGAATCCTTTATACACTTCACACTCTCACAATTTTATTTCTCTCTGTTGCAAGTGAAGCAATTAGAAAGTAGCGCTATCCAGATATTCATATTCAGCAATCGGCATTCTTATTCATTTTGGACTCATGCAATTTGATTCATTTTACAAGTCTTTTCTTACTGCAAATTACAAATGGCTTTCCTTTTTTTTTTTTTTTAATTCTATAACTTTATTCTCAATTTGAGGACATTTCTTATTCTGTTAAAAGACCAGGATCTCTTACATGGATTGGAGTCTAAAATCCTGACCAGGAGATTGTGAGCCTTGCAGCTCTGACATAGGCTGAGTAGCATCCCCTCTGGGACTTATGGAGATAGCAGCAATGAAGTGGGTGGGGAGGGCGGCAAGGTTCTTGCCATGAAGAGATCACAGTGCCTCGGTAAAGCTGGGCTCTTTTGCTAACGTCAGACAGAATCGAAAATACCGTTGGGTTCTAGGACTCTTGATTCCTGATGCAATGCTTTCTTTTTTCTTTATGATACTCCACTGCCTCCTTAAGCCCAAATATCTACATATGCCTGGATTGAGAATACATGTTACATGATGTCTGAAAACCATGCTGGGGTATCTATAACTCTAAATAGAAACCCAGTGGCTTCCAAGCAGCGGGTGTAGATTTAAGAGAAAAGCAATATTCTAACTTCTGGCAACACATCAAGTATCAAGACTATCGCTTACGAGAGCTGACTTTATAACAAGGCCCCTTGGGGACCATCAAGTTGCCTCATTCCAAACATCTGCCATGGACCCTCCCAGGGCCAGGGATCTGGGTGGCAGAGTCCCAGACTTTTCTCTTGGATCTTTTCTCTGAAGTGCTCCCAAATACTCTCTCTCTCTCTTTCTCTCTTTCTCACGAGAGCCTCGCCTCCTGGAGCAGAGTTATCAGAGCATGGTTTATAATACCAGCGTCTGACCACAATATATCTAGGCCATGAGTGGAGGAAGGAATCTGTGCTTAAATTTTAAGTCTGTATTTTCCTTGATATTTACAGATCTTATGAATTTAACATGTAAACCTGAACTTGTGTTCGTCAGTTTTAGATTGGTTTGTATGTTCCCTGCTCTCTTGTCTCAGTTACTGAAGGATTAATTAACCTGCTTCTCAAAGGAAGAGTCCACTCGCTTTCTAACTCAATTCTCTCCGATTTTATGCAGAAACTGGAAGGCTTACAGTTTTCTTTATAATGAGCTACTTGATCCCGGCAATTTGGGTTTTTCTGCCTTACAAGAAGTGAACTGCTCAGTCCCAATTACAGGTAAAATGTCTAGTATTTCTGGGAAAGGGAGGTCTCCTTTCTTTGTTTGTTAACAAGGTATGAAAGTCTTTATTAATACTACTAGGTACTAATTTTAAATCAATTGAAATTGAATTTTGAGGGTTGCTAGAAGGGGAGAGAGCGAGGAAGTAAGTTATCTCATTTTCCAGGGAAATGAAATAAAATGAATACAATTCATTCACTTGTTCACTTGTTTAGAGACTATGTATAGAACGCTTTTTTGTTACATGTTGGAAAACTTACTATATTAGGCTTATTATACATCAGGAACTTCTAGTCTTGGGTGGAGACAATAGTGAACCAGACCCATTCAGTCTGTAAATATTCTGTGAATAAGTGAATGAATGAACAAATGAACGACATTTTATATCATTTTCAGTTCAATTTTATGTCATGTATATATTTGGTTACAAAATTCTTCTCTTCCCTGGGTTCAAATGCTTACCTGATCCAAGTTCTTTTATGATAAATACAGCTTAATCCTCTGCTGGTTACCACCATGTCCCCTTGGTAGCAGTCTGGCTTTTGAAAGCAAGATCCCAAAAGTCATGAAATCAAATGTCTACAAGGGCAGGGTGGTCATGTGAAAAGGGAATTGGGTTGGGTGAGGCCAGGAGTTTCCGTGCCTACTGAAGGGTCTGGGGCTCACTGTTGCTTGAGGGAACAAAGCCGTGTTGTGAGATCTTCAAATTAAGAAAACTGTATTCTTACCTAAAATCTCTGATTTTTAGATTGTGACAGAAGATACTGTTAAAGCATTGCCTAGGCCAAATAAAATCTGTTTGTGGGCTGATCCAGGCTGTCAATCTGGCACCTGTAATGGATGCTTTTAGATTAAATGAACATTCTAATGAGAATAGTAAGCCCCCAAATAATTCAGAAATACCTGGCTCAAGATAGCTTTCTTCAGAGCTAGAATTTTTACATCCCTAAGTGTAAACACTTGATAATTAAACACAGCGCTATCCTGTTGACACATCCTCCGAATATCACCTGACCTTCTAACAACCTTGTCCAGAAGTCTGAACTAGAAAGGGATGGATGGCATGACAGAGAACAGTTACCTACGCTGTACTCTCACTGCTTGTTTATATACATGTGTATATATGATTTAGATGAAAAACAAGTGGTTTTGAATCTCTAGAAAAGACTTCTTAAAATGTCGATGAGAAAGGGATTTTTATTATTGTAGCAGAATCTAATACAATGGCTCAAGTAAATCAATACATTCATTACCAAAACAAAGCTTCAGAAGAATTTTTAGGTTAGCATTCTCCAATTTCTCTTATTAAAGCAAAGAAAAACTTGGTCAGTGTTTCAGAACATCTTTTCATTCAACAAACATTTACAGACCTCCCAAAATAACCTGGCATCCTGAGAAACAGAGTTTATCACTCTCTGAAGGCTCTTCAGCCCAGAGTCTGCCTTTCAATAAACCACGCTCAACATATATTCATGGAATGCTACTCTCTAACAAATCTATTCTAAACACAAATTTGATCTTCCAGCGAAACCTACAGGAAGAGAGCAGGTGATTCCTTCTTATGGAAAACAAGCATAAAAGTGGATAAAATTGTCCTAAAAAATTATTTCAGCATGTACAAACCTACCAAAGGCAGAAAATAAATTTAGAAACATTTACCTGAAACACAAAAACGAATTGAGTTTTGGGTAGGGGTGGTGGGAGTCTGTGACCTCTTGCCTGGGGCTGTTCTTAGACCCCTCTCCCCCAGGTCAGTTGGCAAGAATTATAGCCAAAGCAAGCTAGGCTAGCTGCAGTACAAAAGCAACTTCACTGCCAAAGAAGGCTGACTTGCCTTGGAGCAGAGGTGGAGGAGGGGGATAGTTAAACGCCTATGACATTTACAGCTTTAAAAAAATGGCAGATTTAATTTGGGATAGATCATAACAACCTGCAGCTTTTTTTAGACCAACGTTGTGTTTCCCAGTTGAAGGTGGGCAGCCAACCAGTCAGAAATTTAATGAGGAGTTGCTGGAATTCAGAGCATCGTAAAAGAATTGTGATGAGCTCTCCTCCTCGTATCCCTGGCTAACGGCAACATTACACATGTGTGGGGGAGGTCGTAAGGATCCGTGAGGATGTGAACAGCAAGGGAGACTTCAGAACAGGCCGCGATGTTGGATGTGTTCTGCGATCACACACAACTCAGCTGGCACAGGTGAAAGCTTACTGGATTCAAAGTGTTTGAACAAAACTTGAGCCTTGATCGTTGTTGGATCACTGAACTCTATGGAGGGAGGAATGGCCTCCCATAGTGAACCAGGCTAACACATAAAAATAGGAAAAACAAATCGATAAAGACATCAGGAGTTCCACACCGTGAGAAAAACAAATTCTACAGTGTAACTTCAGGCAAGTTATTAACTAATTAATCCATAGAACAACACTCTAGAAAATAGAACTGAATCTGGAGTTACCACAAGATTTGAGGTAAAATGTCCAATATTCAACTAAGAATTATTAGACATGTAAAGAAACAAGAAAGTGTCACCTATGGTCCAGGGTGGGGGTGTGGGGGGAGACCAGTCATTGGAAACTGACTCTGAGTGAACCTAGATGCTGGATTTAGCTGACAGGACTTCACATTGCCATTATAAATATGTTCAAAGAATTAAAAGAAACTATGCTGAAATAGATAAAGAAAAGTATGCTAAGAGTCAACTAATCAGCAGTCTCTATAAAGAAACAAAAATTATATAAAAGAACCAAATGAAAATTCTAGAATACTCCAACTGAAATGAAAAATTTACTAGATAGAATCAAGGGCAGATCTAAGAAGGCAAAAGAAAGAAGAGAAAGCGTAAAGATAGATCAGAACAAAGTATTGAATCTAAAAAACAAAGAAGGAAAAATTTTGAAGAAAAATTAACATATTCTAAAATTTGCCAGATAATGTCATGAATTCAACATGTGTGTAATTGGAGTCCCAAAAGAGGAGGAGGGAGAGGGACAAAAATTTTCAAAGAAACTGTAGTCTTTTAAACTTGACAATAAAAAAAAAAGCCCACAAAACTTGAACATAACAGATTCAACAAGTTCAACAGGCATCAAATAAAATAAACACAAATAAGACCACATATAGATACACTGTTGTCAAATTGCTGAAAGCCAAAATAAAGAGAAAATCTTGAAACTGGCCAAAGAAAATGATTCACTGGGTACAATGCAGTAATAGTGCAGTTAGTAGCTGACTATGCATCAACAACAGTGGAAGCCAGAAGACAGTGGAATAACAAATTCAAAGCGCTGACAGAAAAATGTGGCAAGGCACCCTATAGTCAAGAAAATTATTCTTCCAAAACAAGGTGAAATAGGGGCACCTGGGTGGCTCAGTTGACTAAGCATCCAACTTTGGCTCACTTCATGATCTCGTGGTTTGTGAGTTTGAGCCCCATGTCAGGCTCTGTGCTGACAGTTCAGAGTCTGGAGCCTGCTTCGGATTCTGTGTCTACCTCTCTCTCTGCCCCTCCCCCGCTCGCATTCTGTCTCTCTGTCTCTGAAAAATGAATAAACATTTTAAAAAATAATTTTTAAAAAAATAAAAAATAAAGTGAAATAAAGACACTTACAGATAAACAAAAATGGAGACAATTCTTTGATAGCAGACCTGCACTAATAAATTCTAAGGTGAGGCCTTCAAGCTGAAAAGAAATGACACCAGATGGTAACTGGGATCCATGGTTAGGAATGGAGAGCATGGAAATAAATATGTGAGAGGATATAAAAAATTGAAGATTATGTATATTTTTATTCTCTTCTTGTAATCTCCTCATAAAACATTAGGTTGTTAAAGGCAATAGTTATAATATTGCAATTATACCTATATTGTAATATAATTATACCTATCTTATAATATAGGATGAAAATATATATGACAATATATATTGAAAATATATAGCACTAAGAAAGGACAGAATAGGAAGCAGCAATAATACAAAGTTGCTATATTTTATTCAAATGAAATCAGTATTGGCATGAGGCTGTGGTAAAAATAAGATTCCTAGAAAGACACAAATTACTAAAAAGGACTCAAGAATAAATAGAAAATAATCTCAGCAGAGGTAGAGAAATTTTTGATAAGACACAGCACATAAAGATAGAAATTTCACACAATTAGGAATAAAATGGAACTTTCTCAACTTGATAAAAAGCCATCCACAAAAAACTCACAACTACTATCATACTTAATGGCAAAAAACTGACTGCTATCTTCCTAAGATCAGGAGCAAAGGCAGAGATGTCTGCTTGTACCATTTCTATTCAACGCCGTGGAATAAGGCAAGAGAAATAAATAAAAGGCATACAAATTGCAAAGGAAGAAGTAAAAATCTTTTTACATAGACATGATCTTATATGTAGAAAATCCTAAAGAATGGGGTGCCTGGATGGCTCAGTCGGTTAAGCTTCTGACTTCAGCTCAGGTCATGATTTCATAGTTCATAGGTTCGAGCCCTGCTTTGGACTCTGTGCTGATAGCTCGGAGCCTAGAGACTGCTTCAGATTCTCTGTCTCTGTCTCTCTTTCTCTCTGCCCCTCCTATCTCTCTCTCTCTCCCTCACACACACACACGCACACATACAAATAAAAATAAACATTAAAAAACAAAAAGGAAAATCCTAAAGAATCTTCGAAAAAAAACTACCAGAATTAATAAGTAAGTTTAGTGATGTCACATGTTATAAAATCAATGTACAAAAATCAATATAGGGCAGTTTTATAGACTAGCACCAATGAATTAAAAAATAAATTAAGAAGACAATTCCATTCACAAACATATCAACGATAATAAAATACTTAGGAATAAATTTAACAAAAGAAATGCACAACTTATGTTAAAGGAGTCCTAACTAACTGGACAGATATATCACATTCACGTATTGAAAAACTCATTTGTTAAGATAGCAGTTTCTCCAAAATCATGTTTAAATTCAACATAATTTCTATCAAAATCCCAGCAAGTGTTCTTGTACAAATTGAGACATCGATATAAAATTTATATGGAAATAGCAAAGCATCTAAAATATCCAAAGCAATTTTGAAAGATAAATGAAGAACAACGTTGAGAGGATATACACTAACTGACTTCAAAACTTACTATAAGGCTACAGTAATCAAGAAAATACGGTGTGGGTATGAGGACACACATAGAATTAAACAGAAGAGAACACAGTTTACAAATAGATCAAAACATATATGGCAATTAATTTTCAACATGAGTGCCAAAATATTCAATGGAAAAAGACTTGTCTTTTCTAAAAATTAGACACGGATTTTCATGTATTTTATTGACCTTGGATCAATATCAATTTATAAATTTTAGAAACTCAACCTGACCCTTGTTCTCACCACACACAAACTGAACTCAAAATGGATGTCAACCCTCCCCGAACGTAAGACTGAGCTTGTTAAAACTATAAAATTCCTAAAAGAAAATCACTGACTTAGGTTAAGCAAATATTTTTTTACATATGACAACTAAAACACCATTTTGGAAAGAAAAAATTGATCATTGGACATCATCAAATATAAATATTTTTCAAAAGACATCACTAGAAAATTAATAGGAGCCACAGACTGGGAAAGAAGATTTGTATAGCATGTATCTCAAAAACAGCTTCTACTCAGAATGTCAAAATTACCCTTCCAACTCAGTAATAAGGTAAAAGAATTAAAATAACAAAAGATTTGAAGATTCTTTTCCTTCCAAAGATATGTATGAATGGCAAATATCCACATGAAAAAAAATGCAATCATTCGTCATTAATAAAATGCAAATTAAAAACACAATGAGCTACCTCTACAAAATCACTGAAATGGCTAAAATCAGACAGACTGACAGTACTAAGTGTTGGCAAAGAAGTGCTTGGAAACTGCATACATTATTGGTGAGAATATAAAATGGGACAGTCTCTTTGAAAAAGACTTAGGTAGCATATTAAAAAGTTCAACATGAACTTACTGTATGACTTAGCAATCTGACCTCAAAAAGAATAGAAAGTATGTCCCCCTAAAGATTATTCATACTAGTGTTATTCATAATAAATAAGACCTAGAAACCATCCAAACTGCCATCAACTGGCTAATGGATTAACCAAATAAAACATAGTACCATTTAACAAGTAAAAGGAAAAAAGTATTGATAACACACAACAACATGGATAAACCTCAACAACATCGTGCTAATTAAGAGAAGCCAGGCAGAAAAGACTGTATATTATACAATTCCATTACGTAAAGTGCCTAGTAAAGGCAAAGCTATAGTAACAGAAAGATTGATGATTGCATGGGACTGGAGAGTGGAAGCTTTCAATTATTGACTGCAAACTATCCAGAAGGGAAATTTGGGGGGGGGGGGAGGGTGGTGGAAACGTTTTAAGACTAGATTGGTATGATGGCTGCATAACTATATAAACTCATATAAACTCTTGTAACTAGACACTTAAAATAGGTGAATTTCATGGTATGTACATCAATCCTCAATAAAGGCTTTGAAAACGCAGATTTGATTTTTGCCTCATAGAAAATCATAAGAATATAGAGGGGTGCCTGGGTGCTTTAGTCGATTAAACAGCAGACTTCGGCTCAGATCATGACCTCATGGTTTGTGAGTTCAAGTCCCTCATCAGGCTCGCTGCTGTCACTGCAAAGCCTACTTCAGACCTTCTGTCCCCCCACTCTCTGCCCCTCCCCCGTCTCTCTCTCAAGAATAAATAAACATTTAAAAATATATTTAAAAACATAAGTATAGAAATTATTCAGGTAAGTGAGTCTCACCCAGAATCACTGATATCTTTTATCTTCTATTTAAAAAAAGGAATTCTTGGGGCACGTGGGTGGCTGAGTTGGTTGAGCGTCCAACTCTTGATTTCTGTTCAGGTCATGATTCCAGGGTCATCAGATCAAGTCCTGTGTCAGGCTCTGCACTGAGCATAAAGTCCGCTATAGATTCTCTTTCTCTCTCCCTCGGTCCATCTCCCCCTCTCCCCTACTTGCACAGGCTCTCTCTCTCTATCTCTTGCTCTCTCTCTCTCTCTCCCTAAAATTGAAAAAGGAAATTTAAAAAAAGAATTGAAAATCTTTTCTATACTCTCTCCATGCTAATTTCCAGCACTACTTTAATAAATGTATGTTGGCTGAACAGAAAGAAAATTAATGATCATAAATAATTACAATTGTTAAATAAGCCTACAGAAATCTTTCTCACTCTAAAAAAATATGTAAGTGTATTGTACTAAGCGAAATAAGTCAGAGAAAGATAAATATAATGATTTCACTCATATGGAATTTAAGAAACAAAACAGATGAACATAGGGGAAGGCAAGGAAAACTAAGATAAAAAACAGAGAGGGAGGCAAACTTTAAGAGTCTCTTATACAGAGAACAAACAGGGTTGCTGGAAGGGAGGTAGGTGGGGGATGGGCTAAATGAGTGATGGACATTAAGGAGGGCACTTGTTGGGATGAGCACTGGGTGTTATATGTAAGTGATGAATCACTAAATTCTACTCTTGAAACCAATACTACACTATATGTTACCTAATTTGGATTTAAATAAAATTTTTTTAAAAATAAAAAATAGGGGCGCCTGGGTGGCTTAGTCGGTTAAGCAACCGACTTTCGCTTAGGTCGTGATCTCGCAGTTCGTGGGTTCGAGCCCCGCGTCGGGCTCTGTGCTGACTGCCAGCTCAGAGCCTGGAGCCTGTTTCATTCTGTGATTCCCTCTCTCTCTGACCCTCCCCTGCTCACTCCGTCTGTCTGTCTGTCTGTCTCTCTCTCTCCTAAAAATAAATAAAACATTAAAAATTTTAAAAAAATAAAATAAAATAAAAATAAAAAATATATAGGATTTGGTAGAGTGCCGGAGGCCGAGCCAACTCCGGCAGGCCCAGGGGTCCCTGAAGGATGGACGGTGTCGGCGAGAGAGAGAGAGTGAGAGAGCCCCGTGATTCTTTCTGATCACCAGGCAGGTATCTCTGTCCTGTCGGTTTTGGTGTCTTTATTTAAAAGTCCAGCAACAACATGAAGTCAGAAAAAGGAATTTCTTACAATGGGAGGCCTTTTATGATATCAATTGCAGAATTATTCCGACCAAGGAAATAACAGAATGTTCTTAGTGAAAAACAGGATAACATACAAGTTAAATTGTATATAGATAAGCTAGGAGTTATTCTGTCTGGCTCTCAAGAGGATACATGTTTCTGAATTGGTATATTTGTGGAAACAAACATGGGGGCCCTAAATGTGTCAGTCTTTGCACTTGGGTTTATGTTTTAGCTACTCTTATCTATCCTCATCCCAGTTGCCAGTGTAAGGGAGGGTGTTTGTGAAATGCAGGCCTTGAGGAAGGGACTGCCATGCTTCACCAATTAGCAAAGATATATGTAGTAACTGTGTTTTGCCCTTAACCCCAAAATAGGCTCTTTGTCTCGGGGCCAGGCTCAATGGTAACTCTTGTGTTCTTAACCCCCTTTATTATCTAAGCCTTGGGTCCACAAGGCCCACAGGAAGAGCCCCCCGACAATCGCCCACAGAGCTCCCATCCAAAGTCTCCCCCATAAAGGCAGAAATATGCCCCTCCCCATGAGGCATCCGTATTCAGAACGTGGGTCCGATACGGAACACTGCGAGGCCTGGCCAACACCAGCAGGCCCATATCCAACATGAGCCAGCAGTAGCAGAAGGAGACACCAGTCTTCATTTCTCATGGCAGGAGCTGCAGACACTGCCATTTCCTTGCTGTGACTGCCATGCAGAGAGGCCGGTGTGGATCCCGGCAGTAGAGCAGTTATTCTCAGCCATAGGCCATCTTGTTATTCAGGAAATGGCTGGGGATGTCCAGAGACATTTCTGATATACATGACGTGGGGAGAGTGCTACCGGAGACCAATGGGCAGAGGCCAGGAATGCCACCAAACACCCTACGATGCACAGAACAGTTGCTCCCCTCTCCCTCACCCACAGAGAGTTCTCTGACCCAAATGTCCCCAGTATGAAGACTGAAAAATCCTACTCTAAACTAACGTAATGCTTCTTTCCTACAGTGCTTGCTCCTTAATGCACATATCATCTTTCAGTCATTCACTCTCTGTCTTTTCCTATAGCCTGGAACTCTCCAAAGACTGTTTCATGTCTACTGTGCCTCTTTCTTCTGTGTGCTCAGCATAATGCCTAAAGCAAGTAGGCATTCTCTAAGTGGTTGGTAGAAGAACAGGTAAAAGAATGAAAAAATGAGTGATTAAATATAATTGCTATTGTTGGGATAATTGTGCTACTTTAACAATTGAACATCTACCATGGTTTTATGTTATAACACTAGCACCAAAAACTAACTTTTAAAATAAATGTCATTCTATACCTTTTTATAAAGATGAAAAGAAACCTCCCAAGAAGCATATGTCACATTTCTAAAAGGTATGTGAAAGAATGAGCTAATTTCTTAATTTACATTCCACAGCCAAAAATATCCATCTTGAGTTTTTACACAGAAAAAACATCCCTTGTAAATCTCCCTTCCCAATTGTGTATTAGCAAGTTAATATTATTGTCATCAATAATAGTCATTCTCATTAACCAGCATATGCTGTTCTCATTTTTAAAGCTCTTTGCAGAGTCTACTAATTACCATTAGGATTAAAGTTATAACATTTAAATATAGGCATTTCATCTTAAAGTTTCCATTTCCCCTTCTCATATTATAATAAAAGAAATGAAACCAGCTAATATTGTTATAATTCCTCTTTGACACTCTGCCTCCCATCCCACCCAATCCTGGATAAGTCAGGGAATTCTAAAGAGGATGTAGATATAGTTGTAATTAAGGTCATAGACATAGACAGATAGTTAGATAAAAAGCTAGGTAGATAGGTAGTTAAGTGGACAGGTAAATGATACATAGATAGATAGATAGATAGATAGATAGATAGATAGATAGATAGACAGGTGGGTGGGTAGGTAGGTAGGTAGGTAGACAGTTGGGTAAGTAGAATAGAGATAAAAGATGAATTTATGTTTAAATACATAAATACATGAGTATGTATACTTTGTCTCTATCTATCTATTTATCTATTTATCTATCTATCATCTATCTATCTATCTATCTTTCTGTCTGTCTATGTTTTTCTCATTTCCCCGCATATGTATGTACATTAGTGGCTATGTCCATGACATAGTTTCACCTCTTGACACTGGCATTTAAGACCTTCTACAGTTTGGCCAATACTGTACGTTTCCAATGAAATGCACCTCTGTTTCCGAAATTTTCTGCTTAAGACATATTGACCTAGTCATGAGGAAAGCTTCTGAGAGAATTTGCCTCCACACCCCGTGTCCTCAGGCCACCTCAGGAACAAAAAACTGTGATGGATAAAAATGGAACAGGGATTGCCTGTCTCTTTGAATTCATCTTCTTAAAAAAGTTGCACTTAATATGTGCTTTCATAGAAGAAAACAGAGAAAATAGAGAAGAAAAATTCATTTCCTTCAGTAATTTCCTTCTACCTCTTCAATGGAATTTTATGATACCCTTTCTACTTCGTTTTTGATATTGTTGATTTGTGTGTTCATTCATCATATAGTGTTAAAGACATACAAAAGAATGTAAAGAATGTTAAAACAAACATCATTATCCTATATTTCTTTATACTCCTGCTACATTTATACTTACCTTAGGACAACTTTAAGTATAGTTTTGCATGTTTTTATAACTTTCATAAATTATAATGCATAGGACATTCTACAATTTACATTTTAAAAGCAGCATTATGCTTATAACATGCATTCAATATAGGTACCAAGCAGCTATAGTTTACTTTCACTGTTGAATAGTACTCCTTTATAAGACTTGCCACTTTAAGTTATTTCCAATTTTTACTATTACAAATAATGCTACTGTAAAAATACTTCTATCTCCTTGGATACGCAAATGTTATTCTTAGGCAATATGTTGAGGTGTGGATTTCTAAAATTATAAGGTATGCGTGTCTTCAGCTTTCTTTATAGATGTTTCTAAATTGTTCTCCAAAATGGCTGTACCTTCCTACTAACAAGTGTAGAGATTTCCTGATGTTCTTATTCAACACTTTATGTTGTCATATTTATTCCTATATGATGAGGTGAAAACATGAAATGTTTTGGTTGTCTCTGTCCTATTCCATGTGTAATAAAGATATTAGTCACATACTATTATTTTGTATTTAAAATTTTCATAATTAGAAGCTATTCTTGATCACAAGTTGATCTCTTATTTTTACATAGACTTAATATCTATGGTTAGGTATTAGCAGAAACTTACTGTTTGTTTGTAATTTAGGATGTGGTTATAAAGCTACATGTATATGCCCTGTAGACTCTCCATCATTGGTTTTGCTCTTTATGAAGATGATCAAACAGGTGATGATAAGGTGATACTGTCACCACTAAATCTGCCAAACTAGAACATGCTGAAGTGCAGATATTTTAATCATTAATTGATAGGCAATCATCTCTGCTCCACTGTCCGCAGGTTATATCCAGATTGTTCAATCCATGTCAACCTATTCTAGTGTGGGGGGAAAACACAGTGTAGAGAGGCAACAATTCCACAGTGTAACTCCTTACAAAGTATTCTATCTAGAATCCAAGATGACCCCTTTTCTCTTTAATGCCCATTATAAATAATCAAAAGAAGCTTGTGTCTGCGTTATTGAAAGTACTCAGCCGTTAGGAGGGGATTTTTTTTTTTTAGTTCAGTTTCTACTTGGTGACCCAATGGTGATGATGGCTATGATGGTGATGAAGAATGTTTACTCCAGGACCAAAAAATACAAGACCTAACACATAATCTAGAATGCAAGTGTGGATGTGTGCATTTGTGTGTATGTACCTGACAGAACAGGAATGCCCTTTGTATGTGGAAACTACGGTGCCCCTACTTCCACATATATCTTTGGGGATAAGCTAAAATTCAGATAAGTTGTCAGTCATCTTTCCTGCAATGTATTCATGGGAGGTGACACTATACTTTGTGACTATAAACTGAAGCACTATCATCACATTCAGCCATCTTGGTTATTGGACAATCTTGACGGAAAGTTGCTGGAGATGTGACTCATCAACTCTTGAGTGCAGCCTTCTACTCCTCTAAACCTCCATCCCCTTTGGTTTTGAACCCACGCCATCCAAGATTTGGGAGAGGAATAACCAGATTTTGAAGAATGTTAAATGCCAACATTGTCACTAACAACAAAATAATTCCCAAAGTGTATCCTGTAACCAAAACTCACTGCATATCCGTTAGACTCTACACTCTTTGAAGTCAGTATGCCTGTCTTCATCCCTGCTTCATCACATAGCTCCTGGCCAAGTGTGCTATGTACAGAAAAGCAGTCAATAAATACTTGAAAAGGATGAACACTGCTTACAGGGCCTATTGCTATTTCCAGGCTTGCTTTGGGTCTGGATTCCTGTTCCTCTCTGAGCCACGCAGGGCTTTTTGCTATAAATGAGCTGCCTCTCCTTGCTTGCTGTGAGCCAGGTTTTTGTCCATCTGCTGCCATTGTTTCCCCACATTTCACAGCTATGTTGTATTGCATGTGGTTATTCTTTAGTGGGTCATTACGGCATCTGTCTGCCCACCTTGTGAATGCCCCGTCTCAGTTCACCAGACAGCAGCTGCCAGAATATCCTGCTCCTCTCCATCATTTGTGTAGACCCAGCCCCGTCAAGCCTGCCCTGCAGAAATCATCATTTCATTGCTTGGGGGTTGGCTGCACTCCAGGACCTGGTTACTAGGATCCTTGCTTGCCATTTAATACTCATATAGGTAATTTTTTTAACCAGATGTGTTACCCACCCAAAATTTCGGTTTCATGAATGTATACAAGGATATATTCATCTATCACTACATAGATCTTTTTTTTTTAATGTTGTTTTTTTAATTTATTTCTAGGAGAGAGAGAGACAGTGTGAGCAGGGGAGGGTCAGAGAGAGAGGGAGTCACAGACTGAAACAGGCTCTAGGCTCTGAGCTGGCAGTCAGCACAGAGCCTGATGCGGGGCTCGAACCCACAAACCGCGAGATCATGACCTAAGGGAAAGTCGGACACTTAACCGACTAAGCCACCCAGGCTCCCCAGATCTTTCTAAGTTCTAATTTTTTTTTAGGAAGGGACCCTAGGAGCCTCATTAATAATAATAAAGGAAAGCTCATATTTTATAAAGACTGGACTTCTGGGAACCCTAATCCTCACCCAGAATTAATCTGAAAAGAGGAGCAATAACACTGTCACAAAGTTCATGCACTTTATTCGACCACAGTAAATAGAAGCTTCCTCATGGTTCATAAACTGGAAGATGAAACTGGGGTACATGCAGTATACAGCTTATGACACAACAACCCAAAAGTTTGTATATTAAGTTGATTGCTTGGGGCTCAGGCTTCTTTCCCTTCGGTAACTTTCCTTGTCATCAAATTGAAGACAGTAAAATTCAGGTTGTATTGATTCTGACACAATGCATCAAAAAACTGAAAGTATCCATACGTTTTCTATGACATAAAACACATGGCCTTTGTCACAGCTACTTTCCTAACCTTTCTTGCTTATTTTTATATAAACTGTATGACAAAGAGATTAAACTTCAAAGCCAATGACAAAAGTACATTTAACATACAATGGGTCCAAATTTTATTAGTATTATAGAAACTCAACAGGAATGACACTGTCACTTAGTGAAATTCGTTCTAAGTACAACATCAAGGTGGCAAGAATAGCACTTCTTCTTATCTCTCATCTTCCCTCCCTCACTCCCCCCTCCCCACCACCTCCTCACACTACTATCCTCCCCACCACTCCCACCCTCCTCACCATCCCCACCCTGTCATTGCAAAGGTTGATGGGACTAAGACAAACTGGCTGGGCAGCCTCTGGTGGAGAGAAAGAGAAGGACATCCTGATGGAGGTAGAAACAGGATCTCTCCACTTTGGGACAGCCACTTGGGCCAGATATTGTTATGCCCAGATCGCGATCTCCCCAAAATCCCAAGACCACCAAGGAGTCCGCGTCACGTATGCAAAAGCAAAGGGCTTTATTACGGGCTTAAGCTCAGACTCCCAGACTTCACCAGCATATGGATCTGTGCTGAGAGCCTCGAACAAGGGCAGAGTAGGGTTTTTATGGGGTTTGAGACGGGGGAGTTAAAGAAGTTGTGACATGGGAACAGTGATCCAATCATAATTATTCAACATCATTGACAGCAGGTTTGACCATACACATTGTCTAGAGTATTCTTACTTTTGGCGGGATCCAATTACAACATTTAGAGTACCTTTTAAATTCAACCAATCACAGAGCGAGCCTAGGGTCTTGTTCGGCGACTAACAGGTTAACTTTAACATTAGGTAACAGGGTCCTATCTATAGTTTCTATCTCCAGGCCTCTCCCTTAACAATGTAGAGGGTGGTCGCTGGCCTTTCCTGATTGGGTGTTGCAAGGGTGGTTACTCCTGCCTTGGGCAATGTGTAACTACCTGATAGTTTTGGGGGAAGCCGAAACTCAGGCCTTCTAGTTTAGAGGGGAAACTTAAAGCCTGTCATGGAGTCAGTTTGGTTTAGATGTTTAGATTTGTGGCCTTACAATATTATGCTAAGCCATTTTGTATACGGTATCTGTCAAAGATGAACAAAGCTGGATGTTAGTTACTGTGGTAAGGGCAGATTTTAATCAATAATATACTATTGCAATAGGGAAAGGAGTCCAGGGTGAACCAAATTCTCCTCAATTGAACTGATTTGGACAAAGATGATTGGGTATTTTAAGGGCAGAATGAGGGAATGGGAAGAGTGGTGAGCAGGGGCTCAGCAGAGTCAGGGAAGTAGTAGTTACAAAAGCAGAAGAGGGGGTTGGTCCAAACCCATCTGGGTTTATTAATTGCTCCTCATCAAAATGAAGCCTCTACCTCCCTATGGAGACTGGGACACAAGGGTCTTATCTTCAGGTGTCATCTAGAACACACAGTAAATTCTCTGGGCAGCCTTGAGTTTTCTCAGGCAGGCACTTTAAGGAGGCTAGCGTCACCCTAAGGATGCGACCCTGAGCTGTCGGTAACTATGTTAGCGTTCATTCATAGGCCAAGGTTGAGGCCTAGTTGGGAGCAGTGCTCAGGGGAACCTGGCTAGAGACTGGTCAAGGAGAAAACCGTTGTCATATCTTAATCATCACCCAATACCCCATGAAGGAGATTTTATTGTTTCCATTTTGCAGATGAAAAACCTGAGACCCAGAGAACAACGGCCCTACAATCAAGTGAGTCCTAGGTGGCAGAGGTGGGATTAGAGAGTAGATCTGTTACCCAGATGGTGACATGGGTTGGCTCCTTGCAGCGCTGCCTTTCCGAAGCCAGAAGCATGGGGCAGGTACATCACCTGCATCTAAATCACAGTTCAATGAAAATGACCCAGAGACCCAATTCAAGGCAGAGCAAATGATGCAGAGCCACCATCTCCTTCCCTTCCAAAGCTTAGATAGTTAAATAAGCCCAGGCTCATGTGAATAAATAGTAGGGAATGACCAGGCCGAGTCTGAATTGGAGTTTGAAGCTTTCTGTGACCTATTTAAACAAGGTGGTGGAATAAATTAGCTTTAAAATCAAACAAGGAAGAAAAAGGACTTTCTTTTATGTCATTTTTAAACAGTTCCAAAAAAATATGCTTTTCAGCTCCACATTTGGTTTCTTTACAAATATTATGACACCTGGCACTACATTTTGGAACTGAGACACTTCCTCCTTTTCCTCACTACTTTCCAGAATGTACATGGATTTTCTACTTCTGCTGCCACCATTTCTGCCAAGCTCAGTCCTTTGCATTCCTGTACGTAATGTGCTATTCCTCAGTTAGAACATAGTAATTTCAGTCCAAGAGGAAAAAAAAGTGCTATATAAATAAATCTTTATTACTGTCACAGCATTGTTAAAGAATTTCCTAGTTTGAGCTGTTCTTCGTTTGAAATCACCACCTTACCAGGGCAGAGAGGATCCTGCTAGGCGTTTTAAATTAGGGAAGACAGTTTTATTGTCAAGGCAGGTCAATCAAATTATAATTGGCTCTAATTTGCACTCCCACCAGCTGTTAAATTCTTCACCTGCAGCACTCAAAATAGTGTGAAATTCTTGCCGGCTTTGTGAAAGCTTCAAAGAGAATCACTCTCCATCTGATCCCTAAAACCAAAAGTCCTTGTTACTCTTCATCAGAAGCAAGGAAAATGCACCATTGGCTCTGACTATGGGACGCAGGACCCGGTCTGAGGTGGGCAGAGCCTGACAAGGATGGACAAACACATCATCCATGTACAACCATCCTTGACAAGCCAATGTTTCTATCCCAGACCAGCCAGGGGGCTTTCCTTTGTTATAACCACAATACTGCGGAACTGTATATTCAATTTCATTGCAAATTAAACTTGCAACTCTGGGGGAAATCACAAATTTAGCACTTAAAATGGGAGAGAAGTGTAGAATCCTGGGAAAGGGCCTATCCATGCTGGTTCTGTAGTGAGGACCCACTACGCTTTCAGACATCCAGTGTGGCAGGTTGTCTGGTACTGCCTCAAGATGGTTTGGGACTCTGGATAACTGAAACACCTCTAAGCAGCTTCTTTCTACCAGTGCCTACAAACACACGTGCACGTAAAACACATATGTGTGTGTGCATGCCTACACACTCACAAACAGAGATCCAGGAAAGAATGGAAAGCAACAGCCAGTTGGCACATTGGGATGATGTATCATCTTGCTATTCCATTGGGGGTCCCAGCTTCCTACTCCTTTACAATCTTGCTGAAGGCAGTTTTGAGTAAAATATTAGACCGTTTGATGGCAGCAAGAGTTTGGTATGGCCACATGTGGAAACAACATCAAAACCAAATAACCAACGTAACCTGAATTTTGGATGCTTTTGAGAAGCGTTGGTTTGGCTGCCGCTAAGGAAACGTTTTGATTTAAATGGCCGAATGGAAGTTTTCCCAATCTTGCTAATTTGCCATTTGGACAGTCCTCAACCATCTCAAAATGAAGGTGTTTGGGGATGACTGGTGAGGAGAAAATATCATCAAGAAAATAAGGTTCTTCAGGGCGCCTGGGTGGCTAAGTCGGTTAAGCATCCGACTTCGGCTCAGGTCATGATCTCACGCTTCGTGGGTTCGACCTCCGTGTTGGGTTCTGTGCTGGCAGCTCAGACCCTGGAGCCTGTTTTGGATTCTGTGTCTCCTTCTCTCTCTGCCCCTCCCTTGCTCATGCTGTGTTTCAAAAATAAACTAGAAAAATAAATTCTTTTTTAAAAAGAAAACAAGGTGCTTTGAAGAAATCATTTTAGATTTCAGTGGGTTTAAGAAAATATAAGATGAGCATTTTAAAGAATAAAATGAAATATTCTCCTAGAAATAAGAGAGAGATTGGCTTCTAAGTATTTTCTCAGGAAATGAGGCAGGAACACAAATAATTATTACAACATTGTTTAATAGAGCCAAAAACTAAAAACAATCTAACTTTCCAATAATAAAGAAAAAGTTAAATCATCTAAAACACTTCCATTAAACAGGGTTCATGCAACATGTAAATGGTCTTTATGAATAATTTTATATTACATGAGAAATATTAATAGTGTTAAATGAAAAAATAGGATTAAGACTACTCATAGTATAATGTACCCTCCTGTACCTATATATGTATTATATTTTCATCGTTCAAACTCAGAAAATATTATGTAAGAGTGGTTAGTCCCCAGTGGTGAGTTTGCAGGCAATATTAATTTATTTTTCTTTATGTTTTTCTCTACTTTTTAAATTTTACAAACTGAGTTTTTGAAATTTTTGTAAGCAAAGAAAATAAAATTAATAAATACTTGCAAGCGTAAGGATTTGGCATGCAATTTTCTGGTGCAAAAACTGACACATAATTCGATTTCTAGATCACATCAAATTGCTGAGGCCCAGGGCAGGCAAGATGCCTAATAGTGGTCATTATAGAGGCCCTCTTGCCCCTTAGTACAATCAGGAGTTGAAATGGATACAGAGAACTGAGGAAGAAACCAGACCTTCAGTATTTAGTATCCCATCTTTCTCTTCTCCCTTTAGCATCCAGATGCAGTCATGTAGCAGGTATGGGCACTCAGAGGTGGGGACAGGGCTTGATCCCCTCTACCACTACTCCATGCAGAGCCTCCTCACTTAAAGGCCATGGTCCTTTCTGCTCCAAGGAAGGGCATGGCTTATAAGCAGAGCATAGTTCTCCACAGCTCGTGGACATATCTAAAAAAAAAAAAAAAAAAAAAAAAAAAAAAAAAACCCTCTTAATCTCCAAGAATCTGCCCCCACTCCAGTGAGCACACTTCATCCACCCAAATGCTTACCATAATCTTCCTGTAATTACAGGCCTTCCAAACAAGTTATGCATTAGTCAATATGGACCCCAAAATCAATATCAAGGAATGGGACATAGATATATAGATACAGATAGATACAGAGAGATATCGCATAGACTTTTCCAAACATTACCTTATTTATCTTCCCAATGAGCAAATGATTTAGTGATGTAATTATCCCCATTTTCCAGATGGGAAAACCTGAGACTTAAAGCAATGATTAAGTAACTCCTCAAGGCCACACAACTTTAATATATAACTTCTCTTTGTGGCCCTGACAGAAAGCCTTTAATAACTTCTTAAGGCTAGGAGCTAAAAACTGAAGAAAAATTGACTTCCTTCTTGGGATGGAGGTAGGAGATATGCTGATATTTCCATCAAGCCTCCTCTGGGACTAAAAGCAAAGGTATATGTTAATATCTCAACACATTAGATTGCCGTCCATGTTTAAGACCAAGAACGAGGAGAGGATAAAAGAAAAAAAATGCAAAGCCATAACCTGCTAATTGCTAATATCTGTATTCCTTGGCAAAAGTAAATAAGAGACTGAGCATTCACCGACCAGGAAGAAACAGGCAGAGACTAGGGCGAGAATTCTGGGGAAATTTGGGAAAGATTCTGCTTCTCTGGGGACTCAGAGCCTAAGAAGTTCATTAAGGCCCTATCATCTTTCTGTCCCAATGGTATCCATATCCATCTGCTTGGGCCACCATAACAAGGTACTACAGAATGGGTGGCTTTAGTAACAGAAATTTATTTCCCAACACGTTAGCAGGGTTGGTTTCTTCTGAGGGCATCTGTCCTTGGCTTATAGATGGCCATCTTTCCCCTGTATCTGCACTCGGTCCTTCCTCTGGGTGTGCCTGTGTCCCAGTCTGCTCTTCTTTTAAGGATGCCACTCCTGTCAGATTAGGGCCCACCCTCATGACCTCACTTAACCTTAACTGTCGCTTTAAAGATCCTACCTCGGGGCGCCTGGGTGGCTCAGTCGGTTAAGTGTCTGACTTCAGCTCAGGTCATGATCTCACGGTTTGTGGGTTCAAGCCCCGCATGAGGCTCTGTGCTGACAGCTCAGAGCCTGGAGCCTGCTTCTGATTCTGTGTCTCCCTCTCTCTCTGCCCCTCCCTTGCCCATGCTGTCTCTCTCTCTCTCAGAAATAAATAAAACATTAAAAAATTAAAAAAAAAAAAAAGATCCTACCTCTAAGTATAGCTCAGAGGGTTAAGACTTCAACAAATGAATTTAGCCCTAAACTGTATTTAATGTTAGTTTGAAATCTAATTTCCCTTTTGATATCAACGTGTCACTTAAAAGGGTTACTTCTCTCTGCCTTCACTAGTAGGTACCGGAGTATTACTGTTTCATGTAGGACAAGTCAAGCCTGTTCACTAAACCCATTCTATTTGTTCAGAACTGCTCTGTACTATGAGGGTTACATGGAAAGTGAAACACTTGTGTCCAAGACCAAGCACCTTGCAACTTGAGACCAGAGATCAGGTACGCATAGCACATACATATAAATCAGTGGTCATAGCAATTCACATAGGTTTGCTCAGAAAGGCAGCACAGAGTCCCAGGGACATAATGACCATGGGTCATAATCTGCTGTGGCCTTATTACAGCTGTGTAGTCTTGAGCAAGTTGCTGGATCTCATCATGTCTTAGTTTTCTCATCTGTAAAATGACATTAATAGGTGCTACAAAGGCTTTTCATGAGGATTAAATAAAATAATACATACAAGACAATTGGAATAGTACCTGGCACAGGTACTATTGTATTCACTATTACTATTATGTATTATGTATTACTATTGTAATCACTCAGTAAATGTTGGCATTTGTATTGTCATTGCTCTGCTATCAGGGTCACCCAAGCTGGTTGATGGAAGCCAGTCAAACTTCATCTCACACCTGTGCTCAATTTCAAGGACGCAAGAGTTTCCAACACCGGGTCAGTTCTATCAACAGAGAGAAGCAGTCTTAGAGCATGTCTTCAAGACAAATTTGCTGTCCGGGGGGGAAGCTGCCACTTAAGACAGCGCAGGTAACGGAGGGACAGGAGATGTAACTAGGGAAGGTAGGCATGCAGGGAGTAGCAAATGCTGACTTTGGAAAATTGAGTTTGAGGCCACGAGTGATTTGACACATACAAGCGGGGAAGCTTGGTTTCCTCTGCCCAAGACCCTGGTTTGTGTTCCTTGCATCCTTATTTACTCTTCCAAGTATCAGGGAACTAGCATGGACTTGGAAGCCATAACCTAGGGTCAAGTCTTGCTCCAATTTCTTCTGTGCTTTTAGGCACATTTCTGAGCTTTTCTGAACGTCAGTTGCTTCTCTGCACCACAGAGAAATCATGCCAATAATGCAGATAGTGCCTCATAAGTGTCTGGTGCAGAATGCGTCCTGACAGTTGGGCCTTTTTCCTTTCTCCTTTAAGTACAATTAGAGAGATTATTACGAGGTATCTTTGTCCTCTACACGCATATCCTGAGTCCCGCAACTATCAGTTACAGCAGGATAAATTAAAACTCTATAACTCCAATAGGAAGATTTCAAGAAGCTCCCTTTTTTGAACCATTGTTATTTCCAACAGTGCCAAACATCCAAGAGATCATGAAAAGTCCACCGGTGTCTCTCTGCCAATGTCGTACAGAGTCAGAGGAAGCTTGCCTCTGAAGTCATGGGTGATAGCTGATCGATGCACTAACAAAAAAGACCAAAGAAACAAAATTTTAAAAGGGAAGTATATCAATACGACTCCGTGTGTGTCTTACGTATGCCTTTGAAGAAGAAGAAAATGAAAGAGGTAGAAAAAATTAACTACACACTTAGGCGATTAAAAACTTGCAAAATATTTTCACGTAGAATATCCCATTGATTCTTACAACAACCCAGTGAAATATTTATCTTTTTTAATATTTAGTTACTTTTGGGGAGAGTGCAAGTGGAGGAGGGGCAGAGAGAGGGGGACAGAGACATCTGAAGCAGGCTCTGTGCTGACAGGCTGACAGCAGTGAACTCCTTGAACTCAGGAACCGCAAGGTCATGACCTGAGCCAAAGTCGGATGCTCAACCGACTGAGCCACCCAGGTGCCCCCAGGTGAAATATTTAAATTACTTCATGATGAGAATCATTACTAGATCAAGTACTGTTAAATCAAAATGCACATGCATGTGCACCTTTAAAAGGTCTGTGGATCCTAGGGACCAAGTGACATATCTTTGCTTTCTCTGATTTCTCTGTAAAAGTTTAATTTTTGTTAATTTGTTATATTCATTTTGATGACCATCTAAAAAAAATCAACCATGTAAATTCTGGATGGATTAGAACAAGCAGGTTCTAATCGAGTACATTTGAGAGATTTCAGAATCTCAGTGGCATAGACGAATTCTTCTCGATATTCATGAGTTAATGTGAAAAGATTTGGGGTGCCTCTGATAAGCATATGATGTGTTCATGCCACATAAAAACCAACAGACCTGTGAATAGCACTTGGTCAGGATTATGACTAGAAAAACCCATAAACAGTGAGGGAACTGAGTCACCACACATCACTCAGAGCAAATGTTTGCTGGATCCAAATACCTAAGCTAGAGCACGGAGCACTGCAGTTATTTACAAAGGGGATATCCTTCCAGGAAAAAAAACAAAAACAAAACAAACAAACAAAAATCCCCACCCCCATTCACATAAAGATGATATTTTGAATTTCATTTTCAGAAGGATTTTTTGAAGGGCATATAATTAGAAATTTTCTATTTGTTTTATATTTCCTCAAGGGTTACAAGCACCGAAAATGCGCACATTTTAATTTGATATCATTGTAAATTCTTCTATTATGCACTTCTTCATATTGATGATATTATTATTGCATATTGGTAATTATTTTATCGGACTACCACGTAGGTAAAAATTGGGGTTAACAAGTTTGAAAACATTGCTTTTTTGAATAGAAATGTTTCTCAAACTTGTCAGTAAAATTTCTTTGAATGAGTTAAATCATTTGTGGTGACCTGGAAGAACTAACTAGAAGAACTTCGTGAGCTCTCCTTAAACGAGAAATCTTTTTGACATAGACCCGTGCCAGGCAATCTTGTCCTCTTTCTACGTGCAGACAGTCACATAACCAGGCTTTCCTGAAGCAACGCACGTGACATAGTGCAATGAATCAGGGAAAGAAGAATCGAGAGAGAGAAACAGAGAGAGAGAGAGAGAGGCTAACTTGCAACAATGTGCCCATGACGCATTGTAAAAGCTGAACATGCACGCAGAATGGAAGTTAAGTAACCACAACTGAAATTTTGTGAAACTGAAATTGGATAACCGAAATCCAATACCAAGGCACGCAAAGGGGGAAAAACAGAAAAATGTTGCCCCCGGGGGACTGGCTCTGAATCTGGCATTCCTCATCTTCCCTCCGTGACTCTGAATAATATTACTATTGCCTTGCCCTCCTGGTCTTGATTTTTTTTTTCTTGGGGAGGTGGGCACGGTTGTCATTCTGTTTGTTTTGTTTTGCTTTGTTTTGTTTTGTTTTGTTTTGTTGCCAGTTACAAAACAGAGGCCAAGAATATGGCTCTGTGAAGTGCTTTGTGAATCACAGATGCCTGCGATTCTCAAGCATGAAAATTTTGAAAATGTGCAATTTAAGGGTCTTTGTGTAGCGTGCCTGCTATTTTCTTTCTTTGTAGCTCATCTCCGATCACTTTACTGTGCTTATTTGAAACAGATGGAATAGAATAAATAATAATTCCGGAGTAAAACTAGAATAAATACTCTAGTTAGAGCTGGGTTTGATTTCCTATTAAAAGGACTAGTATTGATGTCTCCTTTTGCTCCAAAAGGAGAATGGAAGGACGTGTCAGTTTCTAACTTTAGTCAGAATGAACAAATTTGCAAAGGCAAAACTTGATAGGAAAAAGAAACGAAGTTGAGAGACTTTTATAAGCCAAGAACTTCAAAAGGTTTCAGTTTGGTTTAATAAAAATTGTGCACACTGTTACAATTGCTTGGTGGACTGGGTCCTCTCTGCTTTTTGTTTAGAAACAAATAAAAATAGCTGAATTATTAATGGGAAGTAAATTGGTTACTATGCATTTAGAGTTACTTTTTAATTCACACATACGTCTGTATTAACATCTTAATGGTGCTTTACTACAGATTATGCCATACTCATAATGGCATCCAAGGAACCATTTAAAAGATAATGTTTCTAGCAGAGACGTATTTGAAGTAGTGGATGGTGTTGAGTATAGGAAAAAATGGTCTGAATGAAGTAAAAAAATCCACCTGTGAAGTTAGGGGGGACAGTCCTCAAGACCACGTTTAGGGTTCAGGGGTTCCCAAGTCCACATTTAGGCTCCATAATTCACTAGATGAGCTCACTGAAAGCTATAATAATCATGGTTATGGGTTATTACAGTGAAAGAATAAAGAGTACAGATTGAAACCAGCCAAGAGCAGAGTCCCAGAAGGTTCCAAACATGGAGTTTCCAGTTGTCCTCTCACCATGGAGTCATGGACAATTTTTACTTTCCCAACAATAATCTGTGACAATATGCATAGAATATTGCTAGCCAGGGAAGCCCACTCAAGCTTGGTGTCCAGAGCTTTTGTTGTGGAGACATGGTTGCCTGCACACATGGCTGATTTGGGTCTCCAGCCCCCCTGGAGCTCTTCCAGAGGTAGAGCAGATATCGAGCAGCCCAAAGCCATCATCATAAATCACATCCTTAGTTGTCTCTCGTGGCCCAGAGCCTGCAGGTAAACAGACACTTCTCCTAGAAAGCACCCCCAGCAAAGATCAGATCTCATCTTAAGTAAGTTCAAATTCCTTATTACATGAGCCACCTCCTGGCCTTTGGCCAAGAATCTCTTCTTAAAGAGAAATGATCATATGACAAAGACGGCAATAGTATCAGTAGGAATATGCCTAACATTTGTAGGAAAGGATATAGATTTAAAGAAATTAAGCCATCCTCTACAGCCATTAAAATCATTTTAATGTTTTGTGCTAACTTAACTATTCATCTATTGCTATTTGTACCTTAACTTGTGCAGAACTCTTCAGCATAGCTATTATGATGATTAGTTAATCCAGTTCTTCTTCAGATTAGTCATTTTCTACTGGCATTATATCCTGAGGAGACTTTAACTCAATTTCCCAGCGTATTTGATTATTAACGTAAGTATAATCATAAGACTTATGTACATAAGGAAGTCAAATCTTACCAACAACGCCAATGTTACAGTATATCACAGTATGGTCATGGTACAATTCTATTCCATTACAGAACAAAATCAGGTAGAATTACAGAGGTAGTTGGAATGCCTTCCAGCACAACCAACCCTTGCTAGTCTACCATATATTACTATGAACAGGCACCATTATAATTGGCCATGATTGGTTATTTCCACGGTCAAAGTTAGTTGGGGACAAAGCCATTCAACCTGCCTCAGTTCATGGGCTTATACTAAAACCATTTTCTATTATGTGCTGTTGTATAGCAAGCCCCCCCCCCCCACCCGGCCCCCTGCCGGGAAGACACAGGTGGTATTCAGCATAGTTCCTATCCCTGCTACCTGAATTTCAGTCTGTGTCTTATTTTGATCTGCCCTGGGGGTGAGGGCAGTCATAGCATATTGATGTAAATTACAAGTGCCCCCAGAGACTTTCCATAGGTTTGGAAGGCTGTAAAATTACAATAGTTGTGCCCTTGAGCCTCAGCCGCTAGGATGGAGAGCCACTGAGGATGGAGAGCCAGTGCCCAAGGCTCCTTTGGCCTTCATCTGTATTAAAATAGTCAAAAGGCCCTTTTGGATCAAGGTATAAGCCTTTTGCCAACACTGGGTCTAGCATTACCCCACATTATTTGTTTTGTTTTGTTTTTTATTTGTTTTGAGAGAGAGAGAGAGCACTAGCAGGAGAAGGGCAGAGAGAAAGAGAAAGAGAGAGACTCTTAAGCAGGGTCTGCATCTGAGAATCTAAGCAGGCTCTCTGGGCTCAAACCCACGAACCTCAAGATCACGACCTGAGCTGAAACTAAGAGCCAGATGCTTAACCAACTGAGCCATGCAGGTGCCCCACCCTGCATTACTTGTTGAGCCAGCCTGACCCATGTGGCTACAGCTTCATCATCTTTCTAGGCTGACTCTCATCCTTTGTCTTTCTCTGGGAGGAGAATCCCTCTAATTTGCTCATTCTAGTTAATAAGTCTTCTTCCTCCAAATACCACTCCTCATTATAAGCAAATTCATTTCATACTAAAAAAGAATGATTTTTAAGTGAGTTAGTTTGTCTCAGGATGAACAGGCCAGAGCCCATCTCCCATGAGGCCCTATTCTGACTTGGGGACCAGTATGGTTTAATCCATCATGCGTATTGTTGCCGTTGAGTACTAATTGGCCTGAGTGAGTTAGAATACATGTTTCATACCCAGAAATGTCGGTCCTCCATTCTAGAGTTAGATGAGTGGTAGTCACAGCCGGATGTAATTCAGTTTGAGTATGCCCTAAGGCCTCCCACAGGCTTCCTCATCTTGAGATAGCGCTGCTGTTCCCAGGGAATCCAAATCTGCAATGTGGTGCCTACAGCTCTAATCCTATCAGGACTCATTGTTTTGTTTTGTGTTTTTCCTATTGTGTTTAATAATTTCCTACCCACAAAAACAAGGGTGATGTGTACTTGTGCACAGCATTTTATGGCATACCAGGCATGCCACAGCTATATTTTGTCCAATAGGGCCAAGAAGCTATTAAAAATTTACTGTGTTTTATCTCAATCAACAAAGCATTCCTTCTGGCCCAGGGAGGGCAGCCCCACCCTCAATCTCACTTCATACTCTACTCTCCTGGTATTCTCATTTGCTATAATTATTTAGTTCCTGTTTGCCTTATTCCCCTCCAAGTCTAGCTGGACAGTAGAAGTGTATTTATGACTAAACTTAAAACCCAAATTATAGGGGTGCCTGGGTGGCTCAATCATCTAAGCATCTGACTCTTGACTTCAGCTCAGGTCATGATCTCATTGTTTGTGAGTTTGAGCCCCACTTCAAGCCCCATGTCGGGCTCCACACTGACAGTGCAGAGCCTACTTGGAATTCTCTCTCTCCCTTTCTCTCTGCCCCTCCCTCGCACGCACACATATGCTCTCTCTCTCTCAAATTAAATAAATAAACATTTTAAAAAAACTATAAACCACTTTAAAAGAGTTTTCTGTGCTATGGATTTTCTGACCTTTTCATAGAGATACTCACTTCAACCCTTCTTGGTGTTTCCTACAGACACAAGCCATGTTAAATGTATTAAAAGTAATAAATAAAAATATGTCTTGGGACTCTCTAAAATAGAGTCTTGACCTTCAAACCGTATTCGACATTAACAAAAACAAGTATTTCCTGACTCAGAGAATTTTCCAAAGTCAGATGGGCAAATGTACTATCTGTTTTTCATATTTCGTATTTATATAAGATATGACATTTGTTAAAATAAATTCCATTAAAATAAATTCCATTTGATTTCATTTGCCTCTACAAAAGACATTCCTTTGTAGTCTCCCCAGCACCCACTTCCTCCTCATTGGGGTAGCCCTGATTTCCATGAGGTTCTGAGGAATTTCACTCCACCTTCAAGTCCACGAGGGGAGCCTTCGGCCTGGATTAAGCCAATCAGTTTATTTCATCTGTACAATCAGAGAATCTTAGGACTTTTGTTGGCAATATCGGGAAAACAGTTTCCTGCTGGACACAACCAAGATGTATGAGCCACAGCTCCCTGAACCGCAGGCCGTCATCTCGGTACCCTGAGGAGAGCCAGCCTCAAGGTGCAGTGAGCCTTGAACACAGAAAACAGAAACAGAACACGGAAAAAAAGCAAAAGGAAATTAGCACTTTCATAATTTTTTTTGGACAGCTGGGACAAGCCTCAACTGAGACCAAAATTTTTCCTGGACATTGGAGTTGTATCAGCTAAAATGTTTTTTCTCATGGAAGACCTTACCGCTCAAAATGTGACCTGTAGGAGTCAACAGCAGCAACATCACTTAGGAGCTTGTCAGAAATGCAGACCCAGGAGGCGCCTGGGTGGCTCGGTTGGTTGAGCAACCAACTTTGGCTCAGGTCATCATCTCATGGTCTGTGAGTTCAAGCCCTACATCGGGCTCTGTGCTGACAGCTAGCTCAGAACCTGGAACCTGCTTCAGATTCTGTGTCTCCCTCTCCCTCTGGCCCTCCCCTGCTCATGCTCTCTCTCTCTCTCTCTCTCAGAAATAAATAAAACAGGGGCGCCTGGGTGGCTTAGTCGGTTAAGCGACCAGCTTTCGCTTAGGTCATGATCTCGCGGTTCATGGGTTCGAGCCCCATGTCGGGCTCTGTGCTGGCTGCCAGCTCAGAGCCTGGAGCCTATTTCAGAGTCTGTATCTCCCTCTCTCTCTGACCCTCCCCTGCTCACGCTGTCTCTCTCTCTCTCTCTCTCTCTCCCCCCTAGAAATAAATAAAAATATTTAAAAAAAAAAAAAAGAAAAAGAAAGAAATAAAACATTTTTAAAAATTAAAAAAAAAAAAGAAAGAAAGAAATGCAGACCCAGGGCCACACTGCGGATCCTCCAGAGATGGAATCTGCATTTGAACAAAACCCGCAGGGTGACTCTCTGCACATTGGCTTTTAAGAAGCCCCTTTGAATCAGCCTCTCTCATAATTTGTATCTTGGATCAGACTGCCACCACATCCTTGTGCAATAGGCCCCATAGATGTTATTGCTTCCCTTTAGAGACACAGAGGCCAGGCCCAGGGAATTTCCACTCTAGCCAAAGCTCACACACATTTAAAAGAGAGATCAGCAGCAGAGGCACCCTGGTTCCAAGCTCCACTGTAATTCCCTCCTCGAATGTGCTTTAGGGAGAGAGAGGGTCCCTATCAACAGTTTCCAAGCACAGTGCAGCCAAGGTCTAGAACTACCTCTTCAGCAACCCTGCATTAGTCTTTATTTTAAGAGACCATGGGTTTTAAAGACATCCTTCCTCCCTGTGTTTGCAATCATGGAAAAACTTCTTAATCTAGGTAATTTATTTAATTACTAGCTCCAAATATTGGTTCCCAACTACCAGTAGTTTAATACAAAAATTACAGGCTAGTTTAATTGCACTTAACCAAGTGAGCCCCATGAATTTGCTCTCATTATTTCTCACTGAGCCATGCCCCCTTGGCACAGTTCTCTTTTTATTAATAAAAGCAAGGAATGGTGTTGAAAAGTCTTCATGCACCTCGATATTTTCTAAAATTTAGCCTATAAGGAAATATTACTATATAAAACAGTATTATTTCAGAGAAACATTCCCCTTGAAAATTTTTCAACTGGGCTAAAATGGCATAAGACATGTAAAGCCTACCTGGTAAATTGCTGTGGCTCTTTAATATGGTTTATCTGTGCAATGGTCCCTCAACAAATACTTGTTAAGTGCATAACTTTTACTTTTAAGTTACTTGACAACTTGCAAAGCACCTTACCTTTGTTTTTCCTTTTAATCTCATTGACTTATATCTTTGCAACAATCCTCATAGGTTCATGTTATTATTTCCATTTTAGAGATGTTGAGACTCAACCTCAGAAAGATTAAAAACACTTTATTTTATTCATTTGTGATAGAAGTGGGATTCAAAACCTGGTCCTAGGACTATAATTTTAGATTCTACTATCTTGTGCTGAATCCTCCTTCCAGAAAGGCATTCCAATGGGCCTTATACTCAAATTGCTGTTAATAAATGGAGCCACTAGGCGTGCCTGGGTGGCTCAGTCGGTTAAGCATCCGACTTTGGCTCAGGTCATGATCTCACGGTTCATGGGTTCAAGCCCCGCATCGGGCTCTGTGCTGACAGCCAGCTCAGAGCCTGGAGCCTGTTTCGGAGTCTGTGTCTCCCTCTCTCTGACCCTCCCCTGCTCACGCTGTCTCTCTCTCTCTCTCAGAAATAAAAAAATAAAAGTAAAAGTAAAACATTAAAATATATGGAGCCACTAGACCAACCCTTGGGTGTAGACACACCCACAGCCATTTCATGACTCTGCCTTAGATCCAACTCTTGTTTATTACTTGGCATAACTTGCATTACACTAAATACATGACCAGTATTCTCTCACCATTTCCATCTCTTCCAAGGTCCATAATGTGAGACTGCTTCCTATAGGCTGGAGAGACATTCTGACCCTACAGGATCCCCTGAGATGCAAATATGGGGGTTTCTTCCAGCTTTGGTTGGTGTCTTTCCCAGGCTTCAGCTTCTAGTCTGCTGAGGGCTAGGTAATATGGACAGAGGTCCTGGAACCCTTGAACCTGCCAACTTCTTGCCTCTGCTCAGCCACTGCCACAAGCTACCCAGAGACTGGCCCAGTTGCAGGCTATCAGGTGTGGTGGTGGAAGATAGAGCATAGGTAAAACTTGTCTACTAGTCGGTAACACATCAATGATCTTCCTGGAGAATATATCCCCGTTGTCTTTGATAACTTTCTGCTAATATTATGGTAGATGGACTTATAAGACAAGAAGGTGGACAGGAAGATTATGACGTATTACACCCCCTATCCTATCTACAAACAGGTGTATTTTTAATTTACTTTTCTCTTGTGAGTCCCACTTCATTTGCAAATATGTATGCAAGTTGGTATCCTGAAGTGTGACTCCATCTCCCCAACACTCATCATACTAGTGGAAACTAAACATGATCTTAGGAGTGATAAAGACATGATTGAGAAAATGCAGAAGAAGTTGGCTCCCGTTTTGTAGCTAAAGGCATTAGCCACAGCTAAGGAGGACAGTCCTATAAAAAATGTACCTGAATGTTCAGCTCTCACACAGAGGGGTCTCAGGACAGTGTTTGATGGGAATATTAGAAGAACTCTCTGCCCATTTCCTGTCGGGAAGAGGAAGAGAAAGTGCTTGCTGTTTCGGGGGGGCAGGAGGGGGCAGAATAAATAAAACTGACAATCCTGTAGTTAATTTATTAAAGAAATATAAAAGATATTAAGACAGATGAAATCAAGTGTGAGGCAGGGATATAAGTGATACAGAAGAAGTCACTGACAACAGAATACTATGAAGTCTTACTGAAATGGCTGGTTTTTGAGAAAATACAAACATAGGGGAAGGGAAGGAAAAATAAAATAAAAACAGAGAGGAAGGCAAATTGTAAAAGTCTCTTAAATACAGAGGACAAACTGAGGGTTACTGGAGGGCAGGTGGATGGGGGACAATCTAAATGGGTGATGGGCATTAAGGAGGGCACTTGGAATGAACACTGGGTGTTATATGTAAGTGATGAATCACTAAATTCTACTCTTGAAACCAATATTACGCTCTATATTAACTACTAGAATTTAAAAATAAAATAAAATAAAATAACCACCAAAACAAAAACAAAACAAAAAAGAGAAAGAAAGAAAAGGAAATACAAACAAAAAATTCCCTCAGGGAAAAGCAGAAAATTAAATAGACAACCATGGGAGAAACAAGGTTGAAAGAAGGGACATCGTCGACAAATTATCTTCAAAAAGATTATCAGATCCATAAAGTGTTTCCACCAGTTCTGCACACACAGTCAAGAAACAGAATTCCTAAGTTTATACAAACTATTCCATGACATTAAAACTTTCTAAATCTTTTCACAGAGCTAGACTAATTCTCATATGGAAACCCCAAAATAAATAACACAATAGGAAAGAATTACACACTTAGTTCTTGAAGACATGACAGTTAAAGATCTTTATTATTATTTTTAATAATTATAAACCAGTATTTTTTACTCTGGTGCCTCCTCATCTGATGCACTGCTCCCTCCTACACCATTTGCCCCTCAAGGCCAAGGGGAGTGACACTCATTACTTGGTTAACCTCTCTCCCCTCTGGGGGTTGTGGAGTTCAGCAGATGAATGACAGGACCCAGATTCTCAATCTCATTTTCTGGTTCTTAGCACGTCTCACACAAAACAGCATAAAGGGGCAACCCCTTTGTCAATATTCATATGGCAAAAATCTAAGTCAATGCGACTTACGGAGACGTCTGAGAATTCTTTAAAGATAAACTAAGGGAAAAGGAGACACTTGCCAAGAAGCGATAGCTAATTTGTGATTGGGAGAATATGTCATTATCCCTGGCACACAACACAGATTGAGAGAAACTGCCACTTCCCCAGTCTCCATCAAAGAAAGACTTTCTGGTTGCTTCGGGACCCAGTCCCACTCTCATCTCTGGGATCAGCAAAAACATCTCCCCAAAGTGACATTTTCTTGTTTTCTGCAAATGCTAAGCTTTCTAACAGTTGGGTAGTCTTTTTGTTCTTAAAACAATAGCACGGTATAGATAAACCACATCTTCTTGATCCATTCATTTGTTGATGGATGTGGGGGGGAGGGGAGATGGGCATGGAGGAGGACACTTGTGGGGATGAGCACTGAGTGTTATGTGGAAACTAATTTGACAATAAACTATTTGTAAAAAAAAAAAAAAAAAAAAAAACAATAGCACGGGGACGCCTGCGTGGCTCAGTCGGTTAAGCGTCCGACTTCGGCTCAGGTCATGATCTCACGGTTTGTGGGTTCAAGCCCCGCGCCGGGCTCTGTGCTGACAGCTCAGAGCCTGGAGCCTGTTTCAGATTCTGTGTCCCTCTCTCGCTCTGCTCCTTCCCTGCTCATTCTCTGTCTCTCTCACTCTCTCAAGGATAAATAAACATTAAAAAATTAAAAAAAAAACAATAGCACGAATGCATTTGAATATCTTTCCCTGTTTTTAAGCAGTCAAGTGAGAAGCTACTTCTCAAGAGACCAAGAAGACTTCCTGGAAGGTCATGCTTTCAGTTACTCACCTTTTTTCTCCCCCACAGTGTCTATCCTCAGTCTGTGAATGAAGGGTTCCAGAATGTGGGATGGGGAGAGAAAGAAGACTTGTGACCAACAGTGTATGAACACCAGTGTGACCACCTCTTCCTCTCGACCCTCCACAGCTCACCAGCTTTTAAAAGGACAGACGTCTAACTCATTTTCTACGGAGTGAGTGTCCAAAGACCTGCGCAATGAGACCCCAAGCTACCTTTCCAATCTCAACTCTCCTATTTCTTGCTACACCAGCCTCACCAGACACCTCAGAGGCCCCTGAGCTCACCAGAAACTCTCATATTGCTTGCTCCCTCTGGCTGGAATGATTTTGATAAACTCTCCCTCCTGCCATGTTCCTACTCACTGTCCCAAGCCCAGATCAAATGTCATTCTTCCTTGGAAATCCTCCATCAAGCCAGAAGTAAGTACTCCTGTGTTTTCAAGCATGAACTACATCATAATTATTCAAATGTGGCTTTGCTCCCCCTAAAAAATTACAAGCTTGGTGACAATAGGGACTGTATCATATTTGCATATTTCTGCGTGGGCCCCATTGTCCAGCTCAGTGTCTCACATGATGCAGCGACTCAATAAATTTTTGTTGAATGGTCCTGTTGAGTGTCTCCTGGAGGCCCACTGCCTGACACAAATAGACTGTAACTTGATGTAATTTGATTACTTAGAGTGATCAGAAGAACTGACAAGAGCGTCTTATAACAAAGGGAAAATGGTGTCCATAAGGAAACAAACTGAGGGCAATGATTTCTCCGATTGGCAAGGGAAAATGACACCCAAATCCAGTTAAAAATACCCAGGAAATGTTGGGGCGCCTGGGTGGCTCAGTTGGTTAAGCATTCGACTTCGGCTCAGGTCATGATCTCGCGGCTTGTGGGTTCAAGCCCCACGTCAGGCTCTGTGCTGACAGCTAGCTCAGAGCCTGGAGCCTGTTTCAGATACTGTATCTCCCTCTCTCTCTTACCCTCCCCTACTCACTCTCTCTCTCTCTGTCTCTCAGAAATAAATAAAACATTTAAAAAAAAAATACCCAGGAAATGTAGGCCTAGCTATCCTTGAAAACATTTTCTCTGTCCTTATTCTCTTCTTCTTCAGGCAATTTGGTTTCCTAAGTAAACTTCCCTTCAGGGAAGACGGTATGTGGTATGAGTCAATCATTTTTGATTACCTATTGCTGTGTAACAAACTATCCCAAAACGTGGGGGCTTAATAATAGCTATTGTGGGGAACACCTGGGTGGTTCAGTCGATTAAACCTCTGACTCTTGATTTTTAGAATCTTATAAGTCCATCTAGCATGATCCAGTAGGTTCGTGGGCTCAAGCCCCATGTCGGGCTCCACACTGACAGTGTGGAGCCTGCTTGGGATTCTCTCTCTCCCTCTCTATGCCCCTCCCCCATTTGCTCCTGCTTTCTCTTTAAAATAAACAAAATATTTTTAAAAATAGCTATTTTTTCTTGCTTACATTTCTACTGGTCAAGAATTCAGATAAAGGTAACCTGAGTAGTTCTTCCACTCCGTGTAGCATTGGCTGGGGTCATTTGTCCAATGGCATTCAGTGGGAGGCCCATCTGGGCTAGTTCTATAAGGCATCTTATACATATCTGTCACTGCAGCGCCTCCTGGTGGCCACATGACTAGCTTGGGCTTCCTCACAGCATGCTGATCTCAGGGTAATAATTCTTCTCAGGTGGATGCTGACTTCCAAGAAAATGTGTCTTAAGCACTGAAAGTGGAAGTTGAAGAACTGTTGCCCTCCCCTCAGAAGTACAGAGTCACTCCTGCCACATTCTATTAGTCAAATCAGTCAGAGGGCCATCCAGGGCTCCAGAGAAGAAATAGTCTCCATCTTTCCTTTCTTGACATTTTCTTCTTTTTATTCTCCTTCTCCTCCTCCTCTTCCTCCTCCTCCTCCTCCTTCTTCTTCTAATGTTTATTTTTGAGAGAGAAGAGAGCAAGCAAGCATGTGCATGAGTGGGGAGCAGGGCAGAGAAAGACGGGGACAGAGGATCTGAAGCAGACTCTGTGCTGACAGCAGAAAGTCCAATGTGGCACTCAGACTCACAAACCATGAGATCATGACCTGAGCCAAAGTCAAACACTTAACTGACTGGGCACCCGGGCACCCCATAGTCTCCATCTTACAATGGGATGGAAGACAAGGAATTTGTGGTCATCTTTAATCTATCTATTCTTCCTAGGACCTGATTAACTTTAAATAAATCAAATGTCAAGGTTCTAGGCCTTTAGAGTGGGAGCACACACATCAGACCATTCAATAGCATGAATATATTCATTAGCGTTATTAACACACAATAGGTATTCCATACCTGATGCTTAGTATATATTTCTAAAACATGCCTATACTTCAATATTCTGGAAAATGAATCACCTTTTAATGCATCAAATGAGTTGGCTAATTAAAGGAAATCCATTCTTTTGCAGGGAATTCTCTGCTTACTTGGTTCCAAGACAGTTCTAATTCCAGTTATCTTAATTCTTTTCAATAAAGACTATTCCATGAATATGATACTGAATGTATTCATAAATATATTATCAAATAAGAGCTAATTTTATAAATTATAAGCATTTTTACATAAGTAAATTCACAAAAAAGAAAAAGTTACTGTCAAAATGACTGTAGATTCACTAACATTTTTGCTGAAACTTTACCAGTTTGGAGTTTTTACAATTGCTGTTGAAAAATCTGATAAGTCAGTGACTTATAAGTGGTCCAAACAACTTCTGAATCAACCCCTGAAGTATTTGTTCAGCAGAATCTCAGGCGGTGGTTTTGAGAGAGGTTACTTTGGGAATGATGGATAAGAATTGTCATTTAATCTTTAATTTCTGGCTACATTAACAGCTAAATGCCCAATCTGAAACTCCTAAGACTTAAGAGTTGTGGAATACATAGTTAATTGACCTAGATAGTATGAGAAAAGGCTAGAGTTCCCAGGCCAATTTTAATTTTCTTAAAAGGACCAACACAATTTTTTCCAGGTATAGGGAGATCTATATGTCTCAATACATTTTAGTGGACTGAATTAGTGAAGGAATGCATAAGTGAATATATCACTCACCTTTTTCTTCAATGTGTTCTCAGGAAACCTACAGACACACTGGAAAGCCCATTTAAATATACAGGGTAGTGCCAGCATGAGCGGGAAAGATGGAACAGATTTCAAAAAATATTTTAGGAGACCAAATCAAGATGTGGTGATCTAGTTAGAGGTGTCAAGTGAAGACGTGGAAAGAAGTTCACAGGTTTCAAGTTTGGACGAGTAGGTCAATGGTGTGATGCCAAGAGTGTTAAGAATAATAGTGAAGTTCCTAGTGCCAAATGGAAGAGAGACTAGCTCAGTGAGAAAGTTTAATACTAATAAACATCAGGAAAGGTGTCCAGCAGGCAGTTGCTATATTTCAGTTCTACTGCCTGGGGGAGAGGTTAGAGTTTGAAGGTGTAGGTTTGGGAATTGTGGGAATACCTTATGTGGTAGTGATGCCATGAAAATGTATGTAATTGCCCAGCCGAGAGAGTATGGAGGGAGAGACCAGGGCAGACACAGACCCCAAGGAAACACCAACACTTACTTACCTGGGGGGGTTGGGGGGGACGGGGGAAGGAAGGAAGGTTTCTTGGAGACAGGGAAAGAATAATCAGAAATATGCAAGAAATGTGCAAAGTTATGTACTGCAGAATCAGTCTTCAAAAGGGGGAAATGACCAGCCCCATATATCTATTAAATCCACCTGTGAAATGAGACTAAGGAGCATCTTGCATTGTAATATAGACTAAGAAAACTCACGATCCAAGCAGTTAAAAAGATCTAGATACACATCTTTCAATTAGCCAATTAAACAGCTCTATGACCTGGGGAAAGTCCCTTAACTTTTCTGTGCCTCAGAGCTCTCATCTGAAAACAGATAATAGTAATTAAGCCCATTCTAACCACTTCATAGGCTTATTGGAGTTCAATGAGAAAATGCATGTGAATGTCAGCCCGCTGTGAAGTAAAAAGCATGTATTGATACAAAGTTATTTCTTAATTTTAGTACTTAGATTAATGATTGTTAACAAATGCTTGAAAATAACTGTATATGAGAAAAGCATAGATAACTCTGCTTTGATGAGGCTCTTTGATAGAGCTTCTTGGATCACTGAAGTGTTATTTTTTCCAAGAACTTGTAAGTCCTGCCCCACATGAGGCAAGGGATGCCACTCCAGCAGCAACAGCACTGGCCTGGGATTCAGGGTCTTCATCCCAGGCCTTACCAGCCATCTATGCCTACTCCATTGTCAACATGCCACAGTCAGTTTTGATTATTTGATGTAGGTCTGCCTCCATTTTTGACCATGAGATCCTTGAAGACAGACCATGCTTTGTCCATTGCCCTTCTGTTCTTATCTGTAGTCTCCAGCCCAATGCTTGCAACATTGGAAGGGGCTCTATAAGTATTCATTAAAAGAAAGAAAAGAATAAATGGACAAGGACCTCACACCATCATTCAATTTTAACCTCATTATAAGAGAACAAAATTAGATTATAAATTTTCTCTAAAGCCTTACAGCATTAGTATTTTCTTCAGACACACTTAAGCAATACCAAGAAATGCTTGATGTGTTATCTGGAATAGAAAAATAATTATAAGGATGTATAGAGATGAAGGGTTACCAGTATTCATAATCATTCATTCTTAATGACAGCAAACCTGGAATTCAATAATGTTATTTCAAGCACGCATCAACTACTCTCTGGTAGTTTGCCTCATGAACAACCAAAAATGATAACAGGTTGAGCAGCAGGTGAAGCTCTAGTCTAGAAAAGACACTTACCCTTATGTCTCCCACTATTTTGCTGATTGCCCTGGAGCTTACTGGCATGTGTCAACCCCTACCTCCCTCCACTACCAAATGAAAGATATTTATTGGGTTTTGCCTCAGAAAAAAAAAATGCTAAGCACCTTAAAAATAATAGTGATTAGAGTAAAGATGACTTTGGCAGCTCAGGATGGTACATCATTGACCTTGAGCAGCTGCAGCCTGCACTTGACAATGGAGCTGCTGGAGGTGTCACTGAAAGTCACAGTAGAGCAAGTATATCCATTGTTTTGTTCAATTGGCTGAGCAGCAAAAACTACAGTTATTGGTCTTTGGGGCTTGCAAAATATGATTGTGTTCATTGATTTCTTTGCTTACCTACACAGAAATTTGCCTTTAAAGTGTTTTTCCCCAATATTGTCTATATCCTTGGAAACTTGATGGTAAGTGACCCAAATTCAAGTCAAATATCACATAACATCAGGGATTCACAGGCATGAATGTCAAATAAGCATCCATGTCTGGTTTAGTGGCCAAAGTCTGGCTCCTCACTTTGTTTTTTATTTTCTAATCCCCTTATCATGAGTTAGACATCAGATATGCCCCCAATCAACCAAGAAGCAGCATACCTTCTCTCAGGAGCATCTAGAATGCTAGAAAGTTCACATTTCTGCCCATCCTTCTCAACAAATACTGTGATGGACTAAAAAAACACCAGCGTTCTGCGAGTCATGGCCACTCTCCTTCAATCTTCTCTGGCACCAAACTAACTGAGAGTCTTGCTCGTGTCTGGGAGGCATTTTCATCCTTCAGCCAGAGTAATCCTCTGCATTTCATGACTTGATCTTGTCAATGATCAGCACTTGATGGTTGTCATCCCTGCTTTAGCCATGTTATTCAAGTGCCAATACTGTCATTTTCAACTCTCCAGTCCTAAGAGTTCTCAAGAGAAAAACAGCCCCATAGACAACTTTAGTGATTCACTTAAAGTATTGTGTTTTCCTGAAACAATTCAGTGTCACAAAGGAAAATCAGGATGACTAGACAATACGTGAACTTCATCAGGGCCAGGGAAATAATCATATAAAGAAACATAATTCTCTGGAGCTGACTTAAACTGAAAAGAAAATTGCAGAAGGGGTACAAGATCAGCTTGGTTTCTGATGCTGCTTGTAACAAACTTGGCAGACTTGCCTGGAAAGGCTTCCAATCTAACACCTGAAAATGCTTTCCACATGAAAGATTCTCAACATAAGATTCATCATCAACCCCAAGACACACAAAAGGAAAAGGACACTAACTCTTCAATAATGTTGCTACTAAATCATAAATGAGGCTTTAAAATACCATCTTCTTAGGAGCTTAATCAATGAAACTTCCTAATTCAGAGCACATCACAGAGGTACGAGACTCATGTCTTAGTGTACAAATCAGATCCTTGGGTTTGCTATGGCTTAGAATTCATTTTATCATACAACAGGTTTCAGGTTGCATTTTATCAGAACACAGAACTACATAAAAGGCTGGTGTAGCCCATATTTCACAGGAGGAAGGACCAGCAGAAAGGCTAAACTTGTTCTGCAACCTTATCCCAGAAAGACAAGGTGAAGGGTAATATTATGCAGGTGAAAAGAGAGGAGAGCATTCTTAGTGCCCCCGGGGCACTAAGAGACCACTGCTGGAGTGGAGGGAAGACCAGGGAAAAGATCCCTCTGAGTTGTAGATTCAGGGCCCCCACTAGGTTCCCCTCCATCTACCTCTTCATTCTTCTGGACTCCGCACACAACTTGAGTGCTTGCTACAGGGTATAGTTGATGTACATTGTATCCTCTGACAGACCATATTCCTAAGCTAAGAATCAATTCCCATTGTCCTCACAATGGGACAGAATATTTGAAATTGAAACAGACTTGGAAAATCTAGGAATAATGACTACAAATGATAGTCATTCTCTATGGACTGCTTGTCACTTGTGACCAATATGCCTATAACTTAATATTATCTGATTAACCTTTCCTAACCTTTATTTTATTACAATAGTAAACGCTATTCATATATATCTAGACATCATCATAAGTTCTCCCTTATCAAGGCTGTCAATGTTTTGTCGGGGTTTTTGTTTATTTTTATTTATTTATTTATTTATTTATTTATTTATTTAAATTCAAGTTGGTTAACATATAGTGTAGTACGGGTTTCAGAAGTAGAACGCAGTGATTCATCACTTGCATACAATACCCAGTGCTCATCCCAACAAGTGCCCTCCATATTGCCCATCACCCATTTAATCCATCCTCTGACCACCTCCACTCCAGCAACCCCGCAGTTTGCTCTCTGTATTAAGAGTCTCTTATGGTTTGCTTCCCTCTCTGTTTTTATCTTATTTTTCCTTCCCTTCCCATCTGTTTTGTTTCTTAAATTCCACATGAGTGAAATCACATGATATTTGTTTCCTCTACTGACTTTTTTCACTTAGCACAATACACTCCTAGTTCCATCCATGTTGTTGCAAATGGCAAGATTTAATCTTTTTGATCACCAAGTAATATTCCACTGTATATACACACATATATACACCACATCTTCTTTATCCATTCATCAGTCAATGGACATCTGGGCTCTTTCCATAATATGGCTATTGTTGATAGTACTGCTATAAACATTGGGGTGCATATCCCCTTTGAATCACCATTTTTGTATCCTTTGAATAAATACCTAGTAGTGTAATTGCTGGGTCATAGAGTTGTTCTATTTTTAATTTTGTGAGGAATCTCCATACCGTTTTCCAGAGCAGCTGCATCAGTTTGCATTCCCACCAGCAGTGCAAAAGTGTTCCCCTTTCTCCAGATCCTCACCAGCATGTGTTGTTTCCTGAGTTGTTCATTTGAAGGCTGTCCATGCTAAATTGAAGAGGACATTGTCTGATAAGTGTATTATAAAGTACAGACCTACATTACAAAGGATAGCCTAAGCCTGTCCAGAAAACCCTACTTACTTATTTAGGATCACTAGTCAGAAAATTCACATATGATCCACCTTTATGGCAGATAGCATACACTCATAGCTTGATTCAAGATGACATTTGTATAACTACTCTTAAATAGGATGTGATCATTCAAAACACATCATTAGAAACAATTTACAGTTCTCTTGTCAATGATAATGATTAGCTTGTTTAACAGACTTGCTGCTTAACAGTAAGAATTCCAATGTCTAAATTTTACAAATGTCTGAGGTGCAAACAGAGAATATTTCACTCACAATGGCCAAGGTTCAATCAACTTTTCGATCCATCAAAAAGTTCTCATAAACTTTTTGTGTCATTGTCACTAATTTCCTCCATAACAGAAAGACCCAAAGATTAAAGCATGGGATGTCAGGACCCACTGGCAGCTTAAAGACTATGTCACCCACTCTCCTCATTTTATTTACTTGCTTTATTTGAATTGTTTTCTGTTATTGTGTTGATTATACAAAGACTACACTCTTATTATGCACTGTTCCAAATAGCGGTTGTATCCGTGGAGATGCTTGCAGTTTCAAGGAACAGAAAACCCAGAGAGAAGTGGCTTAAAAACACCAGAAAAAAATTGTTACCTTATGTTGCAAGAAGTCTGAAGGTGGTCAGTTCTCAGGAGCAGGGTGCTCTGCATCTTTCCACTCTGCTGTGCTCAGCAGGGTAACAAAGCCCTCCTTTATATTTGCAAGTTGGCTGTAGCAATTCCAGATGGTACATGCAGACATGACATCCAGCAAAGAAGAAGGCGTTCCTCTCATCCTTCTCTTTATGTATTTCAAGGGAGACATTTCCCAGAGGCTTCTTGTACACTACCCACAATTGTCTTATGGCGATCAACAATTGCCTCTGGAGCTAGAGAGGGGTCTTTGGAGCTCCCATAAACCCAATTACTAGACAAATGCAGTGCTCTGCTAGGAAGGAAGAAATGGAGTGATCAATTTGGGCTAAGGAATCAATAGCTTCTGCCACAGGGGTCTCCCAAAATAGTTCATCTTGTCCTATTCACCTTAATAATAATATGAATTTGTCCATTCATACCTATTCAACCTCCTTAACGTTTTCACCTCTACAACTTGCTTAGGTTTCCAGAGTTCTAGGAAGTCTACTAAAATTTTCAACATACTTCTATTTTCTATGACAAGCCATGTTTCTCCTAGGTATTCTAAAGAATAACTAGATACAAAATCATAATTATTTGTAGGCTTGTCTAGGGATTGCACCTCACACAATCCTGGAAGAAAAATCTACCTGATTTTAACCCTTTAGCAAGAAACACCTATATGCACTGTTACAAAACAAAATTCAACTAAGTAAATTCTAGAGATCTTCCTGGCTTGACTCGGCAGTTCATGAATCAGGTGGTATCCAATCTAGCAGATAAAAAGAGCTCCAAGGTTGCTATCTGAAATGAAGGGCGTTTATAGGTAGGAGGGAACATGAACAAGGAAGTTATACTAAGCAAAAAAAAAAAAGAAAGAAAGAAAGGAGAGGTGTTGGTTATGGTGTTTGTTATTTTAAGGTTATTCTTCTTTGGGGGGATGGCTGGTGTGCATCAGGCAGATTACTTAACTAGCACAGATCAGATTTGAGATTTCATTTCTAGGGGAACAGAAACTGTAATTAAGTTAAATCTCCACTTGGTGACTTGGGGTTTGGCATAAGTGACTCCATTTGGGGCCCATTGTCTTGTGTTTAACAGCACCTATATATCACCCATCCAGGAAAGATGGAGCAGCCACTCCACCGGACCTTTTCCAGGCACACCTTGTTTTTAGAAGGGGCATACTCAGAAAGTTAGGAAGATGACTTTGTTGCTCTTCTCATCATTTCTGTGCTCACAGATTCCCACAAAAGAGAACTAGAGGAGAAAAGCCCACCTGTCTACTCAGATTTGTAGCTAACCAGACTGGTGTCCCTGATTCAGGTGTGTGTCCCTCCTCAACACCTGATTTGTGTCACTGGGGCCTTTGGGTCAACAATTCTTCCCCTGGGTAGGATGTGTATCTGCTCCAGGATTTTCAGCTACTTGTTTTTCTTTTGTCTTGATCACAGGTGTACATGTAGCATTTGGCTGGTGCAACCATTATCGAGAGCCACATGGTCATCAAAGGAAAAAAACCTGATAGCAGAGAGTGTTGTCATAATCTATCATTTATAAACCCTGTCACTGTGTTAATCACCCTTAGGAATCCATCACTGTCCCCACCAGCAGCATTCACTGATGAGACACAGGTCAGAGCCCTCTCTGGCAACTGGGAGAGTGAAACGGGCCACAGGGGCAAGAGGTGCTCCCAGGTGCAAGGGCTTTAATTCATTAGCCCTTTCCCTGTGGCTGGTTACACATGCATGTATGCCAAGAGTGCATAAGCTTCAGGAAATTTCCACCTCGATATAAACTGAGAGCCCCACAAAAAGAGTGATGAAGACCAGTATAAAAGGATTACATGGGAAGCTTCATTTTGGAGGGGCCATTCCAAATGGTGTACCTGCATCCAGTTTCTTTCATACCCGATACAAAAGAGCCTCAAAGAATGTACAGAATGTACTAATGGCTCTGCTTGTAGGTATCTGCCTTTTCAAAGTTTCTTTTCTACTTTCCTATTAATCTCAGCCACAGCTACACTAGAGGGCACTTGAACACCACATACATCGCAGACCAAGTCATTGGCACATGTAGTCGTGGTACTTTGGGGGGGTGATGGGGGCACAGGGGTGGCAAGTACAAGGAGGGTAATGGGAGGGGTATATTTATTTTAACTTGTCTTCAATAAACCCATCAGTATTTGAGGAAGCTTCCGAGTCAGGCTTTAGGGACCAAAACCTTAATTATACAATATAATTGTTGTTAATGGAACGTGTACATTTCAACCCACAAGACTGGTGGTGTTTAATGGCAGCATGACATATTTCCCAAATCGTTCTCTTTATTTGTATAAATAGGAAAGAAGCAAAAATTGCATCAGCTCTCTGCATAATGAAGAGGGAGGGAATGTGCAGCCTGTACTATGGTGGCCAGATGCTCTTTTATCTCTTTTCAAATCAACATGCAGAGCTGGTGGTCCTCAAATAGAAAGCATTTTTCCTAAGGGATGGCAGCACTGTACGTTTAGAATGATAACATTCTATAAATAAATAAAAAAGATTATTAAGAACGCTCTGTAAATCTCCTAGTCAAACACCCCTTCAAGCAACCATCATCAGTAATTCAGTTTGGTCCCTTAATCCCACTGTATACAAATACACGGCATAAATACAGTATTTAACAAGCACCAGAGAAAAGGCAGCACTCTTGCAATAAAGACTCATTTAGGAAGAACGAACATCCCTTGCCCCGAGTCTTGTTGGCCTCCCCCAGATTTCAGTTCTTCATTTGATTCTCTTGCCTGAACAAGACGTCTACCACACATGAGTGAATCTCAGGCATAACCACCTATTTAATAAAACCTAAACATATTAACTGAGTTCCCACATTCTTTTTGTTACACTTAAACGAATTCACAGGGTACCCATTAGAAACCGGATCACAAGTACAAAGACCCGCTGACTCTCTTACACCATGACCCTCCAGTGGGGTTTCAACCAGATCAGAGGCAGAGAAGAGAACAGATCGACATGCAATCCATAAGAATCCCAGGGGATCTGAGCTCTAACGTTGGTGACTTGCTTTCCCTGGAACAGCCTACTTATCTCTGCTTGTTCTTTGTCTTTGCAGATTTTCTCTGTGGCTTTTGCTGTGCCTCCCTGAATCTCCATCTCTGCCTCTCTCTTCTCCACTCTTCAATTCTCTTCTTTGTTGTTCAATGTTTGGATCTAGGATCCTGGTCAACATGGGGACTCAGGTAACAGGGAGGGTAACACACTCTGAGGGTGAATACAGCCTACACATGATGTCCTGGCTTTCTTTGCTGGCTCCCAATGAACCGTGACAACATTCAACCAGGCGACTGGAAGGTGTAACCGTGCCAGTGCCCCGCTATGTCCTCAGCCCAAATACAAGCACTTCTAGTATTTAGTTAAATGGATACAGTACTTTCTCACTTACTCCCTCAACCTGAACTATAGAAATGATTGCCTAGGTTTCACCAGAAGGCTCTGCCAATTAACTTCTCCTCAGTGAGGGGTCATTTCTCAAGCTCTCCATGGCAGCATCCCAACACCCGAAGTTGGCTTCTCTCCACCAGTTGGCTGACTGGTGTGGGTGACAGGAGAATGGGCCCCTGAACCCATTTCCATCAGGGACACCCACCACCAGGAAACACCCTTACTCTGCTCTTCCCTTCTCCTTTAAGACCTTCTGGTTTCATCCAAACCACCCTGCTGGGGGCTTGCAGGCATTCCCATTCATTCTCTGCCAGGCCCAGAGAGGTGGCAGTTTCCTCTTGGGGACCAGCCCTGAATAGAACTCCGGGGAGAGTCTGAGTCTCCAAGCTCCCATCCTGAAGCCAAAGCCAAAGCCAACTCAACACCTTAGATCTTCAATTCATTGGTGATAGGGCCAAAGTAGTTTTGTATGTGATGCATACAGCACTTGTGACCTACTACCTGGCTTTTTCAGCTATTGGATGGCAAAAGTTAACTTTCAGAAGTATCTGATTCTTAGTTTTTCTATGGTTTTTGTTATATTCAGATTTTAAATCAAATAGGATAGAAAGATCTAGGCACCGCATTTGTTTGTGAGAGCTACCGTAACAAAATACCACTCACTGGGTGGCTTCAACAACAGATACTTATTTTCTCACAGTTTTGGAGGCCAGAAGTCCAAGATCAAGGTGTCAGCAGGTTTTGTTTCTCCTGAGACATCTCTCCTTGGCTTGCAGATGGCTGCCTTCTCGCTGTGTGCATACATCCCTAGTGTCTTTGCACATCCCAATTTCCTCTTCGTATGAGGACACCAGGGTCCACCCATATGCTCTTATTTAATTACCTCTGTTCCAGGATCCATCTCCAAATATAGTCACATTCTATAGTACTGGAAGTTAGGGTTTCAACATACAAAATTGGAGGGGGACACAATTCTGCCCATAAGAGGAACCATCATATATTTCCGGTAGCATCCAAGGGTTTACCAAGCTTTGTCTCAAAAGAAATAGAAGTGCATCCAAGCCTTATTCCTAATTCTCTCTTGATACATTATATTTTTCATGACAGTGACATTTAATGAATATTGCAAAGATTAAAAAAAAAGAAAAAGAAATTGTAGGCACAAATCAATTCCTAATAAATCTCTTAAGAATCTTTGAAATTCAGCCACTCAAAGCAAAATTTCCTCCCCTGATTTAAAGCAAAACAAACCAAAGAAAAAAGAGTGGTTTTGTCTCTGAGTTTTGGGGAGGTGGGGTAGATTCTCATTATGGTTGTTTTGTTCTTGCAACATCTTCTGTAAGAACTTTCTTGATTGCTAAACCTTGACTGTTGGTTGTTGTTTTTTTGTTTGTTTGGGGTTTTTTTTTGTAATTTATATTTATTGCATTCTTACAAAGAGCATCGTCCCTGTCCAGGGCTCTCCAGGACATCTGTACAGTCTGGTATAAAGAAATAAGTTCCAGTCTTGTTTCACTGGTAACAGTCTGCTCTCAATTCGAGAGAGGCAGATAAGAAGAAAAGGCATATGTAGTACTTTCTTGTTTGACAAGCTTTCCATGAGACAGGACTCCAGGTTTGTATCTTTGTGTATTTCTCCCTTTAATAAATGTGAGTTTGGAGTATGAACATTATAAATAAATAGGAAAATTATGGCTCTAGACCTTAATTAATCACACAAAAGCCATCCCAGAAGTCTGTCTCCCATGCTCCGATGCCTGATGCTCCAGCAGCTGCTCACAGGGAGACAATTCCCTGCGGTGTCTCTGGCCCTGGATGCATTCATGCCAGGCACAGTGAAGGATTCTAGAGGCCGACAGACCCAACTGCCAGGCGGGCTGCCACCTGGCAAGGCCGCCCTGCCCCGTCCCCCTGTGGGGGCCTCTGAGACATAAAGAAGTTTTTGTTTCCTATGAACAAGACATGAACTACAATCTTTGGTGCCCTCTGTGCCTAACATCCACTGTGTGTGATTTCTGAAATTTAAGTAAACAGAAGGGAATTGGGGTCAAATGTGGTAAGTAGACCACACACAAGTATCTCTTCTCCCATCCAAAACCTGGACAAAATGACAGTGAAAGAATTAGAAAGATGTAAACCCATAGGTCAAAGGGAACTGCAGAGGCAACAGTAGTGAATGAGCACTGTCAACACATTGGGAGGGAGAGAAAGTAATGGAGAAATGGCAGTTAGCCCAGCAGAAGGGAAGAAACTATAAGCCACCAAGGTGCCTCCCTAGAGAGGCTGGGCACAAGGACACGGCAGGTCCCCCCATAGTTAAGGGTGAGGCGTGGGTCTGGAACAGAGGTGCTGACTGAAAGTCTGCACATGCAGTACGCGTGTCTCTTCCCCCACCAAACACCAGCCCTACTCACTGGCCCCCACCAAGCCATCCCTGCTCTGTCTCTTCCAGGAAGGCAAGAATGTAATTCTTTAGAGAACTTGAACTAGAGAATCTCCAGACTCAGATAACAACAGGCATAGCAGATGGGGAACCAGGTGCTAGACTGAAAGAAAGGCGCTTAGGTGAATATCTGTTTTCCAAGCACCCTTCCTGCCTCTGCTCATGGATCATGAATGTCTGGATATATACCACCCAGGCAGAAGCATAAAGGAAAATTCTCCAAAGAAATTCATTGACCCTGGAGAAAATTTCCACAGAGACCCCATCTAAAAATGTTCTGCATCAACTCAGCCAGCTCACTTCTTGACAATACCTACCGAGGACAAGCTGTCCCCATGCACACAGAGTTTCCTGCTGGCTTCTTATTGCATCAGTTGTTAATCATAAATGAACATTCAAAGATTACCAGGTATTTGAAGACGTTCTCAAGGATGCATAACGAGAATTAAGCAAATAAACATCATTTTTAAGGGACTAAAAAGACATAGAGGCAGTAGAGGAAACAAAAGTAAAACCAAAAGACCAAAAAAAAAAAAAGGAACCTACAGTGGGGAACCTGGGTGGCTCAATTGGTTAAGCATCCAACTTCAGCTCTGGTCATGATCATGACCTCGCAGTTCATGAGTTCAAGCCCTGCATCAGGCTCTGTGCTGACAGATCGGAGCCTGGAGCCTGCTTCAAATTCTATGTCTCCCTCCGTCTCTGCCTCTTCCTTGTTCATGCTCTGTCTCTCTCTCTCAGAAATAAATAAACATTTAAAAAAATTTTAATAAGAAAAAAAGAACCTACAGTAATTATCATCAGAGAGTTTTGAAAAAAAATTGCCTTCACAAAACAAGATAGGATACAATAAAAAAAATCAGAGTGCAAAAGAAGAATTTGTGGAACTAAAAATACAATAACCAAAATAGAAGAAATTCAGCAGGGCGCTTGGAAGATAAGGTTGAGTACTCTCCTCAAAAACCCAAAATAAAAAAAAAATTTAAAAAATGGACTAGGTGAGAAAGGGAAATTAGAGAATCAGTCTAATGTGTCCAACATCAGGAATTCCAGAAAGAAACAAAATAATAAAGGAGTGGAAATGATCAAACAATTGTTTTAATTTCTCAAAATTGGAAGACATGTTCCTAGAGACTGTCCACCACCGTGTATTGAAAAACAAAAGCAGGGGTTACTCATTTGATTGAGCATCCAACTTCGGCTCAAGTCATGAACTCACAGTTCATGAGTTTGAGCCCCACATCGGGTTCTGTGCTGACAGCTCAGAGCCTGGAGCCTGCTTCAGATTCTTGTCTCCCTCTCTCTGCTCCTCCCCTGCTTGCACTCTGTCTCTGTCTCTCTCTGTCTCTCTCAAAAACAAATAAACATTAAAAATAAAAAAAAAAAAAAAGAAAAACAAAAGCAAAAACTCACCAAGACAAATATTGTAAAATTTCAGAATACCGGGTATAGGAAAGATCTTAAGTCTGCAAAGAGAAAGCCTATCACAAAGGACAGGAAATAAAAATGTCATTGGTGCCTCTCACAAGGAACACTGAGGCCAAATGACAATATAGCAATGCTTTGCATATTCAGAGGTAAAAACAATTCTCAGTCTATGTCTACAGCAAGCCAAGCTCTTAATAACTCATGAGGGTGGAATAAAAAATTTTTCAGTAAAATAAAAACTAAAAACATATACCTCACACATCCTTCCTCAACACTATCAGTGCTTAATGATGTTAACTGGTATTAGTGCTTCACCAAAACTCTTCCTTAGTTACCAAGGCAGAGCAAAATTGGAATATGGGAAAGGAGAGAAGAGAAAAACAATCCCAGCAAGATATGGAAAATGAATCCTAAGACAAGGGTGCACTGAGTCTGAAAAGCAACTAATGCAGAGTGTAGGAGTTTGGAGAACCTTAAGAGAAAAGTCTCCATGTGGGGGTAGGGACAAGTTGGAGAATTTGAGATTATTTGATATATCTAATTTGTGGAAAACTGTATGAGAAGCATTTTACACTGCTGTCCGAGGACTTGAGAAAAATCAGTGATAGGTTCATAGAATACTAAGGAAATGGAGGGAAAGACAATTATTAACTCCAGAGGGGGCAGGGGAAGATGTACACTAAACTAAAGGTAAATACGGTAAATAAATAGCCCTTTTATCCATGGTTTCACTTGCCAGACTTTCAGTCCCCCAGGGCCAACCGCAGTCCAGAACAGATGATCCTTCTGAGGTGTGGTCAGAAGGTCATTAGTAGCCTAACACTACTTCACATTGCCTACATGGTTCACCTCACTTAATCTCATCATGTGGGCATCTTATCAGCTCACATTATCACCAGAAGAAGGGTAGAGACCACATTCATATAACTTTTATTACAGTGTATTGTTATAATATTATATATTGTTATATTTTATTATTAGCTATTTCTGTTAATCTCTTGTCATGCCTAATTCATAAATTAAACTTTATCATAGGTATGTATGTATGGGAAAAAACATTGTACCCATAGGGATCAGTACTATCTACAGTTTCATACATTTGGGGGGGTCTTGAAATGTATCACCTGTGGATAAAGGAGGTCTTCTCCATAGCCCTTATTGTTCAATAGTAAACATTAACATAGCCACAATAAGGTAAACCCTGAACAGAGATCAAATGAACATGGTATAAATATGTTGAGAGGAAGTGGAATGATTAGAGAAAAGCTCCACTACCATCATATAAAGCAAATAGATGATGTCTAAAATAGGTAAATTAAGAATTAACAATATTAGCAGATTGTTTACAAATATGGGTGCACATTAAAAAAAAAAAAAAGCTAAAAGACCTAGAAGTTGTTGCCAATAGATACAGAGAGAAGAGGGGCTGGGGAGAATTTGAGATGGGTACTTCTGGGTTTATTCTATGACTTCTGGTCACACTGGGGTTTTTTTTAAGTAAAGTTCATACAGAATACTTTACCAAATACAAAAAATACTACGTAGTAGATGAATATACAGGAATAAGTAGATAGAAGAGAGAGGAGAGAAGAATAAATAGGGAGGTAAGACGGTTTGAATAAGTAATTGGGAAGGCTTATGTTGAAGCTAGAAGCCATGAGGAAAGACCCAGGTTGAGCCAGCACCGGTGCCCTTTTGTCAGAAATGGAAGAGTGGCATTGGGCAATCAGGTAGGAAAGAAATCGCTTTTTAGATTATGTAGAAACGATTCTGGTTTGGACTGAGAGAAAAAGAACATTGGAACTAAGGATAATGCACTGTCTTCTGGAGAGTCTGCAACAAAAGAACCTGAGGTCACCATGAGCCCCTCTGCATGGCCCAAGAGGCACGATCCATATCAGACCCCAGGTATTGATGCTCCCTGGGGTTATGCAGACATATACACCAGCCCTGTCGGTAGACACACAAATACACAAATTAGGTTTTACATCTTCAACTGTACCTCCACTCTCTTCAAATGTATTTGGTCCTTGTAATTACCTACCTGAGCATAACTGTATCTGATAACTCTTCAGACTGTCATCGATGACGATATATTACCCTTAAGAATGATATTAGTGCCTTAGTCTTGAGAAGGTGTGCCTCTTAGAGAGATCATAAACTGCACTCCCCCAAGGAGAAATTAAGTCTTCAAGCAGCAGCAGAAGTGTCTGCAAAGCAAAGACTGAGTTTGGTGTTGCACCTCACAGCCATTCCCTAATCAAGGAAGAGATCTCAGGCAGATCACTTACTCTGAGTGGGCATCAAGACCTTTCTTGAGATTGAGGAATTGGGCTAAATACACTGTCTGGCCCCTCCAGCTCTGAAAGCTTAGCTGTGTATAAATTAGACTCTGTCGGAGGAGCTGCAGCTGCCTTATGGACAGAAATGTTTGGTTCCCCCATAGATCGGGTACCATTTTACAACATTTCAGGTTCTACTCAAAAGGCTGCTCTTCATGCCACAAAGGGTTAGCTACTAAATTTTCCAAATGTGCCTTGAATCAGGCCCAATCAACCATCCTGTTTTTCATGGCTTTTCTTCTGATTTCAATAAATCCATAATGAAGAGCAAGTCATGAACGTCTACTGGTCACTTGGGAACAGGCGTTTCCATGGTTAAGGCTGTCATGTGGCATCCTTGAACATCCCTCATTGGTCCTTTTGAGTTGGACGGGAGCTAAAGAGATTTTTATCAGCCCAGGATTAGTATATATAAAACAATATTCCATACAATCGCTAAACATTCTAGGTTGTGATAAACAAACCACATAGACTTTTTAAGTTGCCTATACCTCTGGCTCTAGTCCTTTCAGTGCCACGCATTCTTGGCTGAGCTCTTACAAGCCCACTTGTTGAAAGCAGTTTCCCGGATGACGAGCAGTGCTTCCATTCCCACTTTCCTGGTCTAAGGTAACCAAGACTTTCTGCAACCTGATTCCAGGTTTCCTTTGCAGCTTTTCCACGTTCTACATAAGATGGCTACTCTCCGAACATACCATTTCTCATCTTCACCCTTTTGCTCAAAATTATACTCCTCTGGAATGCTTCTCCTTTACTCCATATTTGGAGTTTTTTGCACTTTTCCAAATACAATTCAGATCCCTTCTTCTTCCGTTCCCTGTACACTTCCCCCAAACCCCACTGGCTGCGATGTTGACTCTGCCCATTAATTGCAGGAAAGCTATCTCCTTTAGCGTTCCGAGTTGCGTACAAACCTCCATAGCTCTTCTTACATGATCTTGAACGTTTCTTAATCTTTCCTCTATTTCTGCTGATCTTCTCACCAGGCTATAAATCCCTTAAAGGCAAGATATTCATCTTAGACTTCTCTGTCCCTCCTGCAGGGGTAGATTCACTTCAAAAAATGCTCCTTTATCTTACTATTACTGAATAAAAAGCATTTCAGTAGGAGATATCCACCGTGGGCCACGATGGATGTGAACAACACCTCAACTTTTCTTCAACTCATGTTTGCTCAACAGAGCTGGTCACCCACATTTGAAGACCTTCACTGCCAGGATCACAGAGCCCTGGGATTAGCCCCATCCTGCTAGGCCCTGGCCACCATATTGTACAGTCGAAGAGGCAGCATAACCAGAGACAGGTGCAGCGTGGTGGTGAACTGTGTGGGATCTGGAGTTGAACCGCACTATGAAACTGTGATTTCACCTCCTCGAGCTTCTGTTTCCTCTTGTGTAAGATTGGATAATATTAGTACCTACCTCCTAAGGTGGTTATGAAGATTAAAAGACTTCATAACTGTAAACATTGTAACCTGTGAACATTGCCCAGCTCACAGTAAGCACTCAGTAAATCTTGGTTAATATTATTGTTACCTTTTTTAAAAGCCTGGGTCCAACTCTGTGTTTATTTGACTATTGACTATCCTCTCCTTTAGTTTTCTCTCTCTCTTTTTTTTCCTTTATCCACTTCTGTGACTCTGTTCTACTCCTGGGCCTCCCCCATTTGCAAGCCCTGGATGAAAGGTTTGCCCCTTCAACATAATAAAAGTACTTCTAATAACAAATGCGAGGCTTCTACAAGAAGGTAACTGTAAAAGTGTGATGGTTGAGTGAGATGAAGTATTTTTTATGGGTATGAGTGACTTTCAAAGACTGGAAGATACTTTCCACTGTTTTTTAGAAATTCCATGTCTTCTACCATTATTTGTATCTCAGGCGCTTGTTAACATTGGATCTAACGCATGAGTCCCCATGTTTCAGTAAATGTATCTTGCCAACTTCCCCTCCCTCCATGGTGCGGGATGGACGGGCTATTTCTGAGAGAAACCTGTCCCCTGACCATTGTAAGGGTTGAGATTTATACAGTGAGTAACCTTTTTCTCCTGGGGTCGAGATTTATATTTTGAACGATTTTCCCCCAGGGGGCCGTGGGCTGCCGTGCGCACATTGTATTCAATCAGGGAAGGGGAAAGGCTGCTGAGGGCTCTGATCAGTCTGTCTTTGGGCTGGAGCTATGTCACCAGGAGCCACTTTCCCTTGACTTTCACAGTAACTGTCAGTACGAGATGAAAGAAATGACACAAGAAAATAGCCAGGTACTCAAAAGCCACAGTATTCATCCAGGAGTCTTATGAACTATTTGCTACCATAGTGGTCATCCAGTTATCTACTCAGTTGCCTGGGAAAGAAACTTATACCTGGGGGATAGGGAGGGAAGGGAAGAGACAGAGACAGAGAGAGACAGAGAGTGACAGAGAGAGAGGGAGAAAGGATTTGAAGAACTCTCAGAGAAATAAAACAGTATGAGCCCTCAGAGGCCTCCGACGTCAGCGACAAGCCAGGCAGCAGCCATTGTGTAGAAGGGTTTTGATGGCTTCATTCTCGAGCCGCACAGCAGACCGAGAGCCGGGTGCCTGGGTGCAGAGCAGCTGCACTCTGCCTCTACCTGCTGTAACCGAGAAGATCCGTCCTGACGGTGCCCGTGAGGCCACATTTTCATGAACTGCCTGAGCAATTGATAAGTCATCAGTTGGGAGGTAGAGACATTCACAGGTTCAGACCTGAAGCTTGGTCCTTAAAATGAATTGGAAGCATCTGGCTGTTTTGCTGTCGGTAGGTAATGATGCAGCCGCGTCACACACCCAGATGTGATTCTACATTTCTGCAGCTGTTCTGGTGGGAGTTTCAACACCCAAAACATCTGCTGCTGGGACTCCGTGGTACAATTCTCACTCCCTCTCTCTGGGTTCTTATTCTTTTCCTCGAAAATGTACTTTCTTTCCACTCAGTATTTTCCTCTTTTCCAAAGGTGTTATTCCCAGCAAGGGGATACCCACTGAGGTCTGTGTAATGTGGAAGAGAAATCCGTATCACCTTCAAAATCCATAGCCAAACCTAGGGGGTGTGACGCTAATTCACTTTATGAGGTTTGATGAGATAGAACATTACAGCCAGGCAAAGAATTTCATACTTTATGGCACACGTAGAAGAAACGGCTATAATGAAGTCACTTTTGTATGTTAAACACAACTGGCAGGGGAATGCCTTCAAAGTCCAAAATGTTTGTCTCCGGGATATTTGTCAGCACCATCAAATTGCACACATAAAGCGCTCTCAGTACTGCCTATTCAGTAGAAAAAAAAGACCCTTCTAAAGCATGATGCCTCAAACACTTTAGGTGATACTACAAACTGACATACTAGTTTTGAAGAGCAATAGGAAATATTGAATCAAAAAATATTCATACACTTTGACCCAGTACTTTCTGGGAAGTTATCCGAAAGAAATTATCTTATATCTGGAAAGTCTTATTATAAAGATGCTATTCATGGGGACTTACAACTGTGAAGAAACGAGTTTGATCTCTTGTCCCAAAATATGGAAAGAGTTAAATAAATACGGTGCATCTATTTCTATAGGATCCGTGGGAAATGAATGCGAGGGACTGAAAAATGTTCCAGTGGCCCAGGCAACAATTAAAAAGATATTTACTGAAGCAATAATACTGAAATGCTTCTGACATACATTCAGTGGAAAAGCAAACTACAAAGTTGTTTGTGTGTTACGCTTAGAAGCCTATCAAAACTTAGTGTTTAAAAATGACCTCAAGCAATTGCTCCAAAACAATAATAGCTATTGTGCTTAAGTGGGAGAGTTATTAGGAAGGGGTTATATTACTTGAGTCAATAAAAAGAGCAAGAAAAATGCATCCTTACAGTATGACTGAGGCCTGAAACCTGCTGAGGCAAGTGAGGTCGAAGAAAAGCCCGAGGCATATCTTGAAAAGAAATCTGGACTCACGGACTTCAGATGGAAACCTATTTCTTGGTCACAATCTCAGCTTTGGGCCAATTTTCCCCAAAGTATTAAGGAGTCCAAAGTGAAACTAACCTGAGATGCTAACTCTCACCTGACAAGGGTTGGAAGTGCAGTGACAGACTATTTGAAAGCCAATCCTGCATCATAGGAAAGTTCATGAAAAAGCAGACGGAGAGACTTATTTCCCTTCACTTCAGGGAAAATCTTGGAACAAGACTCCTCTCCAAGTTCCACCAGGTAATTTTTCCAAGTCCGTGAAACTTGGGAAGGAAGGGTGAATACAGAACTTCTGAATATAATACTTCTCCACACCCACATCTTTGCCAACCTCATATTAAGCCTGAAGGAGAAAACAGATCCAACTAATATTACTTGGGGCTGTTCATATTTTAAAATAGCACATTGATTTTTTAATATCCCTAAATAAATTGCTATTTCTTAGCCTTTTGGGGGACAGCTTTAATTTAGGAGGGAGAAGGGATGATGGAGTGATAATAAACTGATTAGTCTCAGGACTTCTCAGGGAAGTGCTGACCCAGCATCATGGCCCTCACGCACGCCATTATAATTCTTTGATTTCCTGTCACGGCAGACAGTTCGAAAACAGAAAGTAAATAGGAGACATGGAAAATCAATGTGAGGTGCTGAATTGTTCCAGCTGCTGAGGTCTGTTAATTACATCATATTTTCATGGAGACGTTCGGCTCAGACTTGCCAAGTGCCCACATCTGGAGACCGTTGTCTGCCACCCTGTTGGGGCAGCTCTTCTCCCCCGGCATCGTGTCTCCCCCGGCATCGGGGTGAACTGCAAAAGGACACGCTACCCCAGGAAAGCCTGCTCGCTCAGACCCACTCTCTGAGGCAGAATCCGGAAGATCGTAGTGTCTTCCGTTACCATAGAGATAAGAGGGGCTGGGAGCTGGAGAGGAGCCACTGGAGTGGCAGGAAGCGGGTTAGTCAGTATGCACAGTGTGAACCTGAGGAAAATGAAAGTCTGTTCTACTTGGATAGACAGGCCTTGGTGGGCGAAGTGGGAGAGAGCCGAGAAGAGAGGAGAGACCACAGGGAGCAGGCAGAGAGAAACAAGACTAGGGAGCGAAAGGCAGGGCTTAACGCTATGTGAAGAGCCAAGCCACCGGGGAGCCACAGTGGATTTCCAAGACAAACTCCTTTGAGCACCTCGTCTCTTGCCAGGGCAGTAAAAGCAAGCTCACAGCACGGGCACAAACTTCATGACTCGTTCAATAAAGGTCCTTCCACATTTCCTTATAATTTGGACCCTTCCAGAGTCCCTTCTGGTTTCCCTTCCTCCCCAGCATCCTACATTCTTTCTTTTTTCTTCTCTCACATCTTTCCAGAAGGTTCTGAGCCTCTCCTTTTGCATGGTAGAAATGGCTTCTTCATCCAGACATCTCTAACAACTCATCACAACCCATTCTCCTTCCCTCTCTGTTTTTCTCTCTGCACCACCTCCTTCCTTCATTTACCTCTTGCTATTTTTTCCTAATTGTAGCTTTTATACACAAATAGCTGGAGGTTAGCTGGATGAAAGGAAAATCCAGTACTTGTCACAGATGCTTTAAGACATTTCCTAATGTCCAGGGGCACCTGGGTGGTTCAGTCAGTTGAGTGACCAACTTTGGCTCGGGTCATGATATCACGGTTCATGGGTTCGAGCCCTGCATCAGGCTCTGTGCTGACCGCTTCCTCTGCGCCTGGAGCCTGCTTCAGAGTCTGCATCTCCTTCTCTCTCTGCCCCTCCCCCACTTGTAACCCTGTCTCTCAAAAATAAATAAATGTAAAAAAAAAAAGACATTTCCTAATATCCAGTCCCTGCTTCTCTTCCCTGTGCCCGCCGCATCCCCATCTTCATGGCAAAGTCCGTCACAAGCGAAGTTTTGGCCCAGGCCTCTATTCTTTAGAGGGACTCCCAAGGGATTCTACACATATTTTATTTATATCCCATTATTTAAATACATATTTCAAATGTGTGACTTCTAGTCTCATACGCTCTCTGTCCCTCTCCAAAAAAGTTGCACATTTTAATGTGGGTTAAATGCACATGTATGGGGGCACCTGGGTGGCTCAGTCGGTTAAGCATCCTACTTTGGCTCAGGTCATGATCTCACTGGTTGGTGGGTTCGAGCCCCGCGTGGGGCTCTTTGCTGACAGCTAGCTCAGAGCCTAGAGCCTATTTCGGATTCTGTGTCTCCCTCTCTCTCTGACCCTACCCTGCTCACGCTGTCTCTCTTTCTCTCAGAAATAAATAAAACATTAAAAAATTTTAAAATAAATTAAAATTTCAATTTAAAAATGCACATGTATGTACGTGTAAATGTAATTTATGTAAATGTGTATTGCATTACAATTTTTATGTAAATTCAGCGTAAAGCGTAAGTTTAAGAGTTTATAGATTTTAACACATTGTAGATTTGTGCCAACCAAGTTCTGTGCAGATTTGAAATAAAGATTCTCTTATTGTTTCTAGAAACTGTGTCACTGAGTCCAGCCTCGTAGGGCCACACAGGTATTTTTATTAGCCCGGGCCAGGCATAACTGTCAGTGTAGATTGTATAAGTAGGCCATTAAAGCACAGGAGTGACAGGTCCCAATTAAACACCAAGCAAGGGTCCCTGCATCAGCTTGAGGTGTCCTCCTCTCTGCTGGGCAATTGCAATGGTGTGACAGTAAGCCAGCTTGTCCTATGCCATAGACGGTTCTAGCTCTTCATGTAAAGTCCTGGTTGTTTTTTGTTCGGTTGGTTTTTTGTTTAGTTTTATTCCGTTTTGTTTTCCTTTTAGAGAGAGAGGGCATGTGCACTAATGGAGGAGAGGGGAAGGGGGGGGCGGGGAATGAATCCAAGCAGGCTCCACACTCAGCATGGAGCCCAATGCAGGGCTCAATCCCACAACCCTGGGATCATGACCTAAGCCAAAATCAAGAGTCTGATTCTCAACTGACTGTGCCCCCCCCCGCCAGGCACCCCATCCTGGTTGGTTTTTGAGTGGCTTGTGGCTTGTCTGTGAGAGGGATTTGAGCACACGCTGGGTACCATCAGTGATCCAGCTTGAAAATATAAATTTCCTGCTACTCCATGTGTAAAAATCCAAACCAGCTTGAATAAACTCTCCCAAAATTGCAAAGCCAGCTGTCAACAAACTTATAAATTGCAAGTATTTATCTGATTCCAAAAAGCTGATCTAACACTGCAACAGTTGTTTGTAATTCCACAATATCGAGTGCGTGCATTCATTCAAATGCTTTTATGTTTGTAATTTACTGAGATTTGAAATAAAACAAGTGTGTGTTAATAAACTGTCATTTAATTGGCTTTCTATATTAAGACTTCCATTTACATTTCATTTGAAAAGAAATGCTTTGCTACAAATAAGTGGCGAGAGCCCCTGGCTTCAACCCCCCGCCCCCTCCTCCTAGCTCCACCAATGGTGCTTGCTTTTCTTTTTCTTTTTTTTTTTAATGTTTTATTTATTTCTAGGAGAGAGAGAGAGAGAGAGAGAGAGACAGCGTGAGCAGGGGAGGGTCAGAGAGAGAGGGAGTCACAGAATGAAACAGGCTCCAGGTTCTGAGCTGGCAGTCAGCACAGAGCCCGAAGCGGGGCTCGAACCCACGAACCGCGAGATCATGACCTAAGCGAAAGTCGGACGCTTAACCGACTAAGCCACCCAGGCTCCCCTGTGCTTGCTTTTCTAGGTGATTCTCTGTTCCCTGGTCTCTTCCCTTCAGACTTGATCCTACAACTCTGTCCTGCTCTAACCTGGTAAATAGACTCGCACTGAGGTGATCTCCACTCTGACTTAAGGGGTTACCCCTGTGTACGAGAGGAAGGAGGAGATCTACATTTTACCCTAACCTGCTCAAGTCCCAGAGAACCAACATTAAGGAGCACATCACCCACAGTGAAATTCTGGACACTTTTGAGAAGATTCCATCAGAAGCAACTCTTAGTTAATCTCCTACCTTTCAGTGTCTCTCAGACTACCGTCGGAGGGTGACTTGCCTCAGAACTCCTTGTGAAGGAAGTGCTTGTAGGAAAGGCAGGCTCCAGGGACCTAACCCTAACCAGCTGGAGATTAGGACCTGAAGCTGTCTTTTTAGCAAATAATACTGCACTGTGAAGCTCAAGGGTCAACCCCGTCAATCTTCCACACGATGGTGAAGAAGGCATGGATTGGGCAGGGACGTGGGGATACTGCCTGCCCGCCCTTTGCCTGGATTGAAAGATACAGACTTAAGAGGCAGCCCGGGGAAGGCATCTGAGCAAAGAGAAGCATGCAAACAAGACGACAAATGCAAACAAAGAGAGAGAGAGTATAAAACCCAGGGAGCAATTTTGAATAGGACAAGAAAAACAATTCTAATTTCCCTTTCTCAAGCTCCAAGTTCATCGGTCAGCAGTGGCACAGAGGAAGTCGACTGGGGACACTGTGAACAATGGAGGGAGCCCAGCTCCTGGCACATCCTGGAGGAAATGGTAGCATGGAAGTATAGCACTGTGCAGGGCAGTAAATATAGACACGGCCCTGGGGACAGCTCTGTCCACCCATGCGGAAAGGGTTTCTGGGACACACTTCCCCATCAACCCTTCTCCCAGGCTGGCCCAGAATTCCTGAAAGCCCTGGCGTCCGAAGCACTTGACCAGAACCAGCACATTCCTGTCCTGGCACCTCCTGAGGCTGTCATTCGTACCTCTGTTCTTCCTTCATAAAAATCCACCATGCACTCCAAAAGAGTAACTAGGACACTTCGTTTTTATTCTGCATGCATCTCATTTGTCTTCAGTAGGTTCTTCCATAATCTCATCATTATTGCTATGGCCCTCGGAGGACAGCTGACTTGCATTAATCAGCAGAGCCCCTCATCGCTCACCAGATTCTTTACACTTTTACCATGCCCTGGGGCATCCTAACTTACTTGAAAAATTAATAAACCTCCCCCTCTTATCTTACCTTATTAATGTCTGTCTTTGTAACCCATTATCCCCGCATATCATCAGAGATCACTGGAGGGTGCAGTGGTCACCAGCTTGCTCCCCTAATTCTATCCTAAAGCCAGAATGCCCCTCCCCCCCGAATGGCCAGGAAGAAAATGGCCTTCATGGGCCAGCAGGGTATTTATTTACCAGCTCAATGGCACAGTGGACGGAAAACAGAAGAATTCATTCTTCAGCTGCAGCTCAAGGCCATTAAAGTCCATTAAGTTGTTCTCTCCTCCCCACCCCCCTCTCCCTCTTTTGTGCACCCTAGTAAATCTGACTCATTAGCTTTAGATGTTTTGAAATACTGGTACATTAATCACTTGTGTTTGCACACTGTTTATGTGGGTTGTTGGTCATGGTCTGTAGTTATACTGGCTGTCTCCCTTGCTTACTTAAAGGTACAATCCAATTGAAAATAAAGATTTTTGCAGGTTTGCTCATTACACACAGTGTCGGCAGCTGGTGAGTGTCTTTTGCAATTCATCAGAGGCCTCCCAGACCACCTGCTCTCGGCATCCTGCAAACAGCTGGCTCTGAGTAAGTACCATAAGCTATTACCTTATACAACAAATAAATAAATAAATGGATGGATGGGTAGACAAATAAATAAATACATTCAATTGGCAGCCTTGAAGCATTGCTTCTTGAAGGGAAAAGTCCATACTGAAAAGGGAAAAGTACCTCTAGTCCACACCTTCTAGGTGCCATTTAAGTGGAAAAAAAGGGGAGGGAGGCGATACCCCAAAAGTTGGAGTGGAAATAGTTTGTCATTTGAAGACCAAGGCAGTCAAGGAAAAGACTCTACAATAGGCTGGCTGTGCGGTTTGGTTTGGTATGAAGAATGAGAGGTGGCAGGGATTGGCTTGATTTAATTGTTAGGTTTTTTTCTTCTGAAGAAGTCATTGGGGGGCTTTGTGGAGCCTGATCTAAGGCCCCCAGGTGTCCTAGGAATAAGAAATCAATCCCTGTTTCCAGAATTGTCACCACTTTAGATTTTTTGTGACCCTTTACCCCAGTCTTTGACCCTGAGAATGAGCTGGGTGGCCATGCCCCGCTCCTGTCCTGACCCTGCAGCCTAAGGAAAGCCAAGGGACAGTAAGGGCAGGAGCCCCATGGCCAGCCACTTGAAAGGAAGAAGGACAGGATGCGAGAATAAGTAACTCTTAGACTGCATGTAGTCGAGCTTGGCAACACAGAAACCAGAAAACGGTTGGTAGCCTGGAGGGAACGGACATTCAGCAGGGTGTCATTTTGAGAGATTTCTAAGGTTCTCACAGATAGCCTGAGACTTCCCTCAAGTCTACTTGGAAAATTTTCCAATTTAGGGCTGGATCTTGCAAACATCACCCAATACAGCTATGATCCCCCAAATCATTTACTCTAGTCTCCATGGGTGGGTCAAAATTTAGTTGTGTCTTTTGACTAAGGCATATTGGCATACAACAGGTACCCATGTGACTCACTCTGTGTGTGTGTGTGTGTGTGTGTGTTTATGTTTTTAATGTTTATTTATTTTTGAGAGAGAGACAGAGTGTGAGCATAGGAGAGGCAGGGAGAGAGGGAGACACAGATCTGAAGCAGGCTCCAGCCTCTGAGTGGTCAGCACAGAGCCCGATACAGGACTTGAACCCACAAACTCTAAGATTGTGCCCTGAGCCGAAGTCAGACACAACCGAGAGAGTCACCCAGGAGCCCCTATTTGACTCACTGTTTCTGAGCTTTGCCAATCAAATACCTGAATGAAGCTGTTAGAAATCATCATTTTTTTATCTTACGGCAGGTGAAATTCTAATAATTTAACTTTATTAGATTAGCTTTATTAGATTTATTAGTAGCTTTATGTTTTTTTGTTACCTTTTTTTCAGCAGCGTATTTACGGGTTGAATTAACAGGAGGAACTGTTTTCTGTTTTACCAAATTGAAAATGAAGATGCATCTATATTCCTACATTTTTCTTACTTGAATCCCTCAAGAACTATTAAGGAGGTAGCTGCTTTATGTGGTGGGGAAGCGAGAGTATCAGCATCAACCAGGAGGCTTGTCAGAGACACAGACTCCCTGAATCAGAGTGTGGAGCTTAACATTTAAGATCCCCAAGTGACTTGTTTGCACATTAAAGTTGACAAGCTCTGCTCTCATATGCCCTTGATTCTTTCCGGTCAGAAGTATCTGATAGAGATTGCCACAAGCCATATCAATACTAAGGTGATCATAAGAATTTGAATAAGCAAATGCAAACCAAAAAACTTGCTCACCTACCACGGGAATTAAAATGTCCTGTTCTTTAAGTCAGCACAGCATGATAGAAAAGAGAGGACTTTGATTCCAAACAATCTGGGTTTTCTTTCTGCCTCTGCCTCTTAGTAGGATCCTGATTTTGGGCGAGTCACTCTTCTGAGGCTTTGTTCCCTCACAGAGACTGAAGCCAACAGCAAGTCCACTGCCTGCCTGCAGGAGAGTTTCCAGAGTAAAGGAGAGCCTTTGTGTACAATCACACGGGAAGCTCCAAAAGTGTTCTTATACACATAGAATTAAATCATAGTCATCACAGCACTAAGTGGTAGGGTATTGGAGATGGGACAGCTGGATCGGACCAGCGGATGCGGATGAAGCCCCTCCCCAATGGTGGGTGTGTGGGGGTGGGGAGAGAGGCCCTGGCGGTTGTAGGGCTCCAATTGCTAACATTTTCACAGGTGGAAGTGAGTGCACTGGCTATTGTGGCTTCTCTGGCCCTCAAGAAATCTGTGGCATATGTTAAATAGAAGGAATTGAGTCATCCTCACTGAGGGGCTTTAATTTTTTTTTTAAGAAAGTTCATGACAAGCTCAGGATGACTATTTGACAACTCAAGCAAACTCGTGGAAGGTTGAGGGCCTTCTAAGCCTCATTTAAGGAAGTGCTGCCCATGGGAAAGCTGACAGAATGATCAGGTTCGGAACTTAATCACAAGAGTGGCAGAGTTTCAGAGAAAGTCAACATCTCCTCCTGGAAGGTTTCCTCTGCCAAGGTCAGGGCCCTAATAGAGAAAGTGTCAGACCCTGGGACGTGAGATGGGGATCTCTATTAATGCAGATGAGAATTTTCAGCTCTGTCTCAGACCCCCTTAGCTCCCTGGATCTACAGACAAGGTCCACACCCCTTTGTTAGAAATAGCACCCCCAGGGGCACCTGGGTGGCTCAATCATTGAGCCCCTGACTTTGGGCTCAGGTCATGATCTCACAGGGTGTGGGTTCAAGCCCCCCATCGGGCTCTGTGCTGACAGCTCAGAGCCTGGAGCCTGATTCCAATTCTGTGCCTCTCTTTCTCTCTGCCCCTCCCCTGCTCATGCTCTGTCTCTCAAAAATGATAAATAAACATAAAAACAGAATTCCAAAAAAAGGAAATAGCACCCCCACTTGCCTGAGATCCCTCAGGGGTCTCAAATGCAGCAGGTGTCTCCACTAGTGCATCAGAGCCCTCAAGGCCACCTCCCCACCATGTTTGATGATTTGCTAGGAGGACTCATAAGATTAGCATATCATTGTACTCAGTTACGGTTTATTACAGCAAAATGATGTAAAGCACAATCAGCAAGGGACGAGGCGCATGGGGTAAAGTCCTGAGGAAACCAGGTGTGTGCTCGCAAGCGCCTTCCCCCACAGGGGTCACACAGGATGCACCTGGCTCCCCCACCAGAAAGTTGTGACAACACATGCAAAATGTTACCAACCCAAGAAGCCCATTGGAGACTCAGTGCCCAGAACTCTTGGGGAGGGCAGGGTCTGGTCATCTGAGCAACCTCTGCCTGGCACATACCCAAATTCCAGAATCCCAGAAGGAAAGCAGGTGTTCAACATAAACGATATGTACAAAGAGTCCAATGCACCATGAGCCACTCTTATCAGTTCTAGGAATGGTGGGAAGCCTCCCAGAATCCACATTCCCAGATGCCAACCCAGGGCCAACCTCTTAAGCAAGGCTTTCAGAGGATACCAGTCACACTTGATGAGCCTAGAGCAAGACCTGGTGACCATTTCTCCCTTCTCAGCTGGTGAAGTACCTTGGTCCATAGATGGCTCTGGAGTGACACTGCCTTAGGCACAGAAAGCGACTTCTCTCTCTGGTCCCATTGTGCCATTGTTCTTTGGCCTGGCTGCCAGGAGACTGGCACGAAGGAAACCTGGTGGTGCTCACTCACCAGCCCGCATGGATGACCTCCAGCCTCCTATCTGCCTTGCTGGCAATCTCCAGCCTGCCCCAGAAGGCTGTCCCTGCAGACCAGCTCCAGCTCTGCCACCTAGTAAGTCTCTTCTCCACGAGTCTCTTCTTCACCATGTTCCTGTGGTAGCCATACATTCCCTCTCCACGGAGGTCTGGGTCCAGACAGCCTTGAGGAAGAGAACAGAGGACATATTTCTTCTAACTTCTCGGTCCTGCCTTATTCATGCTTCCTCAGCCCAGCAGGAGTAGCTGCTTTCCAGACATGCTATTTCTATACTGCTTAGAGTCCTCTTTTATTCCTTTTGGTAGTGGAATATCTTTTGCTAGTTAATAATTCTTTAGATTAAATATTCTCTATTTAAATTACTTGTGTGGTTTCAATCTCCTGACTGGACCCTGGTTGATGCTGTGCCTTGAAAGACATTGCTTGTCCCCATTGCGTTTCCTGGAAACCAGACAGATAATGAGGTTAGATCTCAGTCCCCCCTAACTGAAATGTTCTGGGTCAACTAAGGGAAAATGGGAACTATACACCAAAAGAGCTGCAAGATCTGACCAATATGATCCAGCAAGTGTAGGAAAGATAAGCATGGGAATGGATACTAAGAGTTGGGGATATGGAATATAAAGTTGAATTAAGGCGAGTTTATCAGCAGGGACCACTCTCCCATGATATACAAATCTAGGCAAATGACCCTGCTAAGATGCTGGAATGGCTCTTAGAAGTTTCAAAAATGTGATAACCCATGGCCCAATGAACTAGAAATACCAAAACTGATATATCAAGTGGCCCGGAAAGGCATCTCAAGGCTCAGAGAAGTGGGTATGCTGGTGGGCATATACTAGGTAGGTCTGGAAACGCCCCATCAGCCAGCAATATGCCATAGGAGGTCCCAGAGGATACCCTTTTACCAAAGAGGGAAGGAATGTGTTTCATGGTGGCTATCCTCTGCAGCACAGGCTGAGAGTAGGAAACACCATTACAGAATGGAACTCATTGAAAACAATAGGAATTTTGAAATAATTGAGGTCTAGTGGCAGCATCTCACCATCCAAAGCAATTATCACAATAAAAGCAAGGTCAGAGTAGCAGCCAAGGAACCTCAGAGAGCTATGGATATGGTAGATAGAACACGGTGCTCCTAGGGGCAGCCAGCAAGGGAATTGCACAGATTATCTGACTAGAGGAAATCAGGAATGAATCATCAAGAGTCTGTAGGCAGCTGCCCAAATAAAAGGTCATGATTGCTCACCAGGCTTCTGTACCAGAACCAGTTTTTGTTTCTAGAACAACTAAAAGAGAAGTCAGGTCCCCATGAAAAAAGGCATTGGAATGCCACAGCAAGTGTATTCAGTAGTAATTCTCCCAAGTTGTTCCTCCAAAGCGACCTATAGCCATTTACTCACAGAGGCATAGTAGGATCTTACAAAGATTGTTGGATCCAGAATCTGAGTTGACTTTGATTCCCAAGAGTTCGAAGTGCCATGGTAACTTCCTTTGTAATTGAAGAATATGGAATCCAGTTATAAGCCCAGGTGCAGCTCACTGTGGATCCACTGGGTCCATAGATTCACCCAGTGATCATTTCCCTAAACCCAAATATTAAACTAGAATGAGCATACATGATAAATGACAGAACCCTTATATCAGATTCCTGATCTGTGGGATAAGAGCTACTGCAGTGGAGAAAGCCCAGTGCAAACCTCTGAAATGTCCCCACTGCCTCCCTGAGAGGAGAACGGCAAAAATTTGGTGCCTATTCAGGAATGTATTCAGGAAGGGTGATCACAATGATCTCTCCATTAAATCACCACTCTGGACCTTATAAAAACTGTGTTAATCATGGTGGGTGACAGTGGACTACCACCAGTGGTGTGCTGGTCAGTGTTCAGCAACTGGCTTTCCAGGGTGTGGGGGAGGCTTGTAGACTTGGCCAAGTTCCATGGTATAATGTCCCCCTCCCCCCCAGAGGCTTAACAACCAGCACATAAGGCTCCTGAAAACATAACAGTCAGTGCCCATGGGCCAGCATGGGGCTGCTTCAGCACACACATCACCACAGACATGACTAAGTAGAAGTCTCTATTGCAGTCACTGTACCGCTTGTAGGATCTTTAACACGATCTTCAGCATACCCATAGCTATTAATCCGGCTAACTTGTTTTCCATCCCTATGGGAAAGAAGGATCAGAAGTTGATATTCCCACAGGATGGCTGGTAGTAAACAGTTACCCTCCTCCCCCAGGGCCTTGTTAAGTCTCTGTTAACACCTGAGGGCCTCTGTCATCATATGGTCTGAAGGGTCTTGGACATTCTGGGGTTTTCACAGAATATCACATTGGTCCACAACACCAGGGATATCATGTTAATCAACTGAATTTGTAGAAAGTGGAAGGTGTCTTTGAAGTATCTTCATAAGAGACAGGAGCTCCAAATGTCAAAGAGAAGTTCTGAGAGGATTCAGGAAGCCCCTTTTTCAAAGAAGGATGTTTAGGGATCAGGCAGACTGGGTATATTGGAGAACATGCCTTCCAAACTAAACAACAAATTATTATTGCACCTTATACCCTTTTTAAACTACTATTGTTATGCAGGTGTAATCAGCAGGGTTGCGTGGCCAGATGACCCAGCAGAGAATATGTGGCCGGAGAAGCCCACCCTGCACTGACTAGGTGACATTCTCTCCCACCGGGAACTGCCTTGTCCAAGGTTGCCCTCCCCCCTGCTGAGAGCAGCCTATAGTCAATGACTGGCTGATGTAGGAATATAAAGTCTTAGCCCCGACTTTGATCTGGGACAATGCTGAAGAGTTCTGTCCCACCCAAATTCTCCAGAGAGCTCCCTGGAGAATCAGCGGAGGCCTCAGATGCACAGGGTTCAGAGGGCCAGCCTCTCCGTCTGTCAGTTCCTGTTATCCTCACTTCTTTACAGATGTGTTTCTCAGAAGTGCTCCCTGAGAATCCTGGGGAGAGTATGCAACCCTTCATCTCAGAGTCCGTTTCCAGGGAACTCAATCTAAGAAATCCTCCAAGGGAATTCTGAACCCCACTCTTTATCTAGAGATGTTCTGCCCTTTAATCTTGATTTCCTGTTGTTTGTGTTACTGTTACTATTCAGTGTTTCCGGGTAAGATTTCCCCTGAAGGAAAAAAAAATGGCAAAAGTATCATCAACCTGTGGCTCACACTTGAAGGGACACCTTGGGTTTATTGCCCTGTAACCAAGGATCATCTGCTGAAGCTTGATGTGGAGTTTGGACTTTGCTACAAAGCCTGGGATGGAAACTGTGTTGTCTTTCCACATGCCACCAGCAGAGCCTTCCAGCAGAATTTCAAGAAATATTTAGGTCTTGGTCATAAAAAGAAAATGAACATAATCAATTAATCTTAATTAATCAACTTAATTAGTTTAGTTCATTAAACTTAATTAATTAAACTTAATTGATGATGTCAACCTTGAATCCCAAGCAAGGAGTAGTGGCGGCATATGTGACATATATTTGCAGAACTGTTCTAGAAACTGTGTTAGGCTAAGTACTAGGAACTAAGGTGAACAGAAGAAAACACCAGGGTAAAACCCAGGACTGCTATAGAATCAGATGCTCCAGGAGAAACATGGGCTGCTTTACAAGAGCAGAACTGGATTAAAAGCAGGCAGAACAGGTCTTTGCATGAAAGAGCTGCAAGTATTAAATCTATGTGGCCATCAGGGTCGAGGCAGCATGGACTCCTTTGACCTGGAGGGCACTGAACTGGTTGCTGTAGACTCAAGACACAACTGGGGTAACAAATGTGCACTTTCTTCCGAGGCTGTGCTGACCTAAGACTTCCCAGGAGCAGGAAAGATCACGGATTGGCCACAGGAATCACAATGAGATAAAAATCAGTCCTACTTATGACTCAAAGGAGTCCACTAAAAAAACTGTAAAGTTTTAGGACTATTTGAGAACCCCAAATGGTGACTATTACAAAATAAAGGTATCTGGGGCCCTTGAGTGGATCAGTCTGTTAAGCATCCAACTCTTGACTATGGCTCAGGTCATGATCTCATGGTTCGTGAGTTGGAGCCTTGCATTGGGCTCTGTGCTGATCGTGCGGAACCTGCTAGGGATTCTCTCTCTCCCTGTCTTTCTGCCCCTCCACTGCTTGCTCTCTTTCTCTAAATAAATAAAAATAAACTTTAAGAAATAAATAAATGTAGAAAAGTAGCATTCTTGAGTATGCTATAAAATATATGCAAAGCAGACTCATACTATATGTGTATGGGGGAGGTGTAGATATTTAGTTTGTGATATAACTTAGCAAATAACCAAGTGCCAGTCCTGTGCCAGTCCTGACCTGCTGCCTTCACATCTTTACTGCCCCTGCTCTGGTCTTTACTATAAAGTGGCTGACAGCTCTTGGCTGCATCATGCTGGCCCCTGTGTCAGCTTGTTCTGGCAGGATTTGGCCAATGGGAGGCACTGCTGGGAGATTACAAGGATAGGAGAAGGAAGAATTTAGGGTATTTTACCTCCTCCTTCTGTGCCTCAGGAGACACCTCAGCAGTGACGGTGCTTCTCCATTGTCCCAGCTCCCACTGGACACTGTCTTCAAGCAGCCAGCTCTCGCAGGTGACGCTAGACACAGACTCCAGGAACACCGCCTCCCGCCTCTGACTCTCCAGCCTGGGGGGCGGGTACTCCTGCTGTTGTGAGTCTCCGAGTTGCCTCACTGTCCTGTTTCCCTTCTGAGCTCTTTCACCACCTGTGGAACTAACTGCCAGTATTTAATTCCCTGGATTTCAATCCTCAGATGGCTTCTGTGCCCTGCTTAGACACCAGCTATTTTGAAAATTTTTTTTAATTTACTGAGGTTAAAAAAAAGAGGATAAAAAGGCAATTTCATTATTTTTTTAAAATTTTTTACATTTATTTATTTTTGAGAGACAGAGTACCAGTGGAAGAGAGGCTGAGAGAGAAGGAGACACAGAATCCGAAGCAGACTCCAGGCTCTGAGCAGCATTCAGCACAGAGCCTGATGCGGGGCTCGAACCCATGAACCGTGAGATCATGACCTGAGCCAAAGTCGGACGCTTAACCAACTGAGCCACCCAGGCATCCCACCAAGGCACAATTTCATTATCAGAAACACTAGTTTGCTAGCTGCAGCTTCTCATGTCCTGATTTCATCTACACCCTCCTCAGGCAGCTCAACGGCTAAACAGAATGTGTTAACACTGACCATCATCAGGCCTCCAGATCAGTGTGGACAGGGAGGATCCAAACAATTACTAGGTAAAGAATACAGTGAAACTCTACAGAACTACGTAAAATAAATAGCCACTCAGGGGAGAACCATCCCATTCAAAAAGAACCAACGTGGTAGCTGAGAAATAACTCTTCCAACAGCAACAAAAAAGAGGGACTGAAACTAATATGTAAGGAAGAAAGAACAGTTTAGATGATGATTTAATCGCGAAGTCATGGAAGTTTTTAGACAGCAACTACTTTGCATTCCCAGGGTGATCAAAGAAATGGAATGAAAGACGATGGAACAAGATAAACTTGGATGGAAAGGCAATTAGAAAAGTTAAGTGAATATGTCTGAGACAAATAATAGCATAGAATTCTAAGACGCTATTAGAAGCAGAATTAAATCTATAGAATCAGGATGATAGCATAGAGCACAGGTCTGTGAAAATCACCTAGAATGGTTGGAGAAAGAATAAAAAAGATAAAGGCTATTGGATGGAATATGGTTTATGTGGCAGACCAATAATGGAGATCTAATATATAAATAAGTTCTATGCCTGGAGGAAATAACAACAACAACAGAAAAGCAATGACAATATCAAAATTCACAATAGAAGAAAATCTTTGTGAAATAAAAGAAGATTTGTATATGGAGCTCAGAAGGCTCACTCTATCCCAGCTAAAATAATAATAATAAACTCACAGGAAACCAAATCTGGCAAGTTGTTGAATTTCATATATGAAAAAGTATCCAATAAGCATCCAGGCAGAAGCAATAAGTTATTGACATAAGAAAGAAATTAGATAACTCTCAAACTTCCCTCGAGAAACATGAATGGCAATAAGTAGAGGAGCACTGTCTAGAATATGCAAGGAAAAGGGGTAGACTCACCATGCACAAAGTTACACATATAATATATATGTGTATATGTGTAACTTTGTATATATAATATGTACATATAATATGTATATTTATAAGCATGTGATATATATTTTTATATAAATACAAATATTATATATACCCATATTACACACAAACATTATGTATACATATATTACTTATACATACAAATATAAATGCATATACTACATACACACACATATATGCTTATAATATGCACATTCTACATATAACCATATATGTATATACATATTTTATACGTATACAAAAAGTAACAATCCATACTATTTAAAATGAAGAAATAGCTTTAAGAAAGATAATAAATTCAGAAATATAAGTTTAAATACATTATTTGATAAAAGAAGCAACAACTTAAGAGTATATACACCTTTAAAATCATTAAAGAGAACAAAAATCAAGGAAACTAAAAAAGTAGAAAAACTACAATTAAATAGGTATTTAATTAGTCACCTTTTTTCAAAAAGGTACCTTTAATGAGTTTCTAAGTTACAGAAAAGTTAAAAGGATAATATAGGGAATCCCTACATACCCTTCTCTCAAACATGTACTGAAGCTTCACAATTGTCCCAATAATGTCCTTTGTAGCAGAGAATCAAATCCAGGACCACATGTTCTACCCAGTCATGCTGAGTGTCTAGTTTCTTTTAATCTGGAACAATTCCTATGTGTGCATAACTTTCATGATCTTGACATTTTTGAAGATTATAGGCCAATCATTTTACAGAATGTCTCTCAGTTTGGATTTGCCCAATATTTCCTCATGATTAGAGCCAGGTTTTGCATTTTGCCTCGAATTTTACAGATAATGTGTTCTTTTTACTGTACCCTGCTGGGCAGCACACAATATCCATTTGCGCTCTTACTTGTGGTGTCGTCTTTGATGACTTCATTAAGGTGGTATCTGCCAGGTATCTCCTGCAAAGATACTTCTTCCCTTTTGTAACTGGTAAGTTTTTTATGGCAGATACTTTGGAATTATGTAAACTTTTCTTCCTCAGTACACTCTCATACACTAACTTTAGCATCTGTTGATATTTCTGGTGTGCATTATCGTAATGAAAACTGCCATACCGTGGTATTTCTAATATCATCATTCTTCCTATCATAAAGAGCTTTCTCTTCTCCCAGTTTATTTATTCATTTATTTATTTAGTCCGTGTGAACTTAAGAGTTTCTATTTTATTCAGGGGTTTATAATCAGTTACTGTTTTATTTATTTTGATGCTTAAACCACCCCCAAGTTGGCCAGTGGGAGTTATGTCAAGCTAGCATCAGTGTTTCCCAACATTCACTGAGCAATTCCTTACAGCCTGGCACAAAAAAGCGTTCTGTCCCTTTCCAGCTTGTTCTTTTCCTGGCCCCACTCTGAAATAGGCCATTTCTCCCAGCAGCCCTGGTAAAAACAAACAAACAAACAAACATAAAACAGAACTCCTGGGCATATTTGGAAACCAAGATCTAGACACTAAGTATGCTCATGGCTTACTAGAATGTCATTGTCCCCAAGCCTTTTGAGTGGACAAAGTTAGAAAATATATATATGAATATCACACACACACACACACACACACCATATTCACATCTGTATTTATTTGTATATTTATCTATATATTAAAATCCATTAGCTCATACTGTTTCCTCTACACTACAATCCAACACTACAGGGTTTATTCTGGTTATAGGATTTCCAGAAAAACTACAGGATGTCTAGTTCAATTTGAATAAGATAAGCAGATAAATATGTTCCAAATGGTACCCTGTATTTTTGTTTGCTAAATCTGGCAACCCTAATTCTAGCTGTCTCCATTTCCATATATATGCTCTGCTTTTCCAATAGTAAGATACCTGACTCTCATTCTCCTGAATATATCTCTCAGTCCCCCTCTATATGGCTAATGTCTTAGCCCCACACAGCCCCTGTCCCCACCTTGCACACAGGCCCTTAACCCTGCTTGGAATGTCTACCTCATTCTAGCCTGCTAATGGTTGTTTGGTGATGAATGTATAGGAGGGAAGGAAGGAAGAAAAGAGTTTTAAGGAATGGATGGGGAAAGGGAAGGGAAATGCAGTACTGAGCACCCCCAAATTTCAGTGGGCTGTCACAATAAGCATGTATTTCTTGCTTGCAGGTTCCCAGGTGAGCAGTGCTGCTGGGCACAACTCAGTTCTGTTGGGCTTCCTAAGTCTTTTCATTCTATGTCCCAAGATGTAGAGGCTAACACTTTCTGGGGCTTCTTATGCAAGGGGACAGAGCTCAAGGGACCAGCCAAATTCAAGGTGCTTCTTAAAATCCCTGCTCAAAACTGGCTGCTGTTACTTCCATCCACACCACACTGGTCAGAGCAAGCCCATGGCAAAGCCCAAAGTCAAAGAGGCAGAAAGGAGAGTACACTCTGCCCACTGGGAATAATGGCTAAGTACAGGGACGGATGAATGACTGAGAACAAGTAATATCATCCACCACCAATGCAAATTAAGTAAGAATAAATACAACCAACAGAACAACCATACATAAAGGATAAAACGATCAATGGGAAAAAAAAATACCTCTCATTTTGAATCAGAACAGTCAAAACAGTAAACTCAACTCTTTTCTGTACATAAGAGATAGATCAAAACTAAAATAAGTTAGCATGATTGAAAGGAAAAGAATAATTCATTTTTTAAAAAGGCGAAGTAGCATGTTATATTTATCTGAAAATTTGCTCCCAAGACTTTGTGCAAAATTCTCTAATAAAATAATGGTGAGGGGTGCCTGGGTGGTTCAGTCGGGTAACTATCCAACTCTTGATTTTGGCTTAGGTCATGAACTCAGGGTTCATGAGTTTGAGCCCAGCATCAAGCTCTGTGCTAATATTGCAAAGCCTGCTTGGGATTCTCTCTCTTTCTTTCCCTATCTCTGCCCTTCCCCTGCTTGTGCGCTCACTCTCTGTCTCTCTCTCTCTCTTTCTCTCTCTCTCTCTCACACACAAACACACACAAATAAATAAATAAACTTAAAAAACAATTATAAAAATAATAATAATGGTGATTACTGTAGTTAACACTGCTGTATGCTACACCAGAAAGTGGCTAAGAGAATAGATTCTAACAGTTCTTATTACAAGAAAAAAACTTTTATAACTATATGACGTGACTGATGTTAACTAAACATATTGTGGTGATCATTTCACAATATATACATATGTCAAGTTATTACAATGTACACCTTAATCAGTGTCTCTATGTCAATTATATCTCAATAAAACAGGAAAAACAGGAACTCTCCAGCAAATCAAGCAATTTCTTAATCTGAAGTTCAAGAGGGCCTCCTACGCCAACAAACCAAGTTCCAAAGGTCAAATTCCCCTTTTGAAAAAGCATAACCATACACTTAACAGTGACAAAAATTACAGGTGTGTGTGTGTGTGTGTGTGTGTGTGTGTGTGTGAGAGAGAGAGAGAGAGAGAGAGGTATATACTATACAGAGATTATATCTTCTTGTCAACATTTACAAAACAGGAAATTTACCAAAATAAAACAATATTATATTACAGAGAAACCTTTAATAAATTTCAACTGATTCAGACTGTACTCACTGACTACAACAAAGTAATACCAGATATAAAGTGATGAATATCATAGAAAGAAACAACAAATGAAGGCCACTCTTCAGATATTAGGCCATTCTAAATTTCACTGCTTAAGGGGAAAGTCAAAGCTGCAATTGTAGAATAATTTGGAGAATAACAATAATGGGAACACCACATATAAACGCTACAGCTGGCATTTCTTACTAAAGGAAAAAAAAATGTTGGAACAATTAGCTAGCCTTCTGGGGGGAAAAAGTAAATTTGGATCCTTACTGCGCAATTCCTTATGCCAGATGAATTCCAGATGGATTAAAAATTAAAATATAAAAAGGGAATTTATACTTAGCCATTGATTTATTTTATGGTTTAGAGGTGGCCAAGGCATTTCTTTCCTTGAGTCAAAGGCAGAAACTAAAAGGATAATATTGGTATATTGGACTCTATTAAAATGTAAAGTCCTGAAGAGAAAAAAAATGGCTAAAAGAAATTAAATTCTGGAAGAGATATTTTAATTTTAACATAAAATATTTAATATGTAAAAATAAATTTAAAAATTTTAAATAAAATATTTAATATCCCTAAATATGCTAAAAGGATCATAAAAATCCATATGAAAAATTGAAACCCAACCAGAAAAAAAAATATAGCAAATTGCACGAACAAACCCTTCAGAAATGAAAATTTCAAATGTCTTAGAAAGCATTCTGAATATGTTTCTGTTGGGCATGTTCAGCCTGTAGTAACGTGTTTGCATATACATGAGCATGTGTGCCTGTACACAGGAAACTGTCTGAAAAGACAGCCATCAAACTGTTAGCAATGATGATCCCTGGGGAGTGGAATTTCTTCTTTCTCTTTTGGAATACATTTGATATTTTTAATTAGCAAATGTTAACTTTACACGTTTTATGATGAAATTCCTCAGCATCCTAAAAATGTACACATAAAAACTGATGACTCCTCTTTCGTCTTTTACAAAAATTCTTAAAATCTATTTTTAATTACAGAATAGAAGAATGTGACTGACGAGGGCTGTCCACTGAATGTTCAGGTTACCCCAAAATTTGTAATGTGGAAGCCCCATCCCCAACATGATGGCATTAGGAGATGGGGATTTGGGAAGGTGGTCAGGTCATGAGGGCAGGGCCTGAAGGATGGGATCTGTACCCCTATTGAAAGAGACCCCAAGAGTTCTCTTGCCCATTCTGTCATGTGAGAACACAGTGTGGAAGAACAGCAAGCGGACCCTCACCAGGCCCGAATCTGCTGGCACTTTGACCCTGAACTTCCCAGCCTCTGGTGCCATGAGAAATAAATGTTTGTTGTTTAAGCCCCCCAGTCTATTGTACTTTGTTATGGCAGCCCGAATGGTCTACAATACACAGGAAAATGTTCACTTTGTATTAGAAGAGAAGAAAACAGGCTATAAAATTATGATTTAATTTTTGTTTTGTAAAGCAGATACACTACATAACAGTGATTTTCTCCAAGGATGAACTCATGGGTTACTGTATGTTCTTCTTGATGTTTCCCAGTTATCTACAATAAACATGTAGAGAAAAGTCAATAGTTCTTAAATAAGAAAAGTTTATCTGCTATGAATAGGGATTCTGGACTATAAAGCCATCATAATCATTGCAAAGTTTGAGCTTCCCAGTTTTCTTTGTCAGGAATAAATCAAACCCATCAGAGACATGGGGTATGAAGGGATCCACAATGTCGATTGTTAGGTAGAATTTCTGCCTAGTCATTCCTGAGACTGCAGTTGGGACTGAGCTGTTCATCCAGAATCTATGCCTTGAGCAGTGATTGATGCTCAACAAATATTTATGGGGCACCTACCAGGACCAGGCATGAAGGGAGATAAATCTGCCTCAGCTGTAACCCTTTCTCCATAGAGCCCACAGTCTCCCAGAGAAGACTCAATGAGTACATGGTGTGAAGTTCCCTATAACAGATATGCAGCCTCAGACGGAAGAGGGTAGTAGGGGAGGACCCCCAACCATCCCAGCTTGCCTGGAACTGAGGGTGGTTTTCTGGAAGACAGGACTTTCAGTCCTAAAAAGGGAAATCCTGGCCACATCAGGACAAGCTGGTCACTCTAGAGAGAGGTCAGGGACAGCTTCAAAGCAGAAGCTGAGCCTGAGTAGGGTTCTGAAAAGTAACTAGGCATATTTCTAGAAGGGAGAGGCCCTGTCCACCGAGTTCCGCCCTTCCCGGGTCTTTGGCGAGAAGACAAAGGACTGGGGTGAAGAACAGAACTGGAAACGCAGTGGGTCATTTTCTGCTTTTTGGATTACCAAATCCCTTCCAGAGCTGAGGAGCAAGGAGCTTATAGGCTGACCAAGGCTCCCATCCTGCTGTCCCCTTCCCACAGGGTGCAGATGAACCAGGCCTCACCGTGACAGTCCCCGTGGGGAACACCAGAGGTTAGGCTTACGTGCTGCACCCCCACCAGGAGCATCATGCACATGGAACACAACAGCCCCTGTTTGGAGGACAGATCCCAGAGGATATCGAGGGCCGCCTGCCTGGTCAGCCTGGGGGAATTTTCTGGAAGGGCCCCATATAACACTATAATTCACTTCGCAGTTACCCATTCATGTTTGCCCAAAGAGGAGTCCCCTATTTGCAGGAGGGGTCATGACAAAGCAAGTGGCTGCACTATATGACTGTGGAGGGGACAAGGACAGAATGGCATGGCACCAAGAGTGCTGAGGGAACATCTCAAGGGGTCGCTGGTGCAGTCCGTCTGTCGTCTAAGCAGACTCTGAGTCACAGAAATGGGTCTTCATGGGGGGCCCAGGAGAGTTACCAGGCAGCCAATTGTACAAAAGGTCGAGGGGGAAAGGAGCTGGCCACAGGTCATTGGGATTCTGCTGGCTTCTCAGAACTCCATGGTACCTTCTTGTTCACCCTGAACCCCCACAGGCCCACCATATGTACTGTGGCTTTTTTCCCCCCAAACATCTTGAAGAGACCACATGGCCCCTGACCATTACATGCTGACCCCAGGGTTACTGAAAGAGTAAACTGAGTTCCCACCTTGTCTATTTCTGAAGGACAAGCAAATTCAATGATGATAAAACCTTTCCAAGCCATTTCCCACCCCGGCCTGCCTCCCCAACACTTACCAGAATTAAGGTGGGCACGGACATTTCTTTACCTATCTCTGGGACCCATCCCTCTGAAAGCAGAGAGGACAAGGACGTCCCCTTGCCTCTGAGAGGAAAGGATCATTCCTTGTGACTGCAGGGAAGCAGCAGGTCAGAGTTGTGGCCTGTTCCTTACTGGCTCTTCTTCTCGGGCATCTGCACCTCCGGGAAGGAGGCAAGAACCCAGCCAGGACCTTTGCCCTCCTTCCCTAGTCATCTTCCTTTGCTGGGATATATCTCAAAAACCATAGGATATCCTTCCTCAAGCCAAGCCAAGGTTTGCTTAGACACTGTTGAAGAAAACAGAAGTCCAAAGCAGTTTGTACTGAGGGGCTTCTCTAAATAAACAGGTGGTTCCCACTTAGTCTCCATCAGCTTCCTAAATTCCTGCCATTGGCAAACTATTGAATCTGCTCCTCCACCTCCCCACCTCCATGAAATACACTCTGGCCCAGGGCTTTGCAAAATGGGTTCTATGAAATACTAGTCCCCCGAGAAGCCCCCCGCCAAAAAGGGATGCTGGCCACATAAGGCTGGGCAAACACAACATGCAGAGCCCACTTTCTGGAGGTCCCAGGAGACCTCCTGTGGTCCTGAGATCTGGTGGCATTCCCTGTCTCTCATAGGAAGTAGACGGTAAGAGTAAACTCTGGGTGCTCTCTGATGCTTTTCACATGAAGGACAGCAAGGACCACTGTATCTTTCCCAGAAATATAGCATACGATCTAGGGTCTACCAAGAAATAAAACCCAACTCAGATGGTTCAAGAGGCTTTAAAAACTGGCAGTGACTATTTGCAGAGCTGTGGGCAGAGGGAAGGGAAGACTCTCAGAGAGTAGCAGCAGAGGGCAGAGGAGGAGGCTGTCCTGGGAAGCCAGTGGGGGTGGAGCCATGAGGCAGGGCTGCCCATGGGAGGTGGGATTCAGAAGGGACCAGCCTCTTCCAGAAACACAGCACAGAGTGAGGAGCAGGAGACAAGTGCCCCAATCTGTCTTCTCCAAATGAAAAGGGAAGTAAGAGGAGAAGGGGGTATAAGTGGAGGTGTCTGCCAGGGTGGTGGAGAGCAAGATGGCGGGCAGGGCACGGGTGCTGGAACATGGAGCTTCTAGATCAACAGCAAGGGAACGAAACATGAGGAGTTTGTGATTTCCCTGTGAAAATCCCTCATTGTTTAGAAGTTAGGTTTGCTTTTTCTGAAATGTTCTACTAAGAATAAGGGAGAAGGGACTTGCCTCCGAGTGTCCTAAGTGAGGTAAGAAGGTTGAGTTTTGCTGTTTGGGCCTGCCATTTCTGTCCTGAGGAAAACAGTAAGAAGGATTGAGAACACAGTTCCCTTTTTGGAATAACTGCCCTTTTGTGCTGGCGGGGACTTGGCTTTAGGTAGGACGCACTTCCTCTGTCGTCCTCTCCCAAGGACACAGTGATCTGAGCTGATTCTGGGCCCTGAACACTCAGGAAAACCTGAAGGCTTTCACCTACAGGCAGAGAATAAGAAATACCCAGGTGGTATTTAGCACTGTATGGTGTGGGAAATAAAAAGACAATCAAACTTCTTTTGATCAGTCTCTCTCTCTTGATGTCCTGAAATTTACATTCCATTGCAATAAAAAAGAATCAAAGGAAGACTGACCCAGAGAGGAGAGGTATTTCTAATTCTGATGGATCATAAAACTTCCCTTCTTGGAGTTCTATAATATACATTGTTAAAATATCTAAGTAGTCCTGCAGAAAGAAACCCATTTAACTCTGCTTAATCCAGAATCTCCTACACTCCTGGGAAAATCGAACCCTTTTTTTTTTTTTTTTAAATCCAAGCACCCTTTGGAAAGTACTGTGGTCTTCTATAAGCAATGTTTCTAGGATCTATGTTTAGCAGGAGGCTAAGCTTAACTGCATAGTAATTATCTCATACAGCAAAGGAGTAGAGTTAAAAATGCCCAAGGAAAAAGCCATCAGAGGTAGAGGATGATCATCCTCATCCATCAGAGCCATCAGATGGTAGAGGTACAGCATACCTCATTCCAATCAAATGTAATAAAAGGGATAAAATTTGTTTACCATCTACCAGGAAGAAAGTTATGTGGTAACCTTTATTCATTGCACCTGCATTTAAGGTGATTAAAGTATATGTCAGTCATGCTAAGAAGTAGCTTGCTTGATCCTAACAAGAAAGACCTCCGAAAGAAAAGAAATCTGGGAAGGCAGGGGCGGGGGCACCTGGGTGGCTCAGTCAGTTAAGCATCCAACTCTTGGTTTTGGCTCAGGCCATGATCACAGTTGGTGGGATAGAGTCCCAAGTCAGGCTCCATGCTGACCACACAGAGCCTGCGTGAGATTCTCTCTCTCACTCTCTCTCTACCCATCCCCTACTTGCTCTCTCTCTCTCTCTCTCAAAATAAATAAGTAACTTTAAAAAAAGAAAAAGAAAGGAAATCTGAGGCATGTAAGGGAGAGAGGAAGAGAAATGACATTTCAGGAAGAAGGAATGATGCCCTCCTACTTCTCTAATGTGACCGTAAGTCGTGTATGGAGTGCAGTAAGGTATCCACCAACAGGAAGTGAACAGGGCTGCCGCAGGTGATAAGGACACCTAAGGTGGGTGATGGCCAGTGGGGAGCCCTAACGTCCAGGATTAGCATTTTCAATCTGATTCTAGAAGCACCTGGGAGCCATGTAGACTTTGGAGAATCTTCAGAATGAAAATAATATACAGTACAGCACACAGGATAACTCGCAAGAGAAGAGAGTCCAGAAACCCAGGGAAAAGGTTGTAGGAGTCCTTGTTAAAGAAGCCAGGGACACTGGGACTGCGACTCCAAGCCACAGAGGTAGGAAGGGATCCGAGAAGTAACAAAGTCAGAAACTTTATGCTTTGCCGGTAAAATTGTTACAAGGGGCCAAGGAGGCAGGGGAGTTGAAAATGAACCAAATTTATGAGCCCAGTATGGAATTTGAGCTTTCAGACTATAATCTACCCCAGGTGTAATTTCATATCAATTCTTCAACTCCACTGTAATGGTCCTGCTTCGTTGTACTCTGGGCAAGTCGGCTGGCATCCACCCTTCAACACTTTCTGTGCCTATCAGCTCTGATGCCAGCAGCAAGGCACTAAATGAGGAAAATACAGCCAGAAATAATAGAAACCCAATGAAAAAGGGAGGCTGGAATGCATTTTTTGGTGCTAAAAGAAAATTAAAAGAAGGCCTGAAGATAATCTAATAAAATTCGAACTACAGATCCATTGTATCCCATAATCTTGGGCCCAGAATCCTTCCAGGACCTCAGGACTGAGCTTAATCCAACTGTCTACACCTCAGAGACAGAGAGGTGAGCTGTCACTCTCATTGATCCTGAAACACACTGACACCCAGATGGATGATGTCTAAATTGTCTTCTGCATATGGCTAAAGAATATCACTCCGCACCAATGTGTCTTATCTCACAAGCATGTTCTGATAGCACCTAAACCCAATATTATCACAGGAGCTAAGAAGCACTTTGTCAAGTTCAGCCTCAAAGCTCATGATGAGCAGTGTCTCTCCAGGTGCATCGTCTGTGTACCACCACATCATCATTATTTTCCCAGCGCTCTTCCGTCTATCATTTTGTTGGCATTTGTGCAGCCATCCTCATAACAACCCAAACTCAGAAGTCTGGGGTCATCTTTGACCACCCTCTCTTCTTCATTCAAGTTTTAGTTCTGCCTTCACATGTGACTGACAACTGTCCTTTCCGCTTTCATAAAACACACCCCACACATTTAGGCCTCTGGCATCTCCACCATGTTCTATTGTCTCAGTCCCCCCAAATCATTTTTACAATCCACTTCTTGTCCCCCAAGTCCACCGGGAAGCCAGGATAACTTCATAAGCAGTGTTAGGTCAACCAGGTCTGACTTGGTCACAACTGCCTGGCTTCAAAATGTCCAAAGTTCCCTTTGCCCAAGATAAATTTGCATGGCATTGAGTGTTTCCATTTCATGCGCCCTCTGCCCCTCAACATATCGTTGATGGGCGCCCTCCTTTATTTACTTTGACCACACTCTTCACCCCAAATATGCCTCCATTGTTTCCTGCTTGTTTGATGGCATTACATACTTCATAGCCTTTTTAAATATTTAAGAACTTACACGTAAAAAGGTGTTATCTTCACCATGATCAAAATCAAAAACCTTCTCAAATGCCATATATTCTTTGGCGCCTTTATTAAATCCCTTTACCGAAAGGAATTTCTCTCTCTTTTGACCTCTCATGCAAGGTTTCACCATGATCTGCATTGTATCAGAGTTAATTATACTCATATCCTAACTCCCGTCTTTGAACATAAGCCCCCTGAAGGCAAAAGCAGTGTCTTCGTCGTCACCATACCCCTCACATCTCCTAGCAGAGTGCCCCGCTTAATAAATGTTTACTGAGTGACTGGATAAATAAATAGACTTAGTTAGAACTCACACCCTCTTAGCAAACTGGAAATAGATGGAGAATGTGGAATATCAATGGGAGGCATTGCTCCAGCTGCTGCTACAACATTGTTAATTACACAATACTTTTATTGAGCAATTCGGTGGTAATTCTTGCAGCTATTCCTCCTTAATAAGATCCATTGTGCACCATAAAATAGTAACTGGGACGCAGTTTGTATTCCACATACATCACATTTCTCTTTAGCAGGGCTCTTCCATATCCATAATCTTATCATTATTACTATTACCCTCAGAAGACAGTTGACTTGCATTAATCAGGCCTTGCTGCCATTCCCTTGCCAGATTTTCTGCAGTTTTATTGTGCTTTTGGACATTTTAATTAACTTGAAAAATTAATTTTAAAATCTTACCTTATTAATGCTCTGCCCCCTTGGAAATCCCTTCTTCTTGTTTATTATCACTGACCACTTGAAGATGAGGTCATTAGTGACTAAAGCTCCAGAGAACTTGCACACCATCTTGCCGCAGACTCAGTGCTATTTTTAAGTGGGATGAGAATAATCATCCAAAAATTGAAGGTGGGGGGAGATTTCTGTTGCTTTGGGAGTTAGAAGACTTATTTCAATTATGCCATAACATTTATTTCTCAACTACCTGCTCTCTACAGAAGCTCAACAATGTTAGTTTATTAATGCCACATACAGAGCTTAGGAGTGTGTGTGTGTGTGTGTGTGTGTGTGTGTGTGTGTGTGTGTGTTTACCCACTTGACAAGCTGAAATGAATAAGACACCAGATTTGGTAACTCAAAAACACTGAAACATAGCCAAATGATGCCAGGACACATCAGATAAAACTAGCTTCTTGATCCTTAATGCTCTTTCTGGACCCTAGGAAATAAAACGGGATGGTCACTGAATACGAGTTTTTCATTCTCTAAACAAAAAATGGCAACATCTCACAGCTAACTGCAAAAAGTTAGTAGTGGCTTCCTGGTCACTACTGATGAGGGTGTGAGGCTGTAACAGGATCTTCCACAAAGAGTGTCCTTATCAGTAAGAGCCACGTCCCATGTGCATAGGATGAGTGAGTAATAGACAGCCCTATATCTGCCTTTCCCATTATAAACACTCAGTATGCTTTAGATGTTATTTACAATAGTGATGTTCAACTTTTGATTATGAGGATCGGGTCTTAATTCCATAAATAGGATGGACTTTCATATAATCCCATAGGGTCTGTTCATATAGAAAATATATGACAAAAAGCTAGTATGAATTCAGTAACTACTTTACATGAATCTTTATTTTAGTTATACTAACTACCCCTACATAAATTTAGAACACATGGTCCATGCATGCACAGAAAGTATTATTTATTGAATTTACAGGCAGTGCTTGGTGTGCATATTTATTTGTGCATTCTTTGTATTAACTCTGTACCAGCTCCACCCCACTCCTTTTCCTTCAGCCAGAGCTCAGATGCTCACAAACTGGAAACCCCTCATTTTAGTCATACAACTCAAGAAATGAATATGCAATTATCAACAATAGCCAGCCTATGGGGAAAGCCCAAATGCCCATCTATTGAAAATGACTAGAGAAGATGTGGTAGATATAATATACAATGGAATATTACTCAGCCATCAAAAAGAATGAAATCTTGCCATTTGCAATGATGTGGATGGAGCTGGACTATATTATGCTATGTAAAAATAAGTCCATCAGAGAAAGACAAATACCGTATGGTTCATTAATATGTGGAATTTAAGAAAAACACAGATGAACAAATGGGGACGAGAGGAAGAGAGAGGGAAACAAACCACAAGGGGCTCTTAACAATAAAAAACAATCTGAGGGTTGAGGGAGGGAGGTGGGTGGGGGATGGGCTGGATGGTGCTAAGTGTTAAGGAGGGAGCTTGTTGTGACGAGCACTGGGTGCTGTAGGTAAGTGATGAATCACTGAATTCTATTCCTGAAACCAATTCTTCACTATATGTTAACTAACTAAAATTTAAATAGATTTTTAAGAAATAAATTAAAAATGAATATGCAAGGCAAAACACACAGATGTTTACCTTTGAACAATTTCTCTTTTATAGTGGCTTAAAACAATAATCATTTTATTTTATTGAACATTGTCAAGAGGGGGCTTATTTGTCCTGATTCCATTTAAAACGCCTATGGTTTTACATAATAACAAAAAGTAAAAAAACTACTTTTCTTGCCGCCTCCAGTCTGAGCTTCATTAGCCAGCTACCTAAGGTATCTGTTGACAGGAAGGAACAGGCACCCAGCAAAGCTGGCTTATTACAAGGATATTTCAAGATGCAGACTAATATGATGGGACACATTTGCAACGAGCTCAGCCTACTTCAAGTCCCTCTCATGTCACTGACTAGCTGGTGTCCTGAAGTAACTCACCTCTCATTTCAGAGCCTCAATTCCTGCACATATAAAGTGGAAATAGTGTGGTACCTGGATCATAAGGCTACTGAGACTATTAACTACATATCAAGACATTAGTCGGGTGCTAGGAACATCGTAAGTTCTTAATACAGGTCAACTAGTAACAGCAGCAACAAAAGTAATGGAGGTTGTGGTGGATGCATGGCTGGACCCCATGGAAACTATATGAATCAGAATCTCCCAGTCTCTTTCCAGGGGCTGCAGAGTTTCTTGCTGATTTGCTTGGTTCCTTTTGCTTCAGACTGTCTTCCTCTTCGCTTTCCAGTTTCTGCTCTTCTGTAATTCTGTCTGAACGTGTCTAAAAGGAAATCCTACCACTATAGAACCCGTGGGGGCAGGCATGTTGGTTGATTTGCTCCCCATTGCCTCATCCCATACCAGGCACATAGGAAGCCCTCTGTCAATCAATATTGGCAGCAGGTATGGGCCCTCGTGACAGTAACTCTGAACAGAACTCGGCCTGGTTTTATTAGCGTCAGTAACTCAGCACCATCTGGATGACTCAGTGTCTGTTTTTAGTGACATATTCCAGAGAAGAGAATATGATTGGCCTAAACATGGGTCAAGTACCATCAATGCAGCAGGAGGCAGATAGCCGAAGTCACATATGGCTGCCCATTCTAGAATAAATTCTCTAAAAAGGAATGGAAATGAATAGAGCATTGTGAGTATCTTTTGTCTATATAGTATAAAAATTCAGAAGAGAGATGGTTTAGGGCTTGCAAGAGGGATTAGGCATGGCTCCACGGACAGAGTGCTATGACAGGTGGGTTTTGAAGGATAGATAAAGTTTTGATGGGGTGATTGTTTTTATATGTGTAATGTTTATTAAATTTTGCTTAATATTTTAAAGTGAGCAAAGCACACTCAACCGTTCTGACATAATTTTTGGTTAATTTCTAGTATGTACAAAGGTCTAGAGTGAACACTGTTAGCTATGCAAAGACATAGGAGCAGGTCCTGCCTTCAGGATCTTTCAACTGGTTGAGAGAAGGTCTACACATATGGAGACAAGGGCTCTCGGAGTGAAGAAGGTGAGGACAGCCTTGTAAGCTAGAACAGGAGTAGAGCTGGCTTCCAGGAGAAGTGATGTGTGCCAAGCGCTGGCTAAGCACGATCAAGCGGAGAGAATGAAGGAGGAGTACTCTCTCTTCATGGCTTACAAAATGAACCCCCTTTCCCAACCCCCTTGTCTCATTCTGCCTCTGTCATAGACGCTGGGAGAGCTACATCCTCACTTTCCCAGCTTTGCAGGACTTCCAGCCGGTGAGACACAGGTAGAAGATGATGGGACTTCTTGCTCTGCTTAACGAAGGTTACAATCATCACTGGGGCCCTTCTGATTGAACAAGGATGTGATGCCTGAGACTGCAGTGATGTTCCTGCAGCAGTGAAACTCTTTGCATGACACATGTGAGCCCCCTCAAATGGACCCAGGTCCCCCTTTGTGGCTTTCTTTTGCAAATTTGTCAAAATTATTTTGTGATCCTATGCTTCAGACTAAATGCTTGTGTCCTCCCAAAATTCTTATGTTAAATCCTAACGCCCAGGGGCACCTGGGTGGTTCTGTCGGTTAAGCCTCCGACTTCAGCTCAGGTCATGATCTCACAGTTCGTGGGTTCAAGCCCCGCATCGGGCTCTGTGCTGACAGCTAGCTCAGAGCCTGGAGCCTGCTTCAGATTCTGTATCTCCCTCTCTCTCTGACCCTCCCCTGCTCATGCTCTCTCTCTCTCTCTCTCTCTCTCTCTCTCTCTTTCAGAAAAAAAAAAAAACATAAAAAAAAATCGTAACACCCAATGTGGTAGTATTTAAAGGTGGGGCTTTTGAGGGGTAATTAGGCCATAAAGGTGGAGGCCTCATGAATGGAATTAGTGCCCTTTTAAAAGAGACCCTGGAGAGCTTCCTCACCTCTTCTGTCAATGTGAAGACACAGTGAGAAGACAGCTGTCTACAAACAAGGAAACAGGCCCTCATCAGACACTGAATCTGCTGGCACTTTGATCTTGGACTTCCCAGTCTCCAGAACAGAGAGAAACAAATGTCTGTTGTTTACAAGCCACACAGTTCATGGTTATTTTCTTATAGCAGCCTAAATGGACTAAGCCATCCTAAATGTTTAATTGTTTCAATTCCAAATGTAGATCCAGGCTCTCCTCTGCTTTCCTAAATAAATGAAGACAACCCATCCACTGTCACTTGGTATTTCTTTCTTGATTTACTAGAAATAGACGTAGCCCTCTCAAAAGAGTCTCCCTCACCACATTGATACACCTTCCCCAACCAGGCTGGGTCTTAAGTATTCTTTGATGAGCAGTTTGCTCATGAATCATTACCTTTTTTTCTAAGTATGATTTTTAAGGAAGAAATGAAAAGGCAGAAATGTCTTATTAACTTTGAGAAGGGGAGAAAAGAATGGCTAAGTCTGGCTCCAAATATGGAAAATTGGCCACGTGTTCCCTGTTACCTGTTACCTGCCCCGTCATCATGATACACCGAATTCAGCTTTATCTCCAGACTCAATGAGCTGAGGAAAGAGAGAAGTTTCATAGAAACTGGAAATAATCTCCACAGTGAGGAGCCCTGTTCTTTTTCAGAATCCTGATTGTCTCCATCATCAGATGCTATGTGTACAAGAGCTGATATCATTTTATGGGGTAAAAGAAGGTGGAGTGGGAAGAGCTCGGAAAACGAATGAAGCTCAGCGGGGAATTGTCACGCAGGCAAAGTGAAATCAGCAAATACCTGTGAGTAAAGAATCAGGACTGGGGTGCTGGGTCTGAAAGCCCCCATCATCCAGAGCAGGCAGGAGAGAGAAAAACCAGCACCTGGATGTGCATGTTCATCCTAGACTTTCACAAGTGACTCGCTGCTGAGGCTGATGGCGAGGCCCAGTGGGACCCATGTTGAAGGCTTGCTTCAGGCCATGAGCTGGCCCCATCCATACGAGCATGTTGGCACAACGCAACGGTCCTGGACTCAGCCACTGACTCTTCCACATCCCAATTGTGTGACTGTGAGTCACTTCACTTAATATCTGTGAGGTGATGGCACTTTCCCATCTGTAACATGGGGTTGTTTGGACAAATTGCTATAATGCATCTAAAATAATTAGTTACAGCATGTGACACGGTATGAGAACTCAACAAATGTTGTCTCTTATTATATTGCTGTTGTTGTTGTTGTTGTTGTTGTTGTTGTTGTTATGACCACTGGGTCCAGAGGCATCTCTCACATCCAGACGGCACTTGGTAGATATTGAGTGAGTAAATGAATTAATGAATGAATGGAAGCGAGCAAACAAATGAAGGAATAAACAATAGAACTGTCACAGGCAGTACATAGTTAACTATGGATTCAGTGAGTTCTGCGGTAAATCATTTCCTTTTAGCCTCATTTCTCTTTGAAAACAAGATGTGTTCATTTTTAAACCAGCCCCAATACTACACGATCCAGATTTTTCTAATATGCTTCTGGAACAGAAGTCTTTTTAATATCCAAAATATTACAAGCATGATGTTTAACAAATACAGGGGTACTTAGAAATGGGAAGCAGCATTTATTAATCTTCAGCGGAGGGGAGGCTGTTTAAAATTCCATTATGATTTGTTGAGGGCTGAGAACTAAGCTTGTCACATTCACCCAGAAAGCAGAGCTCTTATGGAGTAAATTAGAAATTGGATACACATCTTCTAAGGGACTGTGTGTCTTTTTTAAATGTCTGTTGAGATCTACTCAAATAGAAGGGGAAAGAGAAGATCTGCCGAGAGTGGCAGCTACATAGCAGGTCAGGGGAAGGAGGGGCTACTTTGAAGAGAGGCTATAGAATCCTCTGGTAAGTTCAGAGTGAGCAATTAACATCAGCAGCATTCTAAGCCCAAGTGAGGGTCAAGCTAGTGCAAAGGATCAGACAGCCGACAAAAAAGACCCGGCACAACCAAGAGATAAGAGAATGGTAGGTATTTCAATCTGGGCCCATGAAAGCAAAAAGTAACTTAGCAGCAAGGAAGTCATTGTTCTTAGGTACTTTTCTAAGCGCATCACCCGTGTACTATGCATATTACACATAGAAAATGAGATGTATGTGCCATTTGTTATCCAGGTAAAAGTCTCTTAAGGTTCAAGGAGGCACACTTGCACTTTCAGCCTGGCATCATTCCTTGGAACCTGGATTTGCTTATTCGGCTGATTCTGTCTCCCAACTGAACCCACAGTAGGGGTCAGCTTTAACTGTTGACTTCAACCAACTCAGTATATTTTCCAGGTACCAACCTTATCACAGCCTCGGACTTCACTTCTGCCAACAGCCATCTTCCAAGATGAAATGCATGGCATGTTCAAGAAATGGCAAGGATCCCTGTGTGCGTAGAGCCCAGAATGCCCAGAAATAGGGAATGGGTGGGAAGGCTTGAAGGGCAGATTTGGTTCAGTAATATAGGCCCACGAGGCCACACTAAGGAGTTTAACTATAGGTGGTAGGCATGGCTGAGGTTTGGCCATTGCAGTACTAAATGATCTCTGTACTAGATACTCCTTTCTAGAATCACTTTATAACTATTATTTGTATACAAGACATTGTTTAAAGTTTTTTGTAATGCAGTACCTAAGCCCAAAAGGAGTCAAATGTCATTTTTTATCTTGTATTATTAATATTTTATAACAATTTCTTTATCTACATGTTTGCCTCCTAAGTAGGGCATGTTTTTAATTTCTACCATATTTGCTCAGGTACTTGATTCTTGATTCTATTGACTCCCCCACTTTTGATAAGAAAATATCCTTTTCTATAAAATTCTACACTACTCTTCTCTCATCCAGACAGATTCTCCTCTGCCATGAGTGCAGTCTTAACGGCTGCCCAGGTCCTTGAATCTGTAAGACCTTCCATCACAGTGCTCACCACTGCCTGAAATATTTCAGAGCTTCATGGTTAGTAATTTGAGAGAAAGAACCTGATTGAGCTGGTGTGAATCAAGTAGTTACCCATCCTGCAATCAGGTTGGAGAAACCAGGCAATCTGGCCCACACAAGGCGATGAGACACCCTCTTCCAGCCACAGTCAAAGGATTTGTGTAAAGAATTGAGGGGCATCTGGGTGGCTCAGTCGGTTAAGCATCCAACTTCAGCTCAGGTCATTATCTCATAGTTCGGGGTTTCGAGCCCCGCATCGGGCTCTGCTGGCAGCCAGCTCAGAGCCTAGAGCCTGTTGCAGATTCTACATCTCCTCTCTCTCTGCCCCTCCCCCGCTCACACTCTGTCTCTCTTTCCTTCAAAAATAAATAAAAATTTAAAAAAATTTAAAAAGAAAGAATTGAGCACAGGCTAGCCATTAACCGCAAACATGACTACCTCTTATCTCTTGTTCAAACATGAGTGCTTCAAGGAAGCATTTACTTACAGGGGCCATTTTGTGGACACTAAAGAACTAATAAAGGAAAAGAAACCCATTACCACAATTTGATTCTGATGAAATTGTCACTGATTGTGGTTTAATTCTGGATCGGTTGTTATTCTTCAATTAACCAGAGAGAAGAGACATAATTCAAAAGTAAATGATAAAATGGACCATAATTCAGATTATTGTCTGATTAAAGGCTCTAGGCCTGGATTAAAGTGAAAGTATCATAAAGTGTAAATATCAGGAGAAAAAGAAATTCAGGGGCGCCTGGGTGGCTCAGTCAGTTGAGTGTCCAACTTCGACTCAGGTCATGATCTCACTGTTCGTGGGTTCGAGCCCCACGTCGGGCTCTGTGCTGACCACCAGCTCAGAGCCTGGACCCTGCTTCAGATTCTGTGTCTCCCTCTCTCTCTGACCCTCCCCTGCTCACGCTGTCTCTCTCTCTCTCTCTCCTAGAAATATATAAAACATTAAAAAAAAAAAAGAAAAGGTCAACTTAAGACCAAAAAATATAGAGAAACCAGGAGGTCAACCTCATATAGGGAATCCATTAGGGTTACAAATAACGTGTGGAGGGATAGAAACACGGGGAGATGAAGACAAGCTCTCTTTAGTACTGTGGCGGTAGACAGCGCTGGCCCAGCAGAGAACCCTACCACGGGTCTGGGTGTGGGGAGCTGTTACAAATGATTCTCTCTGTTGTGCTTGCCTTTCCTAGTAATCAGGATGACCTGGGTTGCTCAGGATAGAAATTCAATTCAAACTAGCTTTAGCAAAAATACAACTTATAGGCTCCTAGGATTTCAGGAAGGGCTGAATACCCAAACTGAAAAGAAAGAGATGGAGGTGGAGATCAGGAACATTTGAACCCGGGAACCCAAATGCTTCCAAGAGTGTTGTCCCTCATCACTACTTGTATCTACATTATGACTTTATTCTTTCTCACTAGTTATTTCTTCTTTCAGGGGTAAACATGGCCACCACCCATTTTTGAATTTTACATCTTGCAACCACGGCTCTCAAGGAGATCTCTTGGGCTTCTCTCTTTGCCCCAAAGAAGGATTCTTATTGGCCCAACATGGATCATGTGTCTTTCCCTGGACCAATCAATTGAGGCAAGGGTGCCGGGCACTGCCCCGACCTCTACCGCTTACACTCACTCTTACCGTGCTGTGGCTCACATAGCTACCGTCTTCCTGACTGGCACATAAGTTCTATAAGAATAGGTGAGACATTTCTGATTTGCCTACCACTGCATCCCCAGCACCAACGCAATACTTTAGCACGTAAGAGCTGTTCAACAAACACTTCGGAATTAACACATCGTAAACCCAGTCAAAAATCAAGCCATATGTGAAATTCATGAGCCACTGAAAATCGGGTTCGGGGAGAAAATTGCTATGCCAAGCAAAAAAGAAATGGCTATAAAGCTCCATTTCCCATAGAATCCTAATTTATACATAAGCTAGCTTTAAAGCTCTATCTCTCAAATGGGAGGGGTAAAGTGAGCAGAAATTCATCAGACTGGAGAGCCTGCCCACGGACCCTCGTTCCATGCAAAGGAAATGAAAAAAGAAGCCAAAGGCAGAGGAAGGCAGTGCCCACTGTCCCCTTGGGTCCCTGGTAAAGTTGCCAGATAAAATGCAGGATTCCCAGTTACATTTCACTTTCAAATAAACTACTAACAAATGCGTTTTCACAAAAGTATGTCCCAAATACTACATACTTAACAATACAAAAAAAAAATTACGCATGGTTTATCTGAAATTCAAATTTAAGTGTCTGTCTAATATTTGCATTTGTAAATCTGGGGACCCTGGGCTCCCCAGGGCCCACCCAGGGGGCCACAGAAGTACTGAGACAGCAGTGTGGCAAGTAGACCAAGGTCAGGAGATAGGGTCTTGAGTCTTCCTGCGCTTCGGGTTGAAACAGAAGGAATGCCCAAAGTGTTCCCGCCTGCACACGAGGGAGGATGCCAGTCATGGCCAGCATCCCTGCCATGAGTCGCTGCAAGGAGACCCCCAGTGGAGGCTGAGGGGTGGGACGAGTAGGCCAGCTGCTGGATGACCTGTGGCCAAGACTCAGAGGACCTGTGGTCTGGCAGAGCTGCAGTGGGGCTGAGCCAGCAGAAGGACACCAACCCTGACCAGGCCTAGAGCAGTTCCTCCGAGTCCCACTGGCTCGTAACCCTCAGCTGATGGTAACGGCATGCCACCAAAGACAACAGACATCTTTGCAGAAGAGGAAAGAGCTCCCGAGAAGAGCACAGAAACAAGGCCATGGATCTTCCCCAGTCACCACGCAGCAATCCTAGTGGGCAGATCAAAGCTTGGGGTGTACGTATCCCAAACACGGTGATTCAGGCTAAGTTTACCATCTTTCTGCCACGCGGGACAATGCAGACATCAGAGAAAAGGAACACAGATTGAGAAAATGAGCATTTCCCTCTTTTTTTCATTCTGAGTGCCTTATATACACAAATAGGCGAGGGTAGAGAATTCTTCAGGATTGACCTGAACTTTCAAGGTAACACTCTTCTGGGCCTTTCTTTGGCTGTGAAAAGTAAGGTGCCCTGGACATAGTTGAAAAAAGATAAGATTAAGAGAAGAATTAAAAGGGGCCCCTGGATGGCTCAGTGGGTTAAGCATCTGACTCTTGGTTTTGACTCAGGTCATGATCTCAGGGTTCGTGAGTTCAAATTCCACATCAGCCTCTGTGCTGACAGTGCAGAGCCTGCTTGAGATTCTCTTCCTCTCTCCCTCTCTCTCTCTCTCAAGATAAAGGGAAGAATTAAAATGTTCCCTGTAACAAAGTAATCAGAATTTTAGAACTTTTTCCTAAGGAGCTACAGCTTTGACAGTCCTGGCTGAGAAGTGGACTGCAGCCAGGAAGAAAGTCCCAGGAAAATGATGAGAAGTGGAGGACTAAGAAGAAGTCGCCTGTGAGAAATAGTCCCTTGTTCAAGACGCCTGAGGGATGTTTAAACACAGTGGTGTCTAATCTTCGGTTGTAACTTATTCTCTGTTCTAGGCAGGGATATAATCTAACTCCCCTCCATTAACTGCAAGCCAGGAAAATCCATTAAACACAAAAGCCTGTGGCAGGGCCGCTGGAGACTTAAAGGATTGCCAGTAAAGAGATGAGTTGTTTCACAGATTCTGCAGTGCACAACCCAGACACCCATACATTGCAACCGTAACTGATCTAGGACTGGAAATGAAGGACTCTTCCTTCTCCTCTAAATACATGGGAACAATATGATCCTCAAGAGGGAAGACAAGGAAGGTTAAATTCTATCATTACCTGGATGAGAGAAGGAATAAAATGTATCAAAATGTGAATAGTGATTATCTCTAGGTACTACAAAGGGTGACTCTTATTTTCTGTTTGGTGCTATATTGTGCAATGGATCTGCTATGAGGAAAAAGGATTAAGAATCAAAGAAACAATCACACAACAGACAAATAGCGGTGATGGAATGGCTGGCCATGCCCAGCTTCTCATCCCTGGACACCAGCTGGGGCCTGAGTCAACTGATGTTCTACCTGCCTGGGCTATGCCCGGCTCAGGAATTGGGAGGTCTGAGCCTATACCAGAAGGTGCCGGTGCTCCAGGAAGGAGAATGCCTGCAAGGCAGTGGCGGGGGTGGGGGGGTTGGGGGGAGAGCGGGGAGGACTGGGACTGGACAGACTTCGCAGCAGACCCCAGGCAGAATATCTTGTGTTGGGGAGCCGTGCTGAGGTCTGTGCCCTTCATCACCACAGAGACTCGCCACGCTACCTCTAAATCTCAAGCAAAATGCCAAGAAACACAGAGGTGTTTTCATATCTTCATCTAATGTCTCTCTGGAATGTGCTTCCATTACTCTTTATAAAAATTTTGCATTTCAAAATTAGCAGGTTTTTTAATCATGCCATTTTTCTCCTTAGAAGATCTTAGAGGTTAAGCAGTGCTACTTCCTCTCATTACAGATTGTACACTTGAGCCTCAGAGAAGAGAGGATGAAACCAGGATTATGTAGTGTATTAGTCAGGAGCCAACAGGATGTGTATAAAGAGATGGCTTTTAAGGCACTGGCTCACGTGACTACGGAGGCTGGCAAGTTCAATGTCTGCAGGGTAACTGGTGACTGGAGCCCCAGAAGAGAGCTGACGCTGTAGTTCAGGCCCAAAGGCCATCTGCTGGCAGATTTCTCTCTTGCTTTGGGGAGGTTAGTCTTTTGTGTTCTTTAGGCCTTCAACTGATTGGACAAGGCCCACCTGCATTATGGTGGGCAGTCTTACTCAAAATCCACTGATTTAAATGTTAATCTTGGCCAAGAACAACCTTACTGAAGCATTCAGAACAATCTTTGACCACTTATCTGGGTGCCATAGCCCATCCAAGCAGATACATAAAATCAATCATTACACATAGATAATTAGAAGTAGAAATGGAAGTAAAACCCAAACCTCCTGATTTTCGCAAAGCCCACTCACTCCATCATGTGGCCTCAATAAGACTTATACTTTTGAAAAAACTAAATTCTGGAGTCTTAAAGTTTTCAGTGCAAGAATCTAGGTGTAGCGAAATGTTATGCTTAACAAATGTATTCATTATATGCTTTAAGTGATTTTCCCTCTCAATATGGCTACTTGGACACATTTCAAACCAAGAAAGAAACAAAACATATTTCAGACAGAATGAATCCAAGACCCCCAGCTCTATAAATCCCCCACAGCATCCCAACCCCACCATAAAATAACATTAATAAAATATTTTTGCAGCCCTTTGAGAGCTGTAGATATTAGATGCAGAATATTGTGAAATACCAGTGAGAGGTACGTGCACCAAATGTAAGCCCATGACAAGTTCCTCGGACATCCACTTATCAGTAATTCTGAACGTGTGACATGATTCCTTATAGAAGGAGGAGCACATTAGTGTTCATGTTTCCACTTCTCTTCTATTTCAGTTTTAGTGCTTTGAATTGTACCTCCTACTGTCTTGGAAGCTTTGAACTTAACACCTCATTGAGAAAGCTCCCTGATAGGAGGAGACTTCCCACTCTCTCTACTGTAATTGACTGGAAGAATGTTTTATTAGCAAAACGAAGTAAAACTACAACTCTGGAAGATTCCCACCATACTTCCACTACAATAACGTCGTTACCATAGCAAACTACAGATTTCGGTCCAGTATCATCTTCCAGGACTTAGGTAGATGAATCTATTTAAAAACACTAAATGTGGGGCACCTGGGTGGCTCAGTTGGTTGAGCATCAAACTCTTGGTTTCAGCTCAGGTCATGATCTGACAGTTTTGTGAGTTCAAGCCCCACATCAGGCTGTGCACTGGCAGCACAGAGCCTGCTTGAGATTCTCTTTCTTCCTCTCTCTCTGCCCCTCCCCCACTCATGCTGTCTCTGTCTCTCAATAAATGAATAAACTTAAAAAAAGAAACAAAAGAAAACACTAAATGTGTTGGGAAACATTTGGAGAGTGCAGTGAGTTTGAATCTAAACAGATACAAGAATTAACAAGCAATTGCACTCTTGAATGTTATCAAGCAGGACGCAATTGCTGAGACAGACAGATCGATACCTGAACAATGAATTCTAATACTGCTGTTATTCCTTTATAACAGCCAAACTACGAGACCTCGGGTTGAAACAGCAATCCATTCTGTCTTCAGGACTGTGAACTTGGCAATGTCTTCGACAGCTCAGGCCGCCATAACAAATTACTACAGAATAGGTGGCTTCAACAACACAAATGTATTTTCTCACAGTTTTGGAGGCTGAAGTCCAGGTCAAGGTGCCGGAAGAGTTGGTTTATGATGAGATCTCTCTTCCTGGCTTGCAGCCGGCTGTTGACATCTCACTGTATCCTTGGATGGCCTTTTCTCTGTGCACAAGCAGAGGGAGAGAGGGAGAGAGGGAGAGGGAGAGAGGGAGAGGAAAGGATCAATCTTCAGTGTCTAACAAATTAGGGCCCTGTTCTTATCACCTCATTTAACCTAAATGACATCCTTAAAGGCTCTGTCTCATACAGTCCAATACAGTCACATTGGAAGTTAAGGCTTCAACATATGACTTTTGAGAGGACACAATTCAGTCATAACAGACAATATTAACCAGCCTAAAATGTCTTTTCCTGCTGTTTCAACTTTACGTGAAAGGCTTTTTCTTTCCCTGCTCCTCCCACGTTTCCTCCTCCTCCTCTTTCTCCTTGTTTGGTTTTCCTATTAAATACAGATCGTTCCCCGTTCCAAATAAGCCCCATGGTAAATTAGAAAATGTTTTTCTCCTGTTATTTTTTTCATGCATTGAATATTCGGGATCCTTACTTTAACACAAATGAAACTATTCACAATTATCGCAAAAGGACCCAAAATATATTTTTCTAAATAGCCTCAAGGATTTCTGCTTGCTCTGACCAGAGTCAACTCAACAAGGCAATAAAAGCACAAGTGGGCAGGGACGGCTGGGTGGCTCAGTCGGTTAGGCGTCCAACTTCGGCTCAGGGCAAGATCTCATAGTTCATGGGTTCGAGCCCTGTGTCAGGCTCTGTGCTGACAGCCAGCTCAGAGCCTGGAGCCTGTTTCAGATTCTGTATCTCCCTCTCTCTCTGACCCTCTCCTGCTTACACTGTCTCCCTCTCACACAAATAAATAAAAACATTAACAACAACAACAAAAAAGCACAAGTGGGCAGACATGCCAGACCTCACTTCAGGGGAGTTACTTCTTAAGTGTATTTAACTTATGCAAATTCAACCATATGCACTTGAAGGGGGGGAGTGGGGGGGGGACATACTCCCTATAATGATCCAGTCCACCTGGCATTCAACCAGAGAAAATGCACAATGTTCTGACTAGGGAGGAAAACTTTGACCATAGCTAGATTTGTTGATGGCAGAAGATGCACAAAGGCATCTATACAAAATGTGACGGACACCTCAAAATGTTTTCAAGGATACTTTTTACTCTCTAGGATTTTCCCTCATGATCGGTCCTCAGAAACAAATTCCAAACTAAGACTCAATTTTCAAATGTAACATGACAAGGTTTAAAGAAGAAAGTTCAACTGACCAGCACCAAAAAGGTGAATAAAATTTGCCTGAGTGGAAGGAAGAAGGGATAGCATCTCAGGCAGGGGAGAACAGTAAAAGCAAGGGCATGGAGGCAGGAATGGGGCCAGAAGGTACTGGAATTGGCTTCTCAAATGAATGTGCTCAGGAATCACCTGGGAACTCGTTAACATGCAGATTCTCCTGAGAGTCTGTATGTTAATGAGCTCCCAGGTGGCGCCCGCTGCCTGCTGCTGTTCTGGGAACCTCGCTTTGATGACGAGGCACTTAGAAGATGATAAAAAAAGATAAACTGGAAAGGTGTTTGTCGAGAAGCTAGCGAGAATAAAGGCAGGGTCATCTGCTGAGGTCAGGTGAAATAGGGCCTTGAAAAGTAGAGCCAGTCGTCGGACTTGTGATAAGTTATTACTTTCGAAATGATCAGGCGGAGGAGGAAGAAAGAACGCTAAGTATTTGCAGGAAAATGTTACAAATGTTGTCTGACAGAACTATGCAGGGACCAAGCTGGGAAAGAACAATTCGAGTTAATTAATACAGAAGATTGGACAAATTTGCATCTCAAGGAAAAAATTCCACTAAAGAGGGCAAAAATTTAGAGTGCTAAGAACAGTAAAAGCAGCCCACTTAATGAGATGTCATTGCAACTCTAATGTTCAAAGGCCCTAAAACAGGTTGTAATCTATTTTTAATAAATGTCTCAGAACAAACAATTATAATAATCTGTCTCCGAAGTTTGGGGGGAAAAATGCATTTACGTATTAGAAATAATTGAATTGCTTTTCCAGAAAGCACATCCAAGAAACACCATCATGGGCAAATACTTACACACCAGTTAGCTTAAAACCTTAAAAATCTCTCCTAAGGAAAGGAAAACATTTACAAAATTAACCATACAGGCAGAGGAAATTCATGTCAATATAGATATTTTTTAATCCTATATTGTGTCAAGAACAGAAAAGGTAGGTAGGAAAAAAAAACCGCAAGACTGAAATCAGATCGTTGTCATGATTTTGCTACCAATTGGTTGGCAGAACTGCTTTTTTAAAAAGCTGATTGGTACTTCAAGGTGCAGTGTTTGGGCCCAACTCTAGACAAAGATAAACATTCAGGCTTCTGGGGACTGAAATCACAAGAGTCACTAGCAAAGTTCATAGGAACCGAAAGACCCCGGTGCCAATTAAAACCCATACATCCCATCACAGCAAGAAGGGAAGCTATTGAATAATTGAATAATCTCAAGCCATTCCAAAGGAGAATAAACAGATGATGGCCGGATCCCGTAGAGACTGGATGGGGCTGTGTGCATGGGAGTGCTCTATATTCTCTTCATACTTTGATTAATTATCCAGCTGTGCAACTGTCATTATCAAGGATATCTGTGAATCATGTGGCTCCGACAGTAACCAAATCTGGCTGTTCCTTTCATTTTTTTTTTTTTTCACATGGGTAAGTGCCTTGCTGTTTGGAAGTGAGTTACCTATGTCACTTGAAACAAGCAAATGCTCCATTCACCGCAGACAACAATGGGTCAGTCTTTAGATTGCTTTCCACGGCATTGTCAACAGGCTGGTACAGAGGCACACCTGGCAGAGGAGGGATATATGCCCTCCGATACATTGATCTTCTACCAGAAGAGGCTGGAAAACACCAGGCTTGAGATGAGGAGTGTCATTTTTAAATCTTATTTGCTTATTTGTTTAATGATTTGTCCTAGAAAACTCCACCCCATCCCATCATTCGATAAAGAGACATGAACGCTTGTGATGCAGGACTAATCGTGTATTTCTCTAAAGCCATTTGAAATGGTAGAATTTCCAGCTCTTTCCACCCTATCACAGGAAGAAAGAAAGGCATGGGGGAGGTAAGGGTAGGAGGCTCATAAAACAATGTATCATGTCAATAAAACAATGTATCATGTCAATAACAGCCTATTCCACCCTCCCTGGGCAGCTATGGCCAAAGTAACCACGTAAACCTGAGTGAGTCCTCTGTGCCCAAGTCTATCCACTGATAAAATCTGTATAAAAATGCATGTCTGCCCTACTTCCGGGGAGGCAGCACAACAGAGGAAACAGAATATTCAGCGATATTCCAACTGTGCCCTACATTTCCCAGCCCTCTTCCAGTTAACCAGGACCATGTGACTAGTTCTGGCCAATCAAATACGAGCAAAGTGATATGGGTCACATGCAGACAAATGTAATCAAACCCTCATGAAACATTCTCTTTTCTCCTGCTCATGTTCCTAAGTGCACACCTATCTATAGATAGTGGTCCTTCGGCCTGGGTCCATGTGTCAGTGTGTGGAACCATGATCCCTCACCAGGTTACCTTGTAAATATACCGTGAGCAAGAACGAAACCTGGATTGGTTGACTGTCCCTTTTCATCTCTGCCAGAGGAAATTTTATTTATCCTTCAAAGGCAATCTCAAATGCCGCATCTTCCATTGGACTTTTCCAGATGGGAATTCCCAATTCTCTATTTTTTAAATACTAACTAATTTTGCCTAATACTACTGAAAGTCTGTAAAGCATAGCTCGGGCTCTGTGGTCAAATGTACCAGGATTCAAATCTCAGCACCAGCATACATAGCGGGTTAGCCTTAGGCAAACTATTGAACTTCTCTAAACCTTCCCCACCTTCAAATGGGGCTAACAGGGAGTCTCATGAGATTTGAAATGAGATACAGGTAAGGAGCGTGGCCCAGGGTCTGATGTAAGACATGCATGAAACTTCAGTTTACAATTTTTGTGAGTTGGCCCTATAACCTTACAAGATTGTAAGAGCCTCACATACCAAGGTGATCTACTCATCGATTTTCTATCTTCTGCAGTAACTGGAATAGAGATAAAAATTCTCTAAAGCAAAATGGAAAAAAAATGAGGGACAAAGTTTAAAAATATCAAGGCAATGGAAATGTGAAATAAACCATGTTGATTTGGGAAATGTAGATATATGTCATCTGTGTTTATAGGTGGCCATTTTTAGAAATGACTTTAGGTACAGAAAGGAGAGGTAATCATACTCCTTCATTTCTAGCATTTTCCTCTGGTTTTTATAATGTTTCATTGAAACATTTGTACTTTAAAATTCTTTGAGGACATATAAGGTATTAGACATAAGGGTGCTCTGAATTCTTCTCAGCAAATCACTAGGTGTGAGTGACCAAGATAGATTGGGTATTGCTGAGTGAAGCAAAAATAATACCAACAAAGAAAAGTAAAACAGGGGTCTTGGGGGTAGGTGAGGCATTGTCATGCTTAGAAATGTCTTTGAGGGGTGTCTGGATGGCTCAGTCAGTTGGGCATCTGACTTTGGCTCAGGTCACGATCTCACAGTTTGTGAGTTCAATTCCCACATCAGGCTCTGTGCTGACAGCTCAGAGCCTGGAGCCTGCTTCAGATTCTATGTCTCCCTCCCTCTCTTCCCCTTCCCCACTTGCACTCTGTCTCTCTCTGTCTCTCAAAAATGAATAAACATTTAAAAAAGAAAAGAAATGTCTTTTAAATGTATAAAAGTGTGTCTTTTACTGGAGCCGTTTTCCATGTTCCTGAAACTTCACAAACTGGTTCTCACAAAAGATGGGCTTTCATTCATCTAAATGTTTAAGCAACAGCGACATCATGTGGCCACTCTGGTAGCTAACTAGTCTTCTCTCCCAACCCTGAATTTCCCCAGGGAAACATCAATATGCGTGTGACCTTCCCTTCAGAGTAAATTCATTCAAAAAACATTCAGTGAATGGAGTGTGGATTCCCATGCTTAGGAAAGTCACAATGATATGTCTCTCTACACAATGATATGTTTCATTGAAACATCCTGTCGCTAAACTCTTAACCAGGCAGCCTATCCAGAGACTTAAACTAGTCACACAGCAATCAGTTGAGTTTGTCTGACAAAACATCTTTCGAACAGTACTGGGATGGACCCATTCTCTCAGCCAGTTTCAGAATCAATGGCACAGAGAGTGTGGGTGGTCTCTTTGCACTACTGTGACAAGCCCCCCAGACCAAGCTGAGACCCTTCGAGCGGCACTCTTGTGGCCTCCGTAATGAATGGGTTTGCGGAATTCACTGCAAATGCATGATTACTAATGTCAAGTCCCTCCTTCACTCAGCTGAATGTTCCATGAGGGCAGGGGCAGGCGTTTTCTGCTCATTATTGTTGGTTCACCCTATGCCCCCCACTGGCGGATGCTCAGCCAGACCTTCTCAGGTATTTATTGAGCACTTACTGTCTGGCAGCCACTGTTGCAGGTGCTACAGGTTTTGCAGTGAACACACAGTCCTTCCTCTCATGAGGCTTTCAGTCCGGTTGGAGCACTCAGGCAATACCCAAATAAGATGGGAGAAAGTGCTGTGGTGGGAGAGAGCACCGTCCATGGGGGAGTGGTTCTTTGTGCTGGGGGATCAGGGAAGGCTTGGCTATTAAGGTAACAGCTGAGCAGAGGCCTGAAGACAGTGAGGGAACCACTTGTGTGGTTAGGAGGAGAACAGTTCTAGGGAATTGAACTTGAGCTTAGGAGGGAAATAATGAGGCAGGGGTGAAGGGAGGAAGAAGAGCTCATGCATCACTGGACAGGGCTTGAGACCTGGGTTCTTACTCTGACCTTTCATAACTTCTCCTCTTTGAACCTCAGTTTCTGCACTATAAATTGAAGAATTTATATTAGATATCACTATAGTCATGTCAATTTCAAGACTCTCTATCATGAAAAATCACAGATTGTAACCTTTCAGGAGCTTCGTGTGTTTAAGTATGCATGCCTGTGTGTGTGTGTGTGTGTGTGTGTGTGTGTGTGTGTTTCATTTCCCAAAGCAATTCTTCTTTCAAGGATTATCAGACACACATGCACACACACACACACACACACACACACACACACACCACTGTTTGCCCACTATTTAAAAGAAATTTATCTTAAGTCTATGAGTCTAAAGATTGATTGGTCTTACACTAATACGCGTACTTCTGGAGAGTTGTCATTATGGGCCCAAACCCAGGAATTGCTAAAAGATCAGGCACTAATTTGACCCTAATAACCATTCGATGGGATTAAAGGGAACAGTTAGCTCCAAGATATCAACACCTGTAAAGTATGTGGCATTTTACCAAAGAAGGAACTCCCAATCAGGCAGCCCCCAGCTGGATGGTCTGAGAACTGTATTAACGTTTGCAGTCCTCTGGTAATACAGTGACTGCCATATACAATGCAATACAGACACACTATGCAATAGATACAATAACAGAGAGAGGATAAAAGCAGATTAAATGGGCGCCTTGGTAATATGCTTCCCTAGTTTTCATCAACATACTCACATGTGGAGCCAAATGCTACGGACAGGACAGAGCCCACGTTGGATCGGCATCAAAGGGCTCATCATCAAGATTTCAGGAATCAGAAAGGCCCACCTGCCCAAAGATGTCTTCTTCACTGGACCATCGTTTTGCCTTAAATGACATCATTAGAAGTTCATTCTTTGGGCTGTTATTATCTCTAGAAAATTCCTGCTAAAATGCAATGAGGTTCCTACAGGGAGCTGCTACCCATTCCACTTTTGTGGCACAGTCACAAATGTCAAAAATGCCTTAGGAAGAATGAGCCAGATCAGGAGACAGTCCAGAGGATGAAGGCTTGGGTGGAAGTGCTCATATGGGAAGGGAGGGGGAAAATCATGACGCAATGCAAGAAAGAGTCAGTCCCATGTGATGAGTTTCTATGTACACCGGGCTCCATAGCCAGCCTCTTGACATGCGCAGCACACATTTTACAGATGAGGAAACTGAGGCTTGCCTGAAATCTCACAGTTGGTTGCAGAACTGGGATTCTATCTCAAGTTTACAGACTCCCCATGATGCCAGAGGCACTGGACACTTCAACAAAAAGGAAACATTTTAATAAGGAAAAGGAGAGTGAAAGGGGAGGTAAGAAAATGAAAAACTTGACTGTCATCTGTCCCAGCTTCGGACCTGAGCAGTGGAGAACTGTGGGTACACCAGGGGGCAGCAGGCACCTCTGAGGCTGCCACACATTGTGTTGAATGGGATGACTTGTCACAGCACATTCTAGAACAGTGCTGTCAAGGATTGTCAAACCCTAAATACGAGGCTGAATTTAGAAGAGTGGGTTCAAATATTAGCTTCATCACTTCTTGAACATGACACTCAACTTCTCAGAGCCTCAGTTTCTTCTTCTGTAAAATGGGAAGAATAGCTACCCCAGGGGGGTTTCTGAAGATGAAAATGTCAACCCTAACCCTGTGCCTAACACACAACACATATATCATTACATGTGACCCCGTCCTTTTTACCCTGAGAGAAAAACCAGCACACTAGGAAAAACTGAGCTCATTATATCCAACCAACCTGCACTCTTCTTGTCCCATAAGCTACACCCAATCCCACCGTCAGCCTCCAAGGGGCAGCAGATCTGCAGCTGGTCATCTCATTCGCTCAAATTGCCACTTCGCAGAGCAACATGCATTCCTACAATTCCCTGAGCAGGCCCAGGGAAAACAGAGCTCCTCCTGGATTATGGCGTGTGTACCCCCCTCAGAGAAGGCACCAGGGTACTTCTGGGCACAGGATCCTTTGCGAGGTTATACTACACTGAGGAATATAGTAATGAGGGAAGGTTGAAGAGTTGAGGATCTAAGAAGGCAAACCTTCCCTCACTGGTTCGAGCCAAGAAGTGATAGAGCTGACCTTGTAATATGACCCTTAGAATCAGCTCACCAGAACAAGGTCATACTTTCTCACGCTTGTGAGAAAAAGTTCAAGGATCCTTGACTTGGGAGAAGGAAAACAGGCTGTGTGATAGCTCTCTGCTCCTGCCCCTATGTCCCACCATCATCCCAATCCTGTTGGGACTGCTTATGAGTGCCTCGTACATAGTAAGCACACAATAAAATTTGATGGTAGAATTTCAAATAAATTAAATATTGGGTGGATGGATGGATGGATGGATGGATGGATGGATGAATGGATAGATGGATGGATGAATCTTAATCCACATAGTTATGGTCCTACTGACTTTGAAACAGAGATATTTTTTTTAAATTGGGCTACACGCATCATGCTGCTAACGACAATTTGTCGCAGTGCTATGGCTCTGTTCACTAGCATTTGGTGCGGCAGGGGGAGAACATATCTCAACAATCCAAGTTAATTATTCTCATGCCCTAATATCCTCCGAGCCTCAGAGCCTGACTGGATAAGGCAGCCCTGTCAAAAGAGAGCATTCAAAAGAGAAATAAGATTCCACTAATATGACTACAGAACTCCTGGAAGAAAAGAGCATTTATTCTGGAACTTAGAGATAGATGCATGGGTGTTGGTTGCTTCATTGCTTTTTCGAATTGTCCACATAGGATCTCCAGGCTCTTTGGTATATATATTCCCAAAAAATATTAATATAAGTTTTTTAATGAAAGAAAGGCATGGAGAGGGTTAACAACTGGCTCGAGCCTCAGCAGAAAAGAATAAATCTTTAACCTAAGCCCTCACGCCTTCACTGTGGTGGGCAGTGCGGTTGACGGCAGAAACAGTGTGGTGCCCAGACGAACAAGTAGACAATGAAAGAAAGAGATCCTGTGATCTTTACATCCTTGGATAGTCTTGAATTCCACACAGCTGTTTCCGGACAAAGGGACATTCTGGAACTGGAGTCTTCTCCCTGAGGATTGATCTTCATGTCCTTTATTACCTAAGAGTGGCGCGTCTTTGGTGCCAATGATGAAAGCCAATTCAGAAGCCGCGGTGGACAGAAAGGCTTTTTGTGATTTCCAAGTGTGCAAGGAGGCAGGCAAGGGCAGGCGCCCTGGCACTCCTGAAACCCCACTCAGATCCTTAGGGCACCATGGAGTTCAGCTCCTCCCCGCTGACCTTAAAAGCCCCGACAAGCCACTTCAAGGAGATTACCTCGTTTCTATTTTGCAGCTTTTCTAGGCTTCCACAAGGTGGTTGTCTGGACATAACACATACTGGCAGTTCATCTTAATAGAAAGCAGAAGGAAAACAGCCTGAGCAAATCCCCACCCAAAGCAATTCACAGTGGCTGCTTTCAGAGGGCCTCGGGCTCCCTTCAGCCAGAAGGCCCCATGACAGAAGGATTTGAGGGTAGCACACCCCCTGGGGCAGGGGGAGAGCCCAAAACACGCAAATTCTTACCAAGAAGGAACAGCTTCTCCATTGGCATCTCTACGTCTGCTTTTGTGGAATTGCAGTATTCCAACTGAGAAAGCAAATTAGGAAATGAAAATTACTCACGTTAATTGCTTTAAGTCTGATTTGATCATCGATATTTTTATGTCTTTGAAAGAAACTGAACACTCAGTGCAGTGACTCACCGAGGACACGTCATCAGTTATCCCTGCTCCCCTCCCAAGCTGAGCCGCTATTGCATCCATACAACCTGCAGGACAATAAAACTCTCCCCGGCTAATCTCTTTCTCCTATGCTTCCTTTGCCCTCCTTTACCTGTATTTCTGAGTGGGGTGTATTTATTTGCTAGGGTTACTATAACAAAATACCATAAAATGGGCAGCTTAAGAAACAGAAAATTACTGTGTCACAGTTCTGAAAGCTGGAAGTCTGAATAGATGTCAGCAGGGCTGGATCTTCCTGAGGGTTAAAGGAAGGCTCTGCTCCAGGCCCCTTTCCTTGGTTTGTGGATGGCCATCTCTCCCCATGTTTGTTTACATTCTCTTCCCTTTGTGTGTCCGTGCCCTAGTCTCTTCTTCTGATAAGAACACCAGTCATATCAAATTAAGGCCCAATCTAATGAACTCATTTTAACTTCATCTCTATTTTTTTAATGTTAATTTATTTTTGAGAGAGAGAGGTACTGGTTGGGGAGAGGCAGAGAGAGGGAGAGAGAGAATCCCAAGCAGGAAATGCACTGGGAGTGCACAGCCCAATGCGGGGTTCGATTTCACGAAGACTAAGATCATGACCTGAACCAAAATCAAGAGTCAGATGCTTAATGGACTGAGCCACCCAGGTGCCCCTTAACTTCATCCCTTTAAAGACGCTGTCTCCAAATAAGGTCACTTTCCGATGTATTGGGGGTTAGGACTTCAATGTATGAATTTGGGGTGGGCAAACAATTCAACATATAACATAGGGCTTTGTCAAAATCCCTTTTTCCAAGGGATTGACAGGTGTGTGTGGGGCCAAAATCACTTCTTCAAGGCTGGATGCTATTGTAAATACAGAAAGGTGTAGGCCCAAAGCAGTCACATGTTCAAGTGGATGTGCTTTACAGAGCACCAAGGAAACACGTGGATTTGTTTGAAACTCCAAGGGAAGTGGGAAAAGCCCTTCCCAAAACAAGATAAAATATTATTTTCTGGTACATATCAAGCCACAAAGATAATTTTGCGTGTGTGAGGGAGGAAGTCCATTTCCTTATTGCATGTCCTTAAGCATACTATTTTTCTTCTTTTCAACGATCTTTGTATTCTATATATTCCATATTGACTCATAAATCCACACCTAGTCACACCATGACTGTTTAGCAGTGCAAAGAGCATACTCTGTATTCTTGAGACATCCAGGGACTAACTGGTTATGATCTCTTATCACATACTCACCAGGGAGCAGGGGAATAAAGTATGAGGAATTCCATCTCTTCTGGTCCTTCTTCAGCTTGGCCTCTCTTTTCTCTCTTCTTTTTTCTTTTTTTTATATTTAATGTTTATTTATTTTTGAGAAAGTGAGAGAGAGAGAGAGAGAGAGAGTATGAGTGGGGGAGGGTCAGAGAGAGAAGGAGATACAGAATCCAAAGCAGGCTCCAGGCTCCAAGCTGTCAGCACAGAGCCCAACGCGGGGCTCAAACTCACAAACCTTGAGATCATGACCTGAGCCAAAGTCGGACGCTTAACGGACTGAGTCACCCAGGCGCCCCTCTCTCTTCTTTTTTAAACTTTTTAAAAAAGTTTATTTATTTATTTTGAGAGGAAGAGTACACAAGCAGGGGAGGGGCAGAGAGAAAGAGAGAGAGAGAGAGAGAGAGAGAGAATCCCAAGCAGGCTCCACCCTGTCAATGTTGACCCCAATGTGGGGCTCACACTCACAAAACACGAGATCATGACTTGATCAGAAATCAAGAGTCACATCCTCAAGCAACTGAGCCACACAGGCACCCCTTCTGTGTCTCTTCTTTAAGTGGTGTAATAAATGTCCAGCTAATAATAACCATAGAGAAACAAGTGACATCAGACTCTATGCCTTCAACTGTATTGAGCATCTAAACCAGGGCTAGAGTTTCATGGACACAAAGCAGATCCTGCCCCTTGGGGGACTTCCTTGCTGCATAATGGACAAGGGGCTGTCTACACTTCCAGGTCAGCATCCAAACCAGAAAGTCACCTGTCTTTATCTTGGTAGTATCAAGATACTTAGGCTTGCCTCCCTCTCAAGGGTTCTTCTGTCTTTTAGTCCCTTGCTGCCTAAGAAAAGCTAGGGTTCATCTGGAAAAAAAAAAAGAAAGAAAGAAAAAGATAACCAGGATGATTAAAAGTGAATACTGTGTCGTCTGGAAAGAAGTTGAAGGAACTAGCCTGCAGAAGAGTAAGTAAGAAATTTAAAGAACTGTCAGATGAGAGGTTGCTAATTAGTACTGGTGGAAGTTAGAAAGAGCCCAAAGGTCAATACAAGGTCATTGCTACAAACTTTAACTGTCTACAAGTTTCCAGTCACTGAAGTGTGGAAAATAACACCATTACACACAAGCACGGTGTCATTCCTAAGAGGATAGGCTATTCAAATTTGAATTCTCACTCACCTCTTTGTAACCATGAGACCTTAAATAAATTTCTTTACCTCTCTGACCTACAATCTCTAGCCCATGGTAAATTCTCAGGTATCATTAATACACCCACCTACCCTCCATGCTCCCCTTCCCTTAATTCTTTTCAGAGAGTTACAGGTACTAGAAACTCTGATTTCCATTCTTCTCATTGAAAAACTAAGAGAATCCAACATCTCAGCAGGAATATTTCACTTTCCTCCTTGCGACAGAATCCACCTGCAAATTCCTCTGGGTGACTGACTAGTAAAAAGAAGGCACAGGCTCACGGCTTCTGTTCTCTCCTTTCTACCTGGAGGGAACCAGGACTTGAGTGCCAGTTAGCACATAAAACATTCAACTCCATCTTGTTAGTAGTTTTAACCACATTTAAATATTTCATAGAGAACATTTTTCTCTGAAACACTCTCTTGTCTCGCTTTTTGACAGCGAGTGACCCGAATTAATGCGGAGAGGCCAGCATAAAGAGCAGAAGACATTAATACCAGGCAAGGTCTAGTGCTAAGACAGTTGAACAGTATTCCAGATTCTGTTTGCTTGTCCATCCATGTTAAATGTCCAAACATTAGAGCCTCTCAACACCTCAGAGATATCACTGACCGCATGGGAGCTTACGTGCTGAAGGAAACAGGATATATACCACCACACACTATTCAGTGCCTCCTGGGGTAGATCAGACTGCTGTTCAAAACTATTTACTCCCTGCCTTCCTCTTCCAAGGCAGGAGGATACTTCTCCACCCTCCAATTCGGAGTTCAGTCACGTGACTTGCTTTAGCCAATGAAATGTGGGCAGACACACAGGGTGCCTTTGGACAACAGCTGTCCCACCGAGTCTCTCGTTCTTCCTTCATGGCCTTAAGAAGAGCATCCCATCAGATGGCTGTTGCCTGTCTGTCTGGGCCTGGAATGAATCCTCAGGAAGCAAACCTGAGCCCAACTGGCAGTCAAGAGCCAGACCCAGCTGGACTGTAACTTGAGGTGGAGCCACCTGACAGAGCAGAGCCCCGATCAACAGACAGGCAGATACTGAGCAAAACGTTATGATTCCTCCTCGCTTGAGCAAGTATCACATTCTTCTAGTTAGTACCTTTACCATATGATGTAGATTTAACTACATGATGGAGAGTACGTGGCTGTCACTACTCCTGATATGCAGTGTGTGTGTGTGTGTGTGTGTGTGCGCGCGCGCGCGCAATATGATCTGTTTCTACTCACGACACTTCTTTTTTTTTTTAAGGTTTTTTTTTTTTATGTTTTTATTTATTTTTAGGAGAGAGAGAGAGACAGCGTGAGCAGGGGAGGGTCAGAGAGAGAGGGTGTCACAGACTGAAACAGGCTCCAGGCTCTGAGCTGCCAGTCAGCACAGAGCCCGACGCGGGGCCCGAACCCACGAACTGCGAGATCATGACCTAAGCGAAAGTCGGACACTTAACCGACTAAGCCACTCAGGCGCCCCTCTACTCACAACACTTCTGACACCAATGTGTCAGGTTTCCATACCAAGCAATTCTCTGATTCTCTGCAGATGCCAACTGGGTGTCTTACAATGTAGTTTAATTCTGACATGAAGTATTCATAGTTCGCATACACTCCACATGTTAAGTGGACCCCAGTCCCTCAACGCTGCCCCCCTCCATTTCAGATGCCAATCTTAAGCGGTGGCTCTCCAGGTACCCCCACTTCTGTCCAACATGGCTACCAATCAAGGTTTCCACAACCCACTTCTCAGGTTCAATAGTGCACTATGACAGCTCACAGAACTCAGAAAAACACTTTACTTGTTGCTGGTTTATTATAAAAGGATATTATAAAGGATACAAATGAACAGCCTGAGGAAGAGGTAGGTCCACAGGACAAGGTCCAGAAACATTCCAAGTACAGAAACTTCTATCCATTGGAGTTTGGAGTGCCCAACCCTCCCAGCACACGGATGCTGAAAACATCAACCTGAAAACACTCTGAATCCCATCATTTACATTCAAAGAGAACCCATCACTTAAGAACGATTGATTACATCATTACTTATTGGCAATGAACTCTAGCCACCCTTCTTCGAGGTCAAGGGGTGGGGCTGAATGGTTCAGCCCTCTAATCACATGTTTGGTTCTTCTGGTAACCAGCCCCCATGCTGAAGCTGTCTAGGGAAACAGCAAGAGTCACCGATTAGCATAAACCCACATGCAGCTAAAAGGGGCTTATTATGCATAACAGAAGAGGCTCCTAGCATCCTTACTACTTACAAAACTGTGAGTTTTAGTACTTCTGTACCAGGAACCAAGGGCAAGACCAAATATACATTTATTATTGTATAACAATATAAATAGCTATAAATAGATCTTTTTATGAATAAGATGAAGAAGCCATCAAGTGAAGGACAATCGCGTGGAAGAAGAGCCAGAGAAAGGAAACAGCCACCTTCATGGGTTGTGGGAAATGATGATTAACTACCATGAAAAAGTTCATCTGGCCCATTCTTACAATCCCCTAAGGGAGCAATGGGTGAGTCTGAGAGCCCAAGACTGAGCCATGATCCACAGTAGTTGTTGAATCATCCATTTTCTAAAGTTCCATTTTTTTCAGTGACCATAATGGCCCTGGTGATTGGATAACTTGGGTGTCAACCTAATACATGCATTTTGCAGTCATTCACCCTGGCATCCACAGTTTGGGGGAGTTTAACATCAGATCAGTCACCATCACTAACATGAATTGAATGTCCATGCAGAGCTTGCTATAGAATTCAGGGGCTGAGTCCCTGGGATGACCCTGAGCCTTTGCTTAACCCCTGGGCCTCAGGACTTAGGGTTTCCAACCTAAGCAAATGCATTGATCCGATAACCATGCTGCCAGGCCCATGGGTGTCCCCCACTCACTTGTGACTGAGAAGAAAATCAAATACTACCACTCTATCATTGCTGCTAGAAAACATGAGGGTTCAGGAGGCTGGTGGTGAGGCCCCAGGGGACAGAATGGCTGGAAAATACTGGGACTCTCAGTGGCCGTAAATGGGATGGAAAGCAGAACACACACCTGTGCAGAGCAGAGACCTTGCATCGACACAGTGGCGGGGTGTCCTTATGGGGTGAAGTGTTTGCTCGGGGTGAAAATGGCTGGCTTTAAATCCAGAGCAGGGAACATAGAATAAAGAGCAGTGTGTTGTTTGGAAACAGAGGAGGACATTGAGCAAAGGGCAATAAGGGAGATTCAAAACATGCTATTTAGTGGCTATAATTGGCTTTTCTTGTAATAAGGAGGCTAGAAAACCAAATGGGGAAAAAGAAAGCCCTCCTCATATTCTGTGATCGCATATCCTGTATCTAGCTGTTGTGAAGGAAAAGGACAGGAAGAAAGGACTGCTCCACAACCCCCAGTTTTCCCAGCCACAGAATACAGGGACCTTATCTAAATGCTACTCACTCACTGACCTGTCTGAAAAGGAGGGAAATAATACACCAGCAATGGGAATATGCAGGAAAATTGTGACAACAGCGAAACATTCATTTTTCATTGCTGCTTAACAAATGACCAAGAAAGCAGTGGCTTAAAACAACACCCATTAAGTAGCTCACAGTGCTGTAGGTCCAAAGCCCAGCATGCTGCGGCCGGGTTCTCTGTTCAGGGTCTCCCAAGGCTGTGGTCAATGTGTTAGCCAGGCTGAGTGCTCATCGAAAATGCACTTTCAGCTCATTCTCGGTGTTGGCAGAACTCAGTTCTTATGGTCGCAGGAACTGAGGTGCCCATTTTCTTGCAGGCTATCAGTGGGACACAGCCATGCCCACCTGTAGGCTGCCTCCCTGCCCATGGCCAATCCTCTCGTGCTGCCACTCTTGACTTTTCCATCTCTTGACCTTTGGATCCGGATAGAGAGGGTTCCTTGATTAGGCTCACTTGGGTGAACTACCTTTTAAGGTCAACTCTTTGGGAACCTTAATTACATCTGCAAAAATCCCTTTTTATCATATAATGTAACATCATCAGTGGAGTAATATCTCATCTTATTTGCAGATTCTGCAGATGCTGAATGGGGAGGAGATGATACAATGTATGGGCCGTTGGAGTGCATCTTAGAATTCTGCTTCTCAGATACATGCTTTTGCTTTCTCCAAAGTTCCAGAGTCTTCTACCTGCCCTCAATTTCCTAGACCCCTGAAGACTATGGTTCCATTCAGGTCCATTCAAATGTAGCTCACTGTTCATCTGATTCCAGTAGTCCCTCCCTAGGTCAGCTAACCTGATAAATGAGCAACACCAACGTGTTACAGGGTTCAGGGATCCCTTCCTTTTGATCATCACCTCTGACCTTTTTAAAGTTTATTTATTTATTTTGAGAGAGAGAGAGAGAGAGAGAGAGAGAATCCCAAGCAGGCTCCACACCTCTGGTGTGGGGCTCTGACTCACGAGCCTTGAGATCATGACCTGAGCCAAAACCAAGAGTCCCATGCTGAAGTGATTGAGCCACCCAGGCGCCCCACCTCTAGCTTGTAATAAGAGCTCAGATACAGGGGAACTGAAATGGAGACTAGACCCCAAATCGGCTCTATGACGCCTGCTGGAGGAAATTGTAAGCACTTTGGCAAACTGACACCCCTCAGGTCTGGCGGCCTTGCCTTGCCTCTATCAGACTAGCATCAGGAAGCAAAGTCTATGAAGACTCCAGTTTCATTCACATCATCCACCATCTACCCAGCCTGGACCACATGGTGAGCAAAGGCTTTCTATATGCTATTGTCCACCTCTGCTTCATTCACATTCATGCAGAGCAGTGAATGTTCTGGCTACTCCTCAGGCTTTAAATTTGACAGCTCAAAAACTGGGATAGGTGTTGTGCTAGCAGATGGTTTCATCTGCAAGTCAGCCTAAGGAGCTTGTTTTTGGGACAGAAGCTTCAGCCAGCATTCCACAAACAGTCATTGAGCACCTGCTTCTTGCTAAAATCTGTGTGGCAGGTTTAAAAGGGCAGCACTTGGCATCTGTAATCCATCCACAGGCCAGGCCTATCCTCTATGTCCCCAAATAAGCCAACCCTCAAAACAAGGTGACCTCCCAGTGTCTCAACAAAAAGACCTAAAAGAGAGGATTTGGGCCAACTTAAATGTACTGATTTTTAGGGTTGTAGTTGGCATAGAAAACGTGTATTTCTGATGTATCATTTGTAAATTTACTTTGCCAGCATGGAGGAGGGCACTTGTTGGGATGAGCACTGGGTGTTATATGGAAACCAACTTGACAACAAACTATGAAAGAAAATAAATAAATAAATAAATAAATAAATAAATAAAATGGATTGTAGAGACAAAAAAAAAATTTACTTTGCCACACAACTTAAAGATCACACTATATAGAATATTGTAATTTGGAACCTGACTTGTTTCTACTCTCACATACCATCCTAGTCAGCTAGAGCTGCCATTAACAAATTACCGTGGACTGGATGGCTTAAACAACAGCCTATATTTCTTACAGTTCTATAGGTTGAGAAATCCAAGATCAAGGTGCCAGCAGAACAGGTGTTTGGTAAGAGCCCCGTTCCTGGTGTGTAGAAGCCCGCCTTCTTGCTGGGTCCTTATGTGGCCGAGAGCAGAGGGACGGAACGAGCTCTCATCTCTCTCTCTTCAGGGCATTCATCTCGTCATGAGGCTCCACCACCATGACCTGATCACCTCCCGAAGGCTCCATCACCTAACGCCATTACATCGGGGGCTAGGACTTCAATGTAGGAATTTGGGGAAAACACAGACATTCGTTCTATAAAACATACCATGAGGTCGTTTTATCAGGCTCTTCACATGCTGCTTCTACAGTGATGTAATCTCTACCCTAAGGTCCTTTGTGTCATATAACCTTGATGAGTACCTTTGACTTCATGTTTTAGACTGACTCAGGAGATTTTCAGTCACAAGGGCCCTTTAATATAAAAATAGGCATAGCATTTGATATAACTGCTTGTTTATATTATTGGTGTACATTAGTGATCTTCACCACATACCCATTGACTGCATGGCTTTTTAAATGGTCTTGTAAAAGCTTTTTACAACATCATTCAAAACTTGCAATTCTGAAGTCCCTTCATTCAGGTCTCTGCTCAAAGATCTCTTCTCAGGGGCACCTGGGTGGCTCAGTCAGTTAAACGTCAACTCTTGGTTTCAGCTCAGGTCACAATCTCACGGTTCATGGGTTCAAGCCCTGCATCGGGCTCTGCGCTGGCAGTGAGGAGCCTGCTTGAGATTCTGTCTCCCTCTCTCTCTTCCCTTCCCCAGCTCAAGCTCCCTCTCTCTCTCTCTCCCCCTCTCTCAAAATAAATAAACATTTTTTAAAAAAAGATCTCCTCTCTGAAGGAATTCCCTCAACCACCCTTTCTAAAAAACACCTTCTTCCACCAGGTACCCACTTCACCTGCTGTATTTTTCTCCACAGAACTCATCTTTCAAGATCTTGTGTTCCCCATGAGGCAGAAATCTTGTCTCTTTTATTACCATCTGTCTCCACTTTCTTACAACAGTGTCTGGTACATAGAGGAGCTGATACTTCCTAATGTTTCCAGGACTGATCACTAAATTATGTTAAATTACACTAAATTATTTTTTATATATCCAGTTTTGTTACTTAGACATAAAAATTATATATATGATTCTATATGAATTATATAAATTATATAAATAAATATGAATGTATTAAAATTATAAATATATATCCATTAAGTAACATCTATAAGAATGTAAAAATATCATTGATTAAGCTCATTTTAGGCTAATATGTGTTCTCTAGAGAATACTCCAATGGAAAAAAAAGTAAATTTTAAGTAGCCATTGAGAGAGCACCTGTAATAGAAGAGTAAGGGGTCAATTTTCGAGAGGAGTGTCTCTTCTAATATGGGGCCCACATGCAGGTCCAGACCAGTCATTTCCAACCATGTAAAGCCCCTTCCATTGTCCTCTCTTCTGTCCAAGTTCTGCTCCCTCAGCTTTCATGACAGAATCTCTGGAAACAGCCCTGTCGTGATTGTTTTATGCACCTGTTCCCTAAACACAAAAGCCCTCTACCGGCCTTTGTCCAGTCTTGTGCTCTGTTTAATTTATTTTGTATACTGACTTCTCCACCTTCTTAACTTCCTGTCAGACTGCCATTCTCCTGAAGTGAGATTCCTGGCTTCCGTGCTGTTCCCAGGCGCTCTCCCTTCCTCCTGCCCAGCCGGGAACATATTCCTTGACTTGTTTTCAGCATTCCTGTTACTGACCCCACCCTACCCCCACCTCTGAGTAACATTATTTGAGTGCATTGCTGGGTCCCATCACCCTACATGAATGCAGACCCCTTGAGAAAGTAAACACAGCAATGCACAGACATGAAAAGGTGATGGGGAGACATCCACACCTAAAGAGAAATGCTGACTGTCACATGACACGGGGAGCACGTCTCGAGAAGCAGAAATCCTGAAGAACTGGTAAGAAGGGACTATCGCCATCAACCCAGATCACTGCCAAGCAACACAAGCCCAGACTCCGGAAGGAGCCTGTGTGACCTGCAATGTCACTCCACAGACTCCCGTGAAGGAAGGAGCTAGAATGTGTGAGCGCACCAGTCCGATGTTCAGATTGCTGTATACTCACACACGGGGTAGGAAGATGGGGGGCAGCAGCACTCCAGGGGCCCCACAAGTCAACAAAGGGTCTTGAACTTTATGGAGGTTGAGACTAGGGGAGAAAGAGAAGATTAAGCAACATACATCCTCCAAAAGCCAGTGCCCCTAATTATCCACTTCCTAAGGTTCTGAGGTTTCTCACAGACCCTCCATAAAGTTAATCCAACTGACTCTTGCACAGAGAATAAAAATTCTTCCCTAGCCCCTCAAAAACTCACTGAGAAGTTCAGGAGAAATAGATGCCACTCTCTCCTGCGCTTTGGAGGAGGGGACGGATCCCTGCCAATGGAAAAGAATCCAAGAGTGTGAGAAAGGAGAGGGGGGTCAAAACAAATTGCCCCACTTCCTCTGAGAAGCTTTTCTTTTGTTTCCCGGTTTGTGATTGCAGGAAAAACATCCTGAAGCATCCTTTGTTTGGCTTCCCCTCTGCTCAGGTTCTGTGCTGTAATACAAGCAGACAGCTGCGCTTATAGGGAATGAAAATATTCTCGGTCAGTTTTTTTTCCTGCCTCTCAAGTTTCTGTGTGATGAATTGCTTGCACAATTTGTGTGCATGAATTTTTTTTCTTGAAAAACTTGAGAAAAATCCCCATTCGCACATTTTTACCACATCTAAAATGGCATCTATGCTTGCTCAGCAACTATAGCTATTTTAATAAAAATATTGCCTTTTTTAGGCATTTTTACAATTACATACGGATCGTAATCTCTTCATCCTCATGACTCTCTCTCTTTTTTTCTTCCTGAAAAATTTTTAAGGAAGAAATCTGTTCAGAGAGTTTCCCTTACTCAGGCACATGTATGAATTGGTGATGAAGTCAGTAGCACAGATTATGTGTGGAGTTAGAAATATGTTACATGCAGTGATTTATAGTCTCACGACAACGTAATTTATACAAGGAGAGATGCTAATTTCCACGCATCCTGATTTATTTCATTAATAATTCTTACAGGCAGTATATTTTGTTTTTACTGAACTTATTTTAGATCAGTAAGTTTTCAAATTGGCTTATGACCAATTCATAAAAATATGGAAAGTAATCAGATATGTAATAAATTGTTCCATAGAGTAAGATATAACTACTATATAACAGTATATTGAGATGATATTGGTTTTAATCAGCTACCCAAAAAAGGGAAAATTTATACCATTCTCTGTTTAATTTAGATTATAAAATTCACTAGGGAAATCAAGGAATCGGATAGCTGATAGGAGTTCTTAATAGCAATTGCAGTAAAACACATTTCACTGCTTGAAATTTGTGAGCCTCAATTAATCATGGGCTCAAATAGTTTTTAAAAGTGTTTTATAATCCAAATATTACTATCTCAGTAAGACATGCCAGTGTGTTTATTAATCCATATCTACTTGCATACCCTCCTTGACCTTCAGTCACATGCCTTCCAGCTCAGCGGGCTTCAAGCAAGATGCCAAAACTCCTGCTCTGTCTAATTGCATGATTTTCAGTTACTCTATTTCTTCCCGAAGAAGCTTTACGAAAAAATAATCCCTTGCAGTTTAGTCTCCCTTGCTAATGACAATAGACTATATACTCATTACAGGCTTGGTATTTTAGAGCCTTGTCTTTTAAACTTCTTCTTTAAAAATATCATTTCCCAGTCGCTACTCCTTTCTGTTTTCTAAAATAAGACAACATCTTTATTAAACTCCTCAGGATAGATGGGAGACTGTCCGCCAGAGGAGAAGATGCAAAATTCGCTCCTGTGAGCTATTCCACTGGCTAATCCCCATCTTCCCCATAACCCTATAACCTCCGCTAAGAGGACAGGTTAAGATAGACAAGTCTATCCTGTCTATCAAGCCCCCCACATCCCCACACCCAGAACATGCACAGTACTTTAGCAGGTGAGTGAATATGTCCTCTCAATCCCTAGTTCTGCCATTTTAAACCATTTTATCTTGTTTATCTTTAATAGAGAAGGAGACAAACTCTCCAGAGATTCAACAAACACACCCTGGGATGTGGTATGGCTCATTTCTTAAAACACATCACTGGAGACTGAAGACATTCCAAATTCCTCATTCTGTCAGGCAAGGCTCTCTACCCTCCAGCCTCTCCCGCCACTTCTGGTCTGGCACGTGGCCCTTCCATTGGACTCCAGCTTATTTAATTGTTTCCACAATACATCGGGCGCATCTCCTGCCCTGACCACGTTGACTCCAGGGTTCTCTCAAACCAGAATGGCTTCTTGGACACTCTACCCATAGAAACACTGGCTGGCCTAAACCCAGGGTGGCAAAGTAGCATCAGCATGAACTGTCATACCAGATGAACAGAGTGGCGGTAGACCAATTACTGACATTTTCTGTACACGTGTATCCTCAACAGTAGACTGCAGACACCCTGGATATGAAATATTCCTACCGTGTGTATAGAGAAGGAAAGAACCAGAACCATTTGGTGAAGCCTTAATGACCATTGTATCTAATAAATCATGAATCCTGAAGCAGAACCTTAAGCAGGAAAGATATCTTAAGTACCTGCTACCCTTGATGGCTTCAGAGGGTTTTGTACACCGTAATCACAGATAAATGAAAAGCAAACAAATGAATGAATGAATGAATGAATGAATGAATGAGTAAATGCAGAAGAAAAAAGAGAAAAGAGTCAGAAATAGCATTAGAAAATGCAGAGGAGCAAAATAGGAGAGCATGTACCATTTGGGGTCCCTAAAGCTGTTTTTATAGGTGTATTTGAGGCAGATTTTCCCTGTTGTGGAAACCTCAATGATGTTTCATTACAATATTCTTAGAGATGTGATATGAAGCCTCACTGTGGGGCAAAGGTTAACCCTGTGTGCAGCAGAGAAATGCTTCCGGGTGTAAGCCAGAGAACAAGACTGGGGGGAATTTAGTCTTTCCAGCTGTGGAAGGAGTTAATGTCCCCATAAGAACAAAATTAATCGGTTCCTTACTAAGTGTGTCATGAACTCCAACAGGAAGACACCTTCTATCTGGCCTCAAATTCTTACCTTAACTTGCATTTGCTCAACTTTGAGTAAAGCGCCGTCCTCTCCTAGCACGCTTTTTCAACATGCAAAGCTAAAGCATTGCATCATTGACACTTCCATGAAAAGAAGAAATCTGCAACCTCCGCGCCTGAAGAATTTGAGAGTAGAAAGAGAACAAGCATGTCAGGATCTAGATAAGAAGGAGAAGTAAAACACTGCAAGGTGGAGAAGCGTAGAACAGTCCCCTCCTCCGTTCTCATCAACCTTCGTACCTGACCTGCTTCTTTTAAGCAGGTGACACCCACAGCTTACATTTGCCCTCTCTTCTCTCAGATGTGCCTGGCTCCTCATGGTGCCTCTACTTGGAGGTCCCTCAGGCACGTTTAATTCAACAAATTCAGAGCTGAACTTGGCCATGTCCCTTCCTGACACATCCTATCCCACCACCATATAGACCAATCCTGTTCTTCCTTAAAGTCCCAGCATACACGCCATCTTTTCGATGAGGCTCTTCATTTGGAAATAATCTCCTTCTTTTGAAACACCATTGCCTTTCATCTGTGTCTTGGCAGTTGCTGTCACTCTCAATCTTATACTCTAGTGATCGACGTTCTTTTTCCTTATTTGGACTGTAAGATCTTTTATACGTTCATGAATTGTCTGACAAAATCTACACACTGTTTTCTACATAGACATGTTAGTTGCATTTATCAATGCATCAGTCAGTCAAATGGAAAGAGAAAAATATTGGACAAAAATAGCCTACTTCATGTCACGATTAAGACTTACAAACAAAATGCCTCAGACCCATTTTTGAAACCTTATGTCTATATTATGATCCCACAGAATTTTGCTGCATCCAGGGAATGATCAAACTATTAACCTGAAAGGTATGTTTCAAAATCACCTAGTGTAGAGGTATTATAAAACTTTTAAAGTCACAAGGATATAGATATAGATAAATTGAATTGTACAAACATAATCAAGAGATAAAGTTTTAAATATAAATATATATACATATACACTATGCACACATAACAAATAATAGGAAATTAATACAGCTTAAAGTCAATAATTAGTATTAAGGTGAATTGAATTTTCCAATTCATTTATTTGTTTATTCAATGAACACTTCTACAGTATTTAATGTTTTCCAGGCACTGTTCTAAATGCATTAGAAATATTAAATAATTTTTTCCCCAACAGTGCTAAGAGGTAAGTATTGTTATCCCCATTTTATAGATGAGAAAACTGAGGCACAGAGTTTATATGACTTCCCCCAAGTCACATGACTAGTGAATCATAGGGTTAAGATTCAAATCTAAATTATCTGGCCCCAGAGTCCATGCTCAAAACCAACAAAAAAGCTGCCTTGTTTACTATCATCATTGTTACTGTTAGAAAAATAATAAAATGATACTGTAAATGTTTTTTCCTTTTTTCTCTGGATGATAAACAAAGAGTTGGATTAAAACTTTATGGCTGCAGACAACATCATTTCTACTCAGTTTACTACCGTAAGACTCAATCATTCTTGATTGAAACGTTGTGAGCTGGATAGTAGAAAGGAATTAGGTGAAGACATTATTTCATTACTGTCCTTCTAATTTAGAAGAACATTCACAACTTCATAAACATCTTTAAAGTAATTCATGAATCTGTCAGGTTTCCCTGAAAACTAAGAGTTCCACAAAACACTGAATGCTCTTCCTGATCAATCCTGCTCTTTCAAGGCCAGCAATCTCCAAATTCTCATGGAAAGATTTGTGAGCACCTTAGGGCCAGAACCAGGTCTTCTCTGTCTCTGTCTCTCAGTATACCTAGAACAGTGCACGGCAACTTATGAGCTCATCGTGTTTCTTGAATTGTATTTAGCAACTTTTTTTCTTTGTGTTCTTTCTAAGGCTCTACAAAAATCCCAGTTTAGCACTAGTGAATGTCTGAAAAAGAATCCCTAAGAACAGGAAAGGAAGCAGAATCGAAAGCCAGTGAAATCTCTTAGCAAGGGAAGTTTCCTGCCAAGGATAGGGGATTCTCCTTCCCTATGGGGAGCCACACAGTGAGCATACCTCAGCCAACACAGGATCACAAGCTTCTCATTGCTGACCAGTAAATCCAAATGGTCATACACTTGACAAGATAAGAACAAATGTCTGGGACAAGGATAGGGTTCATATTCTGTCAGCAATGACAGGAGGTGTCCTAGAAGGATATCTCTTAGGTATCACACAGGAGGTGAAGGAGAGAGACAAGTATGTATCTCAGCAGAGAACGACCATCTCACCAGTGTGGGGGTGGAGGGAGTGGGTGGGTGTGTGTGAGAGAGAAAGATAGAGAGAAAAGGGGAGAGAGAGAGGGAAAGAAAGAGGGAGAAAGAGACAGACAGCGAAAGAGACAGAAAGAGACAGAAAGATAGAGACAGATGGGAAAAGGGAAGGGAAAGAAGAAGATAAAGAGCACAACTCACCTGGATGACAAACATCTGGGGTCCTGGGATGCCCATGCTTCTACTCCATCAAAAGTGACTTCCCTTGTCAGTTACTGAGGATGAGCTCTACAACGAGTCACTCATAGACACTTTAGCAATGAAAGGGGCCTCAACATTCATCCAAACCTCCTTTTTTTACAGATATGCTACAAGAGGAAATTACCATCTACTCAAAATCAAAATTAGATTAGCCGCAGGACAAGAACACACCACCCAGGGAAGAGGGGAACTTAGGACCCATGTGGTTTAATCCAAGTGGAGCCCCTTCTTTTCTGTTTAAAAGCAAACACTCTTGGGGCATCTGGGTGGTTCAGTCAGTTAAGCCTCCAACTCTTGATCTGGGCCCAGGTGATGATCTCACAGTTTGTGAGATACGGCCCTGTGTCAAGTTCTGTGCTGATGGTGCAGAGCCTGCTTGGGATTCTCTCTCTCCCTCTCTTCTCTCTGCCCCTCCACCCCTCAAAAATAAATAAATAAACTTCAAAATTAATAAATAAATAAAATCAAACACTATTGACAGAAGGAAGACCTTAGGCATCATCCATAATTCATGTGCAGTATTTCTTAAGCCTCAGTCATGCTCCTACCTCCTTTCCAATTTTTGCTCCATGTGCGTACAAGGTGTACTACTCCTTTCCTAGTAGTTTTTTTTCTAAATTCATGTTTAATGTTTTTATCTTTTTAATGTTTATTTAATTTATTTTGACAGAGAGAGCAGTACAGTGTGAGCAGGGGAGGGGCAGAGAGAGAGGGAAAGAGAAAGAATCCCAAGCAGGCTTTGTGCCATCAGCACAGAGCCTGACTCAAGGTTCAAACTTACAAACCATGAGATCATGACCTGAGCCGAAATCCAGAGTCAGACTCTTAACCAATTGGCCACTCAGGTACCCCAAATGTATGTTTAAACTTTCTTTTTTTTTTTTTTAATGTTTTTTTATTTTTATTTCTAGGAGAGAGAGAGAGAGAGAGCGAGCGTGAGCAGGGGAGGGTCAGAGAGAGAGGGAGCCACAGACTCTGAAACAGGCTCCAGGCTCTGAGCTGGCAGTCAGCACAGAGCCCGACGCGGGGCTCGAACCCACGAACCGCGAGTACATGACCTAAGCGAAAGTCGGACGCTTAACCGACTAAGCCACCCAGGCGCCCCAAAACTTTCAATCTTCAGCAGAGTTGCCGACTATACCCTAGTTTTCATTCTGCCCTTTGCCTTAAGGTAACAAGCACCTCTGCACCCCTGAGATCTGGCTTGCAGAAGGGCACAGCCACATAACAACAGAATGTAAGCAGAAGTAACACACGCAACTTTCACTTATTTAGAGGAATAAAGTTCCTTGCCACAAAGTTCTTCTTTTTCCCCCTTCTAAAAGGTTAGAAACTGCTATGTTCAATCCCTCAGAGGAGAGCAATGTCATAGAGGATGACAAGTGACACAATGCAAGGAATCCAGGACTCATGGACCCAAGTTCAAGACCACTGCATTGAAGATAACTTCTCTTTTACTTAAGACACTGTATTTTGGGGGAGCCTGTGTTGCTCGGTCAATTAAGCTTTCAACTCTTAGTTTTGGCTCAGGTCATGATCTCATGGTTTGTGAGATGGAGCCTCAAGTCGGGCTCTGCCTGTGCTGACAGCACGGAGCCTACTTGAGATTCTCTATCTCATCTCACTCTCTCTGTCCCTCCCCTGCTTGTGCGGTCTCTCCCTCTCTCTCAAAAATAAATAAATAAATAAATATTTAAGATACTGTATTTTGGGGATCCTTTTGTATGATACTATGACTCACGATGAGAAATATGTAGTTGATCTTCATTTCTGTTCCTAGCACAGAGATCCTAAAACCTCTGTGATTTCCTAAAATATAAAGCTATCTTTTGTTATGTTGATGAGCTAACTTTGAGGCAGCCCTTAGGTGGAGCCACTGGTTGTTAGGAGAACCAATCACATGATTTAGAGGTGTGGCCAACGGGGGTGGGGCCTGGAAGTTAAGTTCAATCACCAGTGGCCAGGACTTAATTAGTCTTGCCTTTCTTTAGAGTGAAGCCTCCATAAAAACCCAAAGGGACAGGATTCAGAGAGCTTCTGGGTTGGTAAACACATGCAGATTCAAGGAGAGACCAGTGCATTCAGAAGGCATAGAATCTCCTTGTCCCTTTCTCTATATGTTGCCCTATACATCTCTTCCATCTGGCTGATTCTGAGTTATATCCTTTTATAATAAACTGAAAATGTAGTAGGTAAACCTTTTCCTGAGTTCTGTGAGCTACTCAAGCAATTTTTTTAAGTTTATTTCTTTATTTGTGGGGGGAGGGGCAGAGAGAGAGTGAGAATTCTAAGCTGTCAGAGCAGAATCCCATATGGGGCTCTATCTCACAAACCATGAGATCACCACCTGAGCTGAAACCAGGAGTCAGATGCTCAACTGACTGAGCCACCCAGGTGTCCTTCTACTCTACCAAATTAATTGAACCCAAGGAGGGGGTCATGGGAAATTCAGTTCTTTTTTTTTTAAGTTCATTTATTTATTTTGAGAGAGAGAGAGCATGAGCTGGGGAGGGACAGAGAGAGGAAGACAGAGAGAGAGAGAGAGAGAATCCCAAGCAAGCTCCACACTGTCAGCACAGAGCCTGACACAGAGCTCGATCTCACAAACTGTGACATCATGACCTGAGTCAAAATCAAGAGTCAGATGCTCGACTGACTGAGCCACACAGGTGCCCCACTAGTTCTATAGCCAGTTGGTTGAAAGCACAGGTGACAACCTGGACTTGTGATTAGTGTCTGAGAAGGGTGGTGAGCAGTCTTGTAGGACTGAGCCCTTAACGTGTGTGATCTGATGGTACCACCACTTCCATAGTGTGAGAATTGAGTTAATTGCCTAATAGTGTAAAACAAAACAAAACAAAAAACGCACACAGTGGACTTTGTTATAGCATTTTAGCATTTGCCGTGCCTAACACATCCTATACAATGATATCCATGCAAATCAAGATTTTATTTAATCTTTTTGCAAAATGCATTAATTTATATACCTATTTCAATGAAAAATAGTTCAAATATCAGCTAAACCTCATTCCTATACCACAGAAGCATGAACATCTAACTTGAAGAAAGACTGATACAAAGGAAGCAAACACAAGTTTTGATTTGAATAAATGGCAAGGGCGCATAGGCATGGACAGAAGGGAAAGGAATACTAGACAAATGAAGGCTAGGTTCCCAAGAAGAAACTTTGCCTTCTTTATCATCTAGGCTTGGGCAAGCCTGGGTTCTGTTCACTGTCCAAGGAAGAGGGGAAGGCTAAGGACTCACAAGCCACCCTGGCTTCATCTCCATCTATAAGAAGAATCCCAGCCTTAGCAGGGACACAGACATCCCTCACCACCATCCCCAGCAAACCACCAACATGGGGCCTGATAGAAGTAGGTACCATTTTAGAAGGCTGTAGTTGTACAAGAGAGTTTGGATAACTTTAGCCACTCCTCCTGCCCTGATCCCCTTTCCTTGTTCAAACCAAAGAAAAAAGCACAGCATTCAAGGAACCAAGTAAAAAAGGCAATGCCATCTGTATTTGCAAAGAAAGGCAACTCTTTTGTATGTTTTTCATGCTGGGCTTCCCCCCCCCCCCCACACCTACTCCCCAAGTAGCCTCTTTCCCTCAGGGGACGGGCATGAGAGGATACAGATTGGAAACACATGTGCCAGAAACCCACCTCTCCTTGACCTACAGCGTGCCCGCTGCCACCACCCCACATGGCCTCTCCTCTAACTTCAGTATGTCTTGAAACATAAAAATGCTGTTTTGCCCGAGGCCATCTTGGAAGCAGAAGAAAATGAGTTTTTAAACTAATTTTCAGAAAACGATATTCATCATGTTAGCTTCCCATCTGGAATTATTTTTTAAAAAAAACATACAATGGCAGGTTTTGCCTTCATCTCTATCAGTACATTTGACCCCTGCACTGAGGCAGAACAGAATCGAGTCAAATAACTGTATCCTTTTCCTTAGAAGCTGGCTGTTACAAGTCTTTTTCTCCCCAAGAAGAAGCACTTCCTTGAAGTATCCTTCAAGGCACTGTCAGCACAGAGACCCTGGATTTTCCTCCTCAGACCACACTCACTCATCAGAGTGAACACATCAAAGTGAAATTGTTGAGTAACTACTTTCACATGTATGGGAAGGAAAATCACATAATTTAGCACCAAGCTAAGCAAAGAGACTAGAAAACAAATCACTCTGATTAGTAGTAAGGGTTGTAGACTTAAAAGTTGGGCATACCTTGCTGTGCACTGAAGAGCTGGTTCAACCCCGGGTTAATACACATCTCTGAGCTCAAATTTCATGCTCTAGAAAATGGAGATGGTGACACCGTTCATGTACAATCGGTGGGAAAATTAAATGGGATGACATATATAAACCTGAATAACACGATGCATGACAGGTACTCCGTAAAGGCAAGTTACCTCTTTCTGTCTTTCCCCTCCTCCTAAAACAACCTGATACGTTAAATGGCTTCAAGAAGAAGTAGCAGGGGTGATTTTGATTTTGTTCTTTATCCTTTTCTATATTTTCCCAAAACCCAATACTGAACATGTATTGCTTTTCTGAAGAAAAAAAAAGAAGTTATTTACAAAGATAGCTACATGTAATCTCTATAAAGAAACCTACTTGTCTCCACACCCTAAATTTGTGTACTTGGTGTTTATTTTTTTCCTCTCCAAACTAAACTTCAAACCATCCCCTAACTTGGAGTAAGTGATTTTTTTTTCAGTTGACAAAAAAAGATAAAGAAATCCATCATAGCAGTGATGAAAGCAAGCTCTTCTATTTGTTTTTACCTCGTTATATAAAATTAATATAAGCAGCAGCTAAACTGTTATCATTAACTATAAATGTACTACTTTTTTTTCTACAGGATGGAATTATGCTTTGGGGTGTAGAATAAAGCAGGCAGTTTGAAATTATTCATTATCCAATCATATCTAAGTGTGTTATGCTATTTAAACATTTTGCCACCTTAACATAGCTTTTTAATATTTTGATAAGTAGTAACAGTAGTTGGTAAACTACAAACAGATTCAGAACTACTCTTTCCTGGAAGTCCAACAAGCTTAATACATACAAACTAGCATTGAGGCCCGAAAAGCAGGATTTCAGTATAGCGCTGTGGCTGGACGACACACAGTATCTGGCCTTCACTGGTGTCGTTACCTGTGGTTTTACTACATTAAAATGGGAATGGGATGAATCTGGTCAGAGTTTGATCCTGTTCTGCTACCACCTACAGAACTTGTTTTCATAGACACAATGTTACGAGCGAGATGTAGGTCATCTTTACACTATGTCTCGAGTATTGGCATGTTTCTGAGTGTTATCATAGTTAACTGAAATTATTATCTCCCAGCTATTATACTTTGTTGTCTTATAGTTGAAGATAGATTGGTTATGTTTCTTTTCTTTTTTAATGTTTTTTAATGTTTATTTTTGAGAGACAGAGAGAGACAGAGCATGATCAGGAGAGGGGCAGAGAGAGAGGGAGACACAGCATCTGAAGCAGGCTCCAGGCTCTGAGCTGTCAGCACAGAGCCTGATGAAGGGCTCGAACTCACAAGCCGTGAGATCAAACCTGAGCCTAAGTCAGACGTTTAGCCAACTAAGTCACCGAGGCGCCCCTATTTCTTTTTTTTTTTTTTTTAATGTTTATTTATTTTTGAGAGAGACAGAGCATGAGCTCGGGAAGGAAAGAGAGGGAGACACAGCATCTGAAGCAGGCTCCAGGCTCCTAGCTGTCAGCACAGAGCCCAAAGTGGGCTCGAACTCACAAACTGTGAGATTATGACTTTAGCTGAAGTTGGATGCTTAGCCGACTGAGCCAGCCAGGAGCCCCATAGATTGGTCATATTTCAACTTAATTCCTTTTAAATATGGCTTTAGGAAATTAAATAAAAATGCACCAAAGCCAAATGGGATTTATGCCAGTAATGAAAGGAGAGTTCAATATAGGTGATAATTAATATAATGAACCATTACAATGGAACAAGGAAAATTATACAATTATATCATGACTTCTGAAAATACGTTTGATGACATTCAGCACCCATCACTGATAAAAACTCCTAATAATCATAGGAAGATCACTTCCTTAGAATGATTTCAACATATGCTGCGTGTCTGGTACTACCCTTGTCCTGAGCCCCATGTTTTACAGTCCACCCCCACCCTTCCACTGCTGGACCATTCTTAGAGCACCAGGGCTGCAGAAGTCCCTGGTCAAATGTCCCCAAGTATGGTGACATCTGGGACAGCACAGTCTATTTGCTAGTTTAGTGTCCAGTGGGCAGATCATCCTCCCAGACCCCCCCCCCACACACCCCACGCCCTTGTGAAGACCATAGAGCAGTCATTTATGAGAGGGTGGAAACAGAGCTCAGAAGTTCGGCTGAGGCAACCTAACACATGAGCTGAACATTAGGCCTCACCATCTGGGTCAAAGCTGAAAGGGACATCAAGCTAAAAATGCTGAATTTCCCCAGAGTGCTACATTTCAGCACAAACTCTGAGGAGTCCTGAAATTCTGTGTTTGAATCTGACTTCCTGATCTTTATAAATATATCATTTTTTTCATGACGAATGGTTATTTTACTTAACGGGTTTTAGCTTGATGAATAACTACCTAATATTTACAGATTTGTTACATGGGTTATCATTTGGGGTCCTGTCCCAGTTCTCATAGAAATCAGGGCACACCAGTGTGGCATAGTATAGTGTAAGAAGAGTATGGTTTTACCTTGAGCCAAAAACCAAGGTAATTCACAATGAGGAAAACAAAAAACAATTAATCCTTTTATTTTTTTATTTATTTATTAATGTTTATTTATTTTAGAGAAAGAGAGAGAGACAGAGACAGAGCACGAGCTGGGGAGGGGCAGAGAGAGAGGAAGACACAATTCGAAGCAGGCTCCAGGCTCGGAGCTGTCAGCACAGAGCCCAACACGGGGCTCAAACCCACAAAATGTGAGATCATGACCTGAGCTGAAGTTGGATGCTTAACAGGCTGAGCCATCCAGGCACCCCAATCCTTTTAAAGAAGCGGAAGTGACAATATGCATTTCACGACTGATTAACATTTTTTTACTAGGGATTAGCTAAAACAATTAGATAAGAGAAAGAAAGTACTAACATAAACAATTGATAAGGAAAAGCAAACTATCACAATTTGGAGATACTATAAATGTCTGACTAGAAAACCCAAAAGAATCAAATGGAAAAAAATACTAGAAATAATTTTTAAAATTTGTTGTTGACTTGTGACAAAATCAATATACAAAATTCAATAGCTTCAGCCAATGAATAAATATAAGAAAAAATATATTTGTAAAATATAATGTAAAATATAAACACACAAGGGTAATTTTTAAATTTGCAACACCTCAAAATTTTGCTTTACAGGTAAATAAATAAACTTACAAGAAGGATTAAAACAACCCTGAAAAATAATAATAATTAAGGAAACTGGCTTATTAGATATTAAAATCTATTATAAAGCCACAGTAATTAAAATAGTATGATGTTTTCCCCATAAAGTAACAGACAGGGCAATGAAACAAAAAGAGAGTATCCAAAAGTGGACCAAAATGGTCTAGAAATCTAATACATGATAAAGGAGTCATTTCAAATCAATGGAGAAATAATAGATTTTTCAAACAATGATTTTGGAATATCTCATTGCAACAACTATCTGGGGGTAGAGGTAAATGTTGTGCCTCTATAGATTCCTAACTTTATTCTTTTTATATTTTATGTTTATTTATTTCTGAGAGACAGAGAGAAGGAGGGGCAGAGATTCTGAAGCCGGCTCCGCACTGACAGCCACAAGCCTGACACAGGGCTCAACCCCATGAACCCTGAGATCACAACCCAAGCAGAAGTCAGAAGCCCAACTGACTGAGCCACCCAGGTGCCCCTACACTCCTAACTTTAAAATAAATCCCAGAGATATGAAAATATGTTGATGCCTAAAATTAAGCCACAATTTTAAAAAAATACTAGAAAAACATGGGAAGTTTTATGTCTGTTTGGAGTCAGAAGGTCTTTCTAAGCAAGATACAAAGGCTCAGTTCATAAAAGAAAACAATAAAAAATCTCACTACATAAAACGACAAAATTTAGCACAGGAAAAAAAAAACAATAAAGTCAAGCACACACATATAATTTAACAAGGTTTTTTAAAAGAAAATTAAAAAACAGTTGCAACACAAATGACAAGGAATTAATCACTCTAAATATAAACTTACATAATGAATAAATTAACAAGAAAAATAATTTAATGGAGAAAGAAAAAGAGGTAAAGAGTATGCAGAGTACATTTACAGAAAAATATAAAAAGACAGCTCAATCATAAAAATAAACAAATGTAACTATAATGAAATAAAAATTTTTAGCCTTCCATACCAGCAGATCGAAATTCAATAATAAACCAGTGATCCATGTAAAGTATACATTGGCACTCTCTCTCATTCAGTCCACAATTCCAGCCTAGAAATTCATCCTAAAGATGTGCTTAGCACATGAGTGTGAAAACCTATGTAAAAGCATATTCGGTGTGTCATTAGTAGTGGTGGTAAAAGATGAAAACGACCTCAATGTCCATCACCACAGAGCAGTTAAATAAATATTGGGACCTTTATCCAACTGAATACAATGAGGTCATTTTTTAGAATGGTTACTCAAAATGTATGAATATAGAACTATCTTTAAGATATGTTGTAAGCAAAAAAAAAAAAAAGAAAAAGAAAAAAGAGTAAAGAAGAGCATTTGGGGCAATATATATAGGATGTGTCCGTGTGAGTATATGTATGTGTGTGTGTGTTTAAGTTATGTATATTTGTAGATAGAATATGTCTACTTCCTAAGACACTCACAGCAATCACAATGGGGGAAGATGGAGACTAAGGTCAGGGATCAAAGAAGGCTCTGTTCTTCCTATTCTTGTATGTATTGCTTTTCGTATTATATGCACATATTCACCTTTCAAAAAATTAAAATATTAAGATATTTTAAAATCTTTTCATGCCAAAAATAAAACATCAAAAGAAAAAATGTGTAAGTCAGACTTCATGAAAATTACCAACTAGTGTGCTGCAAATGACCCCATCAAAAAAGCAAGAAAATGACCCCCAAAATGAGAGAAAAATTTTTCAGATCATTATATGAGGGGTGTCTGAGTGGCTCAGTCAGTTAAGCCTCCAACTTCAGTTCAGGTCATGATCTCAGGGTTCACGAGTTTTAGCCCCGCATCAGGCTCTGCACTGACAGCTCAGAGCCTGGATCCTGCTTGGGATTCTGCGTCTCCCTCTCTCTCTGCCCCTCCTCCACTCGTGCTCTGTGTTTCTCTCTCTCTCAAAAATTAATAAACATTAATAAAAATTATATGAAGTGTCCAGAATAGGTATACCTAGAGACAAAGAAGATAGATTAATGGCTGCTGGAGGCTGGAGGAGGGGCTTGGGGGACAGGAAATGGGACAAGACTGCTTAATGAGCGTGTGGTTTCTCTAGGGGATGATGAAAAAAATCTAAAATTAGATTACAGTGACCATTGCACAACTCCATGAATATACTTACAAACATTGAATTGTACATTTTAAAGGGGTGAATTTTATAGTATGTGACAGATTCCCAAAATGTTGTTAAAAAAAAGAAAGAAAGAAATGTCAAGGCTGGAAATGTCTTTAGAAGTCAACTGGTCCAATCCCTCCTTTGGCACATCTGAAAGCTGAAGTCCACAGGGGTTGTCAGGTGACCTTCCTGAGGGAGCACAGATGTTCAAAATCTAGAAGTCAAGTGCTCCACCCTCTGGAATGGGGCGCTGTCCTGGACTGGGGACACAGCCTCAGCATGCCAGCTGACTAGATGGCCTTTTCCACACTCTTCTACTTGTAGGGGAAATCTCATCCTGCTGGGATAATGGGGCAGTGACTGTGCCTGAGCGAAACACGGCCAAAAAGGACCCCTCATCAGTCCTTCAGTAAATATTTATTGGAGCACCATGTGAGCCCGGCAGTTTGAAGGACGGGGGAGGCAACTGTGAGTGGTCCAGAACATTCCTTTTCTTCGTGGATCTTGGATGTCAGATGACAATAGCCATCTTTACAATGCATTGTATCTTGCCCACTTTACATGGATCATCTGTCGTCATCCTCACAAATGTGAGTCCTTCCTTACAGGTACTCCTCTTGCAGGTACCCTGAGTACTCTTACTATGCCCATTTTAGTGATGGAAATGCTGAGGCTCATGGAAACTAGTCACCAAGCTGATAAGCAGCACAGTCAGACTTTAATCATAACACTCTGACCCCAGAACTATGCTTTGGAACCCAGTGCTGGTCTCTCCATTACCCAGAAACTAAGCAAACAACAACAGCCAATTACCATGACAGCCAGTGGCCAGCATGTCTGAGAGACATGTTTAGAGGGGTGTTTCGATATCATTTAGATGAAGCAATCAGCCGCTACGAGGAGGTGCAGCTTAGGCTGACGACTGAAGGATGAGGTGCCACCACGAAAGAGAAGAGAAGGCTGAGGTGTTGGGGTTGTAAGGCTGGAGCACAGCGAGAGGAGGCAGAGGCCAGCGGGGAGGAAGCAGAGCAAGCATGTCCTGATGAGCCAGAGAAACAAGTCCACGTTTCATTCTCAATGTAATAGGATCCCACTGGATGGTTTTAAGCAAGGTGATGTATAGAGCAATGAGTCAGGACCAATTCAAAATGTGTACTGGAAGCAGAATCAAGGAAAGGAAGAATGGATGCCCCCTGAGACCCTGGCCTGGTGCCTTGTGTCAGGCCATGACGTCGTCATGCACTGACCTTGTCTTCCGGGGCCTTGCTGACCCTCAAGGGACGGCCCCTCCCAAGTTAGCCAATTCCTAATGATAGAAACAACTCATTCATGAGTGTGCTCTCTCTTTTTTTTTTTTTTTAGGTTTATTTATTTATTTTGAGAGAGAGAGAGTGCAGGAGCAGGGGAGAGGCAGAAAGAGAGGAAGAGAGAATCCCAAGTAGGCTCTGTGCCAAGCATGGAGAGAGATACGGGCCTCAATTTTGGACACGTAACTGACTGAGCCACCCAGGTGCCCCAAGTGTGCTTTGCAAATGCAAACCAACTGATCCACAGCCTATACCCCAACCACCTTCTTTAGTGACTCTCCTGCTCCGGGCCACTATCTGCCTGCCCTAATCACTCAGGGACAGGCCCTGAGCCCCAGAGCTTGCTGAAATGATTCAACCTAGCCAGTCCTATGCCTGCTCATTCTTCCTTGTCTGCTCCTTCCTGTGGAAACCACAGCAAAGACTCCCACCCACAGGTCCCCTCTCTCTGTCTGCCTCCTGCTTGACCCAAGTCTTTCCCGTGTGGCCTCCAAGGCAGAGTGGGCCCCCTCCTTAGAAACTGTGAGTAACAAGCTATCTCTTTGGTAGCAGCTGTCTCTGGTCTATCAACCTAACAGTACCGCACATTTTCCACTCATACACTATATTTTAAAACACCCTACTCAATCAGAACCTCACTTCTTGGGGAATAGAATAGGGAGACACAATGGAAGGTATACACAGAGGAATGGGGGTCGCTGAGTGTGAAAGCAGGGCCCTTGTTGACCCTTATGAGGATCTCCCCGGGCTTGAGATCAAGCGGGCCCCTCAAAGAACCACAAGATCCAAGACAAGTCCCCTCTTCTTCCCATTCCAGCCCCCCCCCCATCATTTTCATTGGCACCCCCCACACTGAGAAACAGAGCTGGGCTCTCGCTCCACTGTCCCCACCACACAAGGTGGAAGGAAGTCCATCTGTTCCAGGCTGGGAATGAGGCTCCAAATTATGTGCTCATAGCACTGTTCACTCCCCACAAGCTGCACTTGGACACTCAATGCTATTGATATCACAGATATTATTTTAACAATAGCTTCCAAGATAATTAAGCCAGTGAACATCTCTGCCTGGGGAACCATAGGCAGGGTCTGTGAGAGGGTGGGACAGGGGTGACTGAACATATCCACACTATTAAAAGAGGTGAGAATTAGCAGAGGCACTTAGAGGGATTTCCAAGAGTTGTTAAAGGTGATCAAAGCCTTTTCTTCCTCAATAAGACCTTAATTGTGCTGAGAGTTACCACAATTAAGCAGTGGGTAGCAAATAAAATGCCCCAGCTCTTTGCAAAGTGAAGCAAGGAAATTGTGAAACTGGGTTTCAACAAGCAAGATTTTCAAACTCCTGCCAGGAAAGTTCCCAGAGCACCAGATTCAGAGGCAGGACAAGTACGGGGACAAACATACCTCACTGCACCCACTTCCAATCCTGGAAGTCAAGATGGAAAGGGTCCAGGAGAGACCCGAGCCAAGGCTTTTTTTGTACCAGTGGGCACAATGGGGCCCAAGAGGTGACGTGACATGGCTGAGATCACACAGCTGGGGAGAAGCAGTTATTATGAACACCTATACTGTGGCCTGTTTCCAGAAGTGGGGGCATTTTTGAGTGGGGTACTTTTGACTTTGGAGTTCCTTCTTCTCTTGCCCCAACCCAGGTGACCCATCCCCAGGCCCTCACCCCACTTCCATGGCTCAGGCAAGCCAGGCTTCTACTTGGCCTCCATGACATAGACAGGAGGCCCTCTCTTGGGGAGCCCAGGGGACACGGCCAACTCCGCTGGGCTTTCAGGGCCCTCTGGGCTCTCAGTGTGGTCATCGTCTCCTCACTAGTCTCTAGGGTGCCTGATGCAGGCTGCTCAGGGGGCTGTCTCTGACTTATCTACCTTTCTATTCACTGTCTTATTTCCTCAAGCCCTTTTCTCTACTTTATAATGTGCCATCTGACTTATCTGACAAACCAACTCTTGCTAATGGACCTTTTCTGCCTAAGACCCATTCCTTAATCCAGAGAAAATAATGAGATGTAGAATCCAGAGTGAGTATTTGTCCAGTGCTTATCTGATCTAACAGAACTGAACTTATCATAGCTTAAAGTCAGGGTTTCTATTCATATGTAAAGAAACAAAATTCAACTGGATAAATTTTAAAGATCTTACTGGCTTTTATTCAATGATTCATGAATTGGGTAGCATCCAACCTAGCAGATAGAAAGTAGCACCACGGAGCTGCACATAATGAAAGACTTTTAGAGGCAGAGGGAGTGGGATCAAGGGAGTTATACTGGACAAAAAAAACAAAACAAAACAAAAAGACAGGTTGATTATTTCAAAGTTACTTTCCTTTAGGGGATAGTGGGGATCTATCCAGTAGATGACCTCACTAGTGCTGATCAGGTGGGTCCTGACTGACTGCTTTCAGATCCCATTTCTGGAAGAGTCAACACTATAACTAAGTCTCAGTTTGGTGAGTTGGGGCTGAGCAAAAGTGACTCCATTTGGGGCCCATTGTCTTGTTTTTAACACCTAACACAAAATATTCATCCCTCTCAGGTAATGTCAATACAGTGGAATCTTTTAGAAGAAACACTATCAGATTTGACTACTGACCCAATGTTGGCATATCACAAAATTACTTCTTGAATCCTGGATTAGTCTCTGGGTGTCTTTTTCTAAATTAAAAAAATATTTTTTAAGTTTTTAAAAAAATGTTTATTTATTTTGACACAGAGGGATAGTGCAGAGGGGCAGAAATAGAGAGTGAGAGAAATATATATATGTATTTTTTAAATAATTTATCATGAAAAAAGGTATCATGCTGATTCTGCCAAAAAATTAAACACCTAGTCTTTATTACACATTTTTAAGAAACCACATCTTGGGATGCCTGCTTGGCTCAGTTGGTTAAGCGTCCAATTCTTGATCTAGGCTCAGGTCATGATCTCACAGTTCTTAGGATCAAGCCCCACGTCAGGGTCCAGGTCATGGATCCTGCTTGGGATTCTCTCTCCCCATCCTCTCCCCCTCCCCCACTTGCATACTCTATAAACAAACAAACAAACAAATTTTTGGTGTAAAGGCACCATTATACAATCTGCATAAATATATAAACATTAAAAATTTTTTAAGGAAATTATCTCTTCCTTCATCACAACAATGACCATGTAGTCTCTAAATGTACAATTCTTCTGCACTTAATTCTTGGGCTCTATTCTATTAGGAAAACATTAGCATAATAACCACAAAGAACTGAGAATGTGAAAGGCCCTTTAGCCCCATGAATAATATTTGCTTTCATTTCAAATCAACTTTGTTTATTTGCTTGAAAGGAAAAGGGTGACACCAACTCATTGTAAACAGTGAATCTTGAAACTTCATTTTTCCCAGTTTTCTTTTATTTCTCAAACATTTGAAGCAGGGTCTATAACCTTCCTTAGGAGAGAACACCCAAAAACTGGAGATTGTCACTCCAGTGTCTGTCCAGACCCTTTGTAATTCTTCTCTCTGCACTGTTCTTCCCAAGAGGGTTTTGTGACTGCCGTCTCTGCTGTTACCTCTGTACACCAGAGAGTGGACAGATTCCAAATGCAGGTGGTGCCTTATCTAAATGAAGATGCGACTTTTGTTCTTCCTGAAAGACAAGGACAATTCCTGATGCATGCACGTGGCCCATCCCTCCTGAGGGGCAGTGGACAATTAACACTTTGCACAGATGTGACTGAAATAAACCTGAGCTGGTTGATGCTGCCTGTGTGGGGACAGGTGAGTGCAAATAGTCCCCCGCCATGCTAGGACCACCCACAGACCTACATTTCACCTGTTCCATGATAGAGATTGACCACAGCACCACAAGACCGGGGTTAATTATACTTACATCCACTCAAAAGAAGGGAAGTGTAGCAAGCATGTTAAGAGATTAAAATTCACCCTTCTCTTACCCTCAGACATATAGCAGAAGCTTCCATAAAAGGCAGCCTGAGGTTGTTTTAAATGTCTAGATCTGAGAGTTTGCAATGTCAGGTTTGATTCCTAGCTCTTCCGCTTACTTGCTACGTGATGTGGACAAGGGCCCTATCTTCACAAATCCCCATTTCCTCATCTGTAAAGGGAGCATACGTGTTTCACGTAGTTTATAGTGTTGTTGAGGTGTTCAAATGGAAGAAGGAAAGTAAAACTCCTTCTCTCGTTGTTGTATAGCCAGCTAATGCTGGATCCCACTGAATGAGGTCCAGTTCCTGCCACAGACCTTCGCACCCCAGGGGTGGTTAGAGTCACTACAAATGCAAGGCTCAGGAAATCTTGCCCTAAGAGAAATGGTCAAGAAATCATTGAAGTTCTTAAAGGCTCTTTTTCCCATCCTCCCTCTTAGGTGTCTTGGGCGTATAACACAACCTCTTAATTTATTTGAAAACCCTCTGGTGAGTCCAACAGAGGACTGAAGAGTATGACCCAGAATCTGGGCCAAGCTGATTTCCACCCTGGAGGCCAAAGCTAAAGGCACCAAATCCAGCCTGCATACCCAAATCCATCTTTACATACCAAACTTCAACAAGCTGCAGATTGGAAGTGAATTTCTGGGGTCCCTACTTTGTGTCCTCTTCTCTGGATTGCACCTGAATATTGAATCCCTCTGATGAGTCTTAGAGAGGTCCAGCAACCATGTAGAATGCCCCAGAATAGTGGGTCTGGAAGAAATCTCAGACATCAATTCCAGTCCGCAACAGAATACCCTTCAATAGCTTACCATTGCCCTTGAGATGAGATCAAACAGCTAACCACACCATGTGCAACCCTTCACACGGCCTACATTTTCCTTCATGTTGCAAAGTCAAGTCCCAACACCTTTGCTGCTGTAGAACCTTAACAAATGCTGTTTGTCTGTGCCGTCCCCTCAATTCCATCTCACCCCAACTCTTCCAGCTAGCTCTTCTTCACCCTTCAGTCTCAACCTAAACTCCCTTATCTTCCATCTAAACAAAGATGGAAGCCTTTCTTGACTCCTCAGACTTGTATCGCACCATACCCTTCCCACCTAAAATCCATCACCTTAAAATTATTTCTTTAACATTAGTCTAACTTGCTATCCTATACAATCCAAAAGGACATGAACTATATCTGATTTATTCCCATAGTCTCCCCATTTCTTAGCACAAATCTTGGCACAAAGTGAACACTAAATGAAAACCTGTTAAGTTACATCAAACTATCTGGTCTACCTTCCTCATGTTACAAAGGAATGTGAAGGCCTCAGACAGGTGAAGAAACTCATTCAAAGCCACCATCTTTGGTTGCAACCAAGAATTAGAATCCAGGTTCCCCCAATGACCAATCCCAGGGTCCTTCTCCTAGCACCTTCCCCCCTTTCTGACATTACTTACCTCCCATTTATCACAATCCAGGCACTTACAGAAGATTGATTCCAGACATGGATCAATCTGATTTAGATTGTCTGACATCCCCTTCTCCGTTCTGTATGAGGGTGAACTAGGAAGACTGCTATTTCTCAATCACCTATGGACACACTGGGATTCTTATTTGGACATCACACAGCTGAGCACATAGCTAGCATGTAAGAGCACACACACTACCCCCACTGCTTTGTTCAGCGCCTTAGAAAAGTTAATGCTACATGACAATATCCTTTGGTGTAACTGTTGAAATGGCCATCTTTCCCCAGTGAGAAAACATCCCAAATGAGTGCAAGGTTCCCTCCAGTGGTGTCATTTTCAATGAAGCTTGCCCGTGTCATTTGCAGTTAGGGGTTCATTGGTCAGAAGTGTTTTCTAGAGAGGCATACAATGGAAACCATTAGAGAGATACTCAGAGCCGCCAGCTAGCCCAAAAGTTTAATCCACTGTATTAGCTGTAATGGTGCCAGGCAGCTACTAAAGGAGAGGAAAGCCGAGAAAGCAAGAGAGCGCCTGACTCGTACCCACACCCTCACACAAGAGCCCAGTGGCGGGTGTAATATAATTATCGCATTAATCATCTCTTCCAGGTTACTGAAAACACCTTTAACATCCCTTAGATAATGAAAGGATCTGAAAAGAGCATTCAATAAGCCTGTGTGCCTCCACTGTTGGTTGCTAAAGTGGAATTCTGTCATCACTTTTATTTTTGCTTCAGGTGGGCAGGGAAACTAATCACCCTTGGGTTAACTTTCAGGATTATTTCTCAGCTAGACAGTTTCATACACGAATCCCAGAGAATAGTGACATTCTTCATTAGAAGGCATTGGGTAGTATAGGAATTCTAATCTCTACAACCAAAGTCATCAAAAATAAATTAGGACTTAAGAAAAAAAAAAGAGGGTCATTATCAAGGGCTCCAGATTTCACACTTGTTCATCTGATGAGTTATAGTGCGTCATCTGTGCCAGTAACTCTCTGTTAGAAAACAGCCAGTGCAATATCCGAGGTACAAATTACAGACTTTGATCCCAACTTGCCCGTTAGAACGGGAAACTAGGCATGCTCTTTATATTTTATATCTCCAAATGTTTCCGAGTGAAGAGATGAGAAAGTGTATTGAATCCTTCGATTCTCTCTTTATCCATCTCTAAATGGGATCTTAGGAGTGTGTGTGCTTACCTCGCTTTTTATCCAGCCTGCAGTGTGACTCATCTGCAAGCACAAATTACCTCGCTAAAGTATTCTTAGGAGAAATAATTAGCCACATGCCCCTCCTCCTCGCACTCTCCGGCATTCCTCGGGAGGCCCGGATGCCTGACATAAATCATTTAGTCCTGAGCCCTCGCACACACCTTTCCCACTGGATTCCATAATTGGCAAAGTAGTTGCCAACTGGGTTTAAAGTGATTTGAAATTGTTTTCCATCCAGTCTTGCTGATAGCAAAAGGTTTCCCCTTTACCTCAAGCATGAGTTACAGTAACATGATTGAGTGTAACCAGTTATTCAGTTCAAGCTGTGATTCTGATACAGTATAGACAATATGAATTCCCCAGAGCTCAGTGAGGCCATCTCAATGGTCCGTTTAAGTCCAATTCAATTAGGCTCACCATGGTTCTTAGACTTTCTTAGGCATGTGTGCAGCAGCCCTCGGGGTTGAATGTGAGACTGGTATTCATCTAGGACTTTTAAATTAGGTCTCAGGTGTCATCATTCTAAATGAATTATTACAGTGGTGTGTTCACACTGCTATAGTTGAAGTTATGTTAGCATCTCTTCTCAACCATTTTAATCCACTGTGGGACGGAACTTGTCATGTAAGGTCTCTGCCAGAGAGTGACTTTTTCCTTAAAACCCAGTTTTTAAAATAATTGGTCTACCAAGTAAATACTCTGATATGCATTTTTTGATGGACTGGAGGGAAAGACCACCTTAATTTATTGTGAGTTGTTTTGTTTGTCTGTATGTTTCTTTTACTTTGTAAAGGAGCACATGAAAAAAAATTAGCTCTCTCAATATCGAAATGTCTTTCATTTAATAGTTTGAGTCTTCGATGCATCCCTATTTGGAGGTGGCTGGGGTAAGGGGCGGTCAGACCGAAAGTTGATTTATCGCTAAGCTTTCTTTTTTTCCAAATTTCCTGTTGCCTGCCTCTATGATCTCTCCTTCTAGAGCCTTAGCTAGCATTTTCTCCTTTCTTTTAATTTCCCGGGCTTTGTATGAGCCCCCGTCATGACATCAGCAAGCATGTGGAAACATCTGTCTGTGTGTAGCTATTTCAGACACATTAAAAAGTCCAGGCTCACTTTCCTGTGCTGGAGTTGCCTAACAAACTATAGCACTGAGCATAGTGGCCATGACATTAACCTCACGTAGAGGGATCAGCCAGCCTAATGGGGAAAGCACCCTATGCATGTATCATTAATGACAAATCATATGCTAGAGAGAAAATAAAATAATTACAGGACCTACTTTTCTTTATTCAGGCAATTCAGACCTGGTGGCAGTGTTCCAAGTTCTCCAAAACCAAGGGGTTGCAGTAATCAGGCTCACTTGGAAAATGTATGCAAGAGAGAGTTTAAAACAACGGAGCCATGAAATTCAGAACAAAGTGACAAGAGGTGAGCAGATTAAATGGGGGCGCTAATTGGGTAGCTTATACCTCAGAAACACAGAATGTGTACATATCTAGGGCTTATTATTTGTTCCCAATGAAATAAAAGCTGAACTGGCAAATTGACTGATATTTCTATACCCTAGCTCTGTGATCGTCCCTGTGGCTTTGGTCTATAAAGTATAAAAGGGAGGTGCTATTTTGCAGCCCTATGGTAAATTTGAGAGATGTACCCAAACTATCAGGTTCCAGTTTTCCAACTACTCAAGACACCTAAAATACGCAAGGAGAGTATAATGTTCTATCTGTACACAAAAATAAGCTAATTTTTAGTCATCATTATGAAATCTTAAGTGAATCCATTACAGTCCTCATAGTTTACCTATTAAATACTTGCATCCTAGAGCAAGTAGCAGAAGAAGTATTCCCCAACTGCCCGAAGTGACCGGAAAGGTAGAAGAAAATGTTAACTGACTGCAGTGTTGAAAATTGGTTGCTCCTGATTTAAATGGATGCTCTGGTTTTATTTCATCAATACATTTTTTAAAGAAGTTGTGTACATTAAGGATAATACTCACCAAGCTAAACTTCCTTGCCTACTTGGATCTTAGGTTTCCCCCAGAGATCTGCACAGTCTCCTCATCATTAACATCAGGTCTAGGCTCAGATATCCCCTGAGACTCCTTTCCTGACCACTCTGGCCAACGGAGTCGCCTTCCTGCTGTCCCACTCTGTCCCATTATCCTTTCATGTTCTTTGTGGATTTAGTACCTGAAACTACCTTGGTTATTTGTTTGCTGATATGGATACTGTCTCTTCCCCTATTAGAATCTAGGCAAGAAATTTGTCTTTCTTAATGCCTAGCTTGTGCTTCATACACAGCAGTAAGTGAAGGAAGGAAGGGAGGGAGGGAGGGAAGGAAGGAGGAAGGACCTGAAAACACACACACTCAAAAGGTGATGGGAATTCAAGTCAAATTATCTTGACACATGAATTTATCCATGCTTTGCCAAAGTGAAATATGGATCTATTTCTCAAAGAAAGAATTACAGAGTTGGTACTATCACATGTCATCGGGAAATGTGTAAATAATGGGATGTAAAATATCTGGGAGACTCAAAGAACAAAAGGAACAAATGGATGACTCGGTGAGGCAAAGCATTGAATTCCTTGGTTATCAGATTGGTTTTCATCGTGTTGGAATCTGACTGGGCATCCATAAGGAGCTGAACTTGATCGCTCATTAGACACCATGAACATACAGGAGAAGTCAGTCCTAAGGAGATTTCTTTTTTTTTTTTTTTAATTTTTTTTTAATGTTTTATTTATTTCTAGGAGAGAGAGAGAGAGAGACAGCGTGAGCAGGGGAGGGTCAGAGAGAGAGGGAGTCACAGATTGAAACAGGCTCCAGGCTCTGAGCTGGCAGTCAGCACAGAGCCCGACGCGGGGCTCGAACCCACGAACCGCGAGATCATGACCTAAGTGAAAGTCGGACGCTTAACCGACTAAGCCACCCAGGCGCCCCATTCCTAAGGAGATTTCTAATTCCCGCATTATAGAAGACTAGATATCTCAGAATAGAATCATTAAAATACCAAATAAATTATAAAAGCATTTTTTAAAAGCTTCTCTTTTTTCTAATGTTTTATTTATTTCTAGGAGAAAGAGAGAGACAGCGTGAGCAGGGGATGGTCAGAGAGAGAGGGAGTCACAGATTGAAACAGGCTCCAGGCTCTGAGCTGGCAGTCAGCACAGAGTCCGATGCGGGGGTCAAACCCATGAACCGCGAGATCATGACCTGAGCAAAAGTCCGACGCTCAACCGACTAAGCCACCCAGGAGCCCCTATAAAAAGCATTTTTAATTGTAGCAAAATACAACACATAAAACCATTTAATCCATTTTCAAGTGGACAGGCACTGGAATTAAGTACATTCACATTGTTGTAGAACCATCACCACCATCCATCTCCAGAACTTTTCCTTAATCCCAGGCTAAAATTTTATGCCCATTGGGCACCGAGGTGGCTCAGTCGGTTAAGCATCTGACTTCGGCTTAGGTCATGATCTCATGGTTTGTGAGTTGGAGCCCCACGGCAGGCTCTGAGCTGACAGCTCAGAACCTGGAAACTGCTTCAGATTCCATGTCTCCCTTTCTCTCTCTGCCCCCTCCTCATTCATGCTCTCTCTCTCCCAAAAATAAACATTTAAAAATTTTTTTAAATTTTATACCTGTTAAACTCTCCATCCTATTCTCCCCCAGCCCCTAGTAACCACCATCCTACTTTCTGGCTCTAGGAATTTGACTACTCCAGGTACCTCACATAAGTGGAATTATACAATAATTGTCCTTTTAGTGACATTTTACTCAGTATAATGTCTTCAAGGTTCATCCATGTTGTAACACACATCAAAAAAAGGAAGGAGTTCCTTTTTAAGGCTCAGTAATATTCCATTGTATGTATGCACCACATTTTGTTAATCCATTCACTATGGGTAAACATTTGCACTGTTCTACCTTTTGGCTACTGTGAATATGTTGCTATAAACATGGGTGTGCAAATACCTGTTAAAGTCCCTGCTTTTAATTCTTTTGAGTACATACCCGGAAGTAGAATCTTATAGCACTTAGATCACATTGTAATTATATTTGTAATTTTTTGAGGAATTTCTGTACAGTTTTCTATATCAGCTGCCCCATTTTGTATTATTGCCAATACTGCACCAAGTTCTGATTGCTCCACAACTTCCACACTTTTTTGCTAGTTGTTTTTTTTTTTTTTTAAATAATAGCCATACTAATGGATGTGAGGTGGTAACTCGTCATAGTTTTTATTTGGATTTCCCTGCTGATTAGTAATGCTAAGCATCTTTTCATGTGCTTTCTGGTCATTTCTATATCTTCATTAGAGAAAGAGATCTTCATTATAGCTTCATGAAGAAACATCATTGCCCATTTTTAGTCAGGTTGTTTTCCTGTTAAATTGTAAGAATTCTTAAGTATTTTATATATGCATATATAGTATACATGTGTATATATATACACACATATATTTATAATATATTTTATATATTCTTTATAAATTGTCATGTATATGTAGTTTTACTGTAAGTATTACTCTCATTCTGTGGATTGCCTTTTCACTTTGTTGATAGTGTCTTTTGATACACAGAAGTTTTACATTTTGATGTGATAAAAAAAATTTTGATTTTTTTAATGTTTACTTTTGATAGAGAGAGAGACACCGAGCATGAGTGGGGGAGGGACAGAGAGAGAGGGAGACGCAGAATCTGAAGCAGGCTCCAGGCTTTGAGCTGTCAGCACAGAGCCCCATATGGGGTTCAAACCCACAAACCTGAGCCAAAGCCAGATGCTCAAACAACCGAGCCACACAGGTGGCATTTTAAAATGTATAGCTAGGCTGGTGAGGAAAAAGGGAAAGTCATGAAAGCCCAAGATGGTGAGAAATGCCAGATTCAGAAGATAACCAAAATAACCATCTGACCACCATAGGTGCACATTCCTGGATTCTTACCCACCTACAGGTGGCAAGAAAGAAAACAAAACCTGGGACCAAGCAAAGCAGGGGATGTATCCTAATGTTGAGACTTCCCAAAAGTGACAACTTTGTCAGGTATGTTTTCCTATTTATTTATTTAATTTAGTTAGTTATTTTTGAGAAAGAGAGAAAGCAGGAGAGGGGCAGAGGGAGAGGGAGAGAGAGAATACCAATCCAGCCCCATACCCAGGGCAGAGCCTCACTTGGGGCTTGATCTCAAGATCCTGAGATCACAACCTGAGCTGAAATCAGGAGTCAGATGTGTAACTGACTGAGGCACCTAGGCGCCCCCAGTGGGTATATTTGTTTTTAAGTTTTCTGAGAAAGAGAGAGAGAGAGAGAGAGAGAGAGAGAGATGGTAGGGAATATTTGCATGTCTCATCCTTGTCTCTGGTTAGAGCGTAACAAAGAAGATTCTCCCCCAGTAATTACCAACCATAAACCCATTTTTATGCGTGTTTGGGTTGAGAATTCATTACTGCTGGAGCCCAAGAATTCATTACTGCCCAAGCCAAAAATTTACTATGAAGCAGTCTTGGTTGAGGAATCCACAAATCCACTCTGGCAAAACACAGTTTAGACATTAAGGTACAAATATAATTGCAAAGAATGTAAGTTCTTCTACCCAAAGTTCTTCTTCTACCCAAAGAGGTAGAAGACCTATATTCTGGAAACTATAAAACACCAATGAAAGAAACCAAAGAAAACACAATGAAATAGAAAGGCATTTGGAAGACCAAATATGGTTAAAATGCCCCATAATACCCAAAGCAATCTACACATTTAATGCAATCCCTATCAAAATACCACAAGCATTTTTCACACAGCTAACACAAACGATCCTAAGTTTTGTGCAGGACAACAAAAGATTCTGAATAACCAAGGTAATCTTGAAAAAGAAAACTAAAGTTGGAGGTATCACAATTCTGGACTTTAAATTATATTACAAAGCTGTAGTAATCAAAAGAGTATGGTACCGTCACAAAAATAGACATATAGGTGAATGGAACAGACTAGAAAACCCAGAAATAAACCCACAATCATATGGTCAATTAATCTTTTAAAAAGCAGGAAAAACTATCTGGAAAAAAACCAGTCTCTTCAATAAATGCTGTGGGAAGACTGGACAGCAACATGCAAAAGCATGAAACTGGACCACTTTCTTACACCAAACACAAAACTAAATCCAAAATGGATTAAGGACCTAAGCATGAGACATGAAACCATAAATATCCTAGAAGAGAGCATAGGCAGTGACTTCTCTGACATCGGCCATGGCAACATTTTTCTAGATAGGTCCCCTGAGGCAAGGGAAATAAAAGCAAAGATAAACTATTGGGACGGCATCAAAATAAAACCTTCTGCACAGCAAAGGGAATAATCAACAAAACTGAATGGGAACTGATGGAATGGGAGAAGATATTTGCAAATGACATCTCCAATAAAGTGTTAGTATCCAAAATATATAAGGAACTTAAAAAACTCAAACCAACACCCCAAAAACAAATAACCCAATTAAAGAATGGGCAGAAGACATGAATAGACATTTCTCCAAAGATGTCCAGATTGCTAACAGACACATGAAAAGATTCTCACCATCACTTACTATCAGCGAAATGCAAATCAAAACTACCATGAGCTCACCTCACCCCTGTCAGAATGGCTAAAATCAACAACATGAGAAACAACAGGGTTGGCAAGGAGGTGGAGGAAGACAAGCCCTCTTGCACTGCTGGTGGGAATGCAAACTGGTACTACCACTATGGAAAACAGTATGGAGGTTGCTCAAAAAGTTAAAAATTAGAACTACTCTACCATCCAGCAATTGCACCACTGGGTGCAAGAGATACAAGGAAACTAATTCAAAGGGATACATGCACCCCTATCTTTATAGCAGCGTTATTTACAATAACCAAGATAGAGAAGCAGGCCAAGTGTGCATTTATAGACAAATGGATAAAGAAGCAGTGATATCTATATATACAATGGAATATAATTCAGCCATAAAAATGAATCAAATCTTGCATTTGCAACAAGGATGGAACTGGAGAGTATAATGCTAAGCAAAATAAGTCAGTCAGAGAAAGAAATATATGATGTCACTCATATGTGGAATTTAAGAAACAAAACAAAGAGAAAATAAAGGAGAGTGAGAGACAAACCAAGAAACAGACTCTTATTTAGAGAGAACAAACTCTTAACAATGGTTACCAGAGGGAAGGTCGGTGGAGGAAGGGGTTAAATAAGTGATGGGGATTAAGGAGTACACTTGTCATGATAAGCATGGGGTGATATATGGAATTGTTGAATCACTATACTGTACACCTGAAATGAATATAATACTGTATATTAACTCACTGGAATTAAAATAAAAACTTTCAAAAAATTCACTAATCACATCATAGAGAAGGATACCAAAAACAAAGCAAAGATCATAAAGCAATCAGAGAGAAAAGATAGTTTACTTACAATTAAAGTCATGGCAGGCAACATTGAAAGTCAAAAGACAATGGAGTATTTCAAGAAATTGAGAGCAAATAGCTCTCAATCCAGAATTGTAAAGACAATCAAGAATAAAAGCAAATTTTCCAAAAGAAAAACATAACTGAAGCATTTCCTACCAACTGATTCTCACAAAATGCAATTCTACAATATATGTTTCAGGAAAATAAAAATTATACCAGAGTAGAGTCTGGTATAGGCAAGAAAGAATAGTGAGGGGAAAATAATCTTTAACTGTATAAAACAATAAAATGTCTGATTTGTGGATTAAAAAGCAGTCAAGTTGGAGTCAAAAATACCAAACAGTAGTAGTATGGAAGTCAGAAGGGGATAACCAGACTTATTCATCTTAGGTTTTGAGTGTCTGACAAGACAGCAAAGACAATAATGTAGACGATGTTGTTATATATGCATGTTAAAATTTCCACCATCAACTTTGTAAGACTGGAAATAGTGTATACAATTTTCAAACCAGTAGAGGGGGGGAAATGGAATGCAAAAGATAAAAAACAAAGCTAATTACAAAAAAACTTAAAGGGGGGGGAGTAAACACAATTATTTGAATGAACAAAAGATTAAAGTTGTAATAATGGTAAGAGCAGAAAGAAACATCGATTATATGTCCAAAGTAATGGACAAAGAAATAAACCAATATAATATGCAAGCTATACTTATAAATAAAATCATATTTTTAAATCACAGCCCCCACATGCATCCGATTGGACATACAGCTTAAAATATTCTGATCAGGGGGGCGCCTGGGTGGCTTGGTCGGTTGAGCGTCCGACTTTCGCTTAGGTCATGATCTCGCGGTTCGTGGGTTCGAGCCCCGTGTCGGGCTCTGTGCTGACTGCCAGCTCANACCCATTTTTAAAAACATTTATTTATTTTTGAGAAAGAGGAGAGAGAGTGGAAGAGGGGAAGAGGGGAAGAGAATCTAAAGCAGGCTCCAGCCTCTGAGCTGTCAGGCTCAGACTCTGGGCTTGAACTCACAAATGGAGAGATCATGACCTGAGCCAGGATCAGACGCTTAACCAACTGAGCCACCCAGGCACTCCTCAACATCATCAATTTTTAAATCACTTTTTGGGGCGCCTGGGTGGCTTGGTCGGTTGAGCGTCCGACTTTCGCTTAGGTCATGATCTCGCGGTTCGTGGGTTCGAGCCCCGTGTCGGGCTCTGTGCTGACTGCCAGCTCAGAGCCTGGAGGTTATTTCAGAGTCTGTGTCTCCCTCTCTCTCTGCCCCTCCCCTGCTCACGCTGTCTCTCTCTCTCTCCTAGAAATAAATAAAAATATTTAAAAAAAAAAAAAATATTCTGATCAGGGATTTAAAAGTCATGCTGGAATTTTGTAAATAAAATAATCTATGTAGAAAAGCATACAACCTACATAAATCCCATGTAGAGATATAACAAAATATATGAATAAATAGAAAATGCAAGTTGCAGAACTGTACAGATAAGCCTTTCTTTGTTAAAAAAAATTTTTCCGGTGTGTATGTGATTGAACTCACACATAAACACACACATCTATATAAAATGCATAGAAAAAGTCTCGAACACATGGGAGGCTCTTTATAACTTGATGCATTTTGCATTGTTGGAAATTATTTATACAATAGGCATGCGTTCTTTTTATAACAAAAAAATATATAGAAAATGCAGAAAAACCCAAAAAGCATCTAAAGGGCTCAAGGGACTATAAACAGATAAGAAAAACAAGAGGGAATAAAATGAAGGTCATGGAAAAGAATCAGACCAGCAAAAAAAATAAAATAAAAAAATAAAGTGAGAAATTGGGAAACCGGAACGCCAAAAGGTTATATAAATGTTGTTCCTTTTTAACTTTTCTGATTTAAAAAAAAAATGGCTCTTTTATTTACTGGTTGGTTTTATTTGTTTATTTTATAATGTGTGCTGGTATGTTGCCAAAGCTCTAGATTTCTCTGCAGCTAATTAAGACCCTTGTCTGGATTTGGACCCTGGAGATAAAGGTCAAAACTGCTGGTAGGGGCTCTCAATGGTGTTAACTGTTGTTCTTTGCTCTCCTAAAAGCTTAACTCCTCAGTTGCCAACCTGAAAAATAGTGTCGTCCTTTCCCCTGACAAATACACCCCCCTCCTGTTTAAATCTTTGCCCATTTAACCCCTCATTAACTCATTGAACCCCTTCAACTGAATTTACATGTTTGTTTCTTGCAGCTTTGGTATTTTCTGGAGATAGAGCTGCCTGGGAACATCATTTCGTCTCTCCTACGGCTAGTTAACATCAGGACCCTGATTTTCCAAACTGCCACAGCTTTTTCAGGATTAAAAGCCCTGTGAGGGAAGTGTTAATCAGAGCAATACCTAAAACAATTGGACTCTAGGTACCGTCTCAAATCCTGAGGTTAAAGCAGCCCTGAAAATATCCAGTGGCTCCCAGGCATCAAAAAAAAGTTATGAAAACTGAACAAGGCAATGGGCAAGAAAGGCCGAGGCAGGAAATGAGGTAGTGAGTCATGAATTCTCAAGTCTGCCGATGTATGTGTTAGGAAAGAGAGAGAAGAAAATAAAGGTGCCCTTCTGCACTGCTTAATTAATAAAATGCAAAAACACTCTGCCAATGCAGTTTTCGGGAGATTCGGTTGCACAATGAATTATTAAGTTCTCAAAAGAAAATAGGAACTAACGGTGTGACTGATTAAAATTTTGGCCTTAAAAATACTGTAAACAAAATCACTTTATTCTTAGCTAATGAAAACTAAACTGATCTGCCATTGAAGGCCCCCTCAAAGCCTGATTGGGCATAGTCACAATTCTCTTGGTCTCAGAGCTATCTGGCTCTTTTGTTCCAGTACAATAGCCCCAGTATATCGGACAACCTCTGTTTGCTTTAAACAACATGGAGAATTCACTCCTTTTCCACCATGTGAATGTTCATCTTCATGAATGCTTTCCACGTAAGCAAATAGGCAGGTGGTACCTAATATGGTGACTGCAGTGGGTCCCCTGAAACCTCCTAAGAATGTCTTCTGTGTCCAGGTTCCAAAGCACCAGGATCACCACCCTGGAAGAGACTTACAACCTAAACAGATTTAAAATTAGATCCTTTTCTCTTCTTCATGTCCCTTTTAAAATGCAAATATGAGAGGCACCTGACTCGCTTAGTTAAGAGGAGTTTGCAACTCTTGACTTTGGGGTCGTGAGTTCGAGCCCCAGGCTGGGTATAGAGAGTACTTAAATGCATACACACACACACACACACGCACACACGCACGCATGCACGCAAACTTTAAAATGCAAACATGACAGGAGATATAGCATACAAATCGCTAACATTTTAGTTTGAATTAATGCATCAGGGATGCCAGCTACCTGAGACCCAGGGCAAGATAGCTGAATGTAAATTTGTTAAAATATTTACATAGACATTTAGCTTCTTTTTCAAGACTCTTAGAGAAAAAGTGTTACTTTTATCACATGTACCTCCTTTCATATGAAACAGAAACTAAACAAAATGTCTATATAAGAGAGGGGAAAAATTCTTTTTCCCTTACCCATTTTAGGCTCATCCACTGGAATTCTGCAGATTAGACTGACATAAAACAGATTAACAAGAGGAAAACAAGTCCTTAGATTATTAACATGTGCATCTCACATACACACAAGAGTATTAAGAGATGAATAACTCAAAGGGGTGATTAAAACTTCAGCTTAATAGTATCTTAGCAAAGAATAATAATTTTGTAGAGAACTGACAAGACAAGGAAAAGAACTTTGAGTTTCCAGGAGGAGCAAATTATGGGAAGGCAAATACATAGGGAAACTAACAGCAGATAAGGGCCGGTTAGTAAAGTTCGTTATGTAGATTCCTCTCATGCTATCTTTGAGCTGATAAAGATCTAATGTCTCCAGTGATTACCTTCTCTCCTTCCTGGTAGAGAAGGGACAAGGACACTTTCATATTATTTGTGTCCTGCTTTTCAGCAGGCAGGGAGAAGGCAGAGTTCTTTTCTTATATCTACTTCTCAATTGCCTTCAGCTCAAAAATAAACCATATGTGAAAGTGGCATGTTTTAGGGTGGCACCCTTCACTTAGTAGATATTATTAGTAATGTTGAGAATTTTTTTCTATTTTAAATTTTCTATCCATTCAAAAATGAATTTTAAGGGGCACCTGGGTGGCTTAGTCGGTTAAGCGTCCAACTTTCACTTAGGTCATGATCTCACGGTTCGTGGGTTCGAGCCTCGCATCGGGCTCTGTGCTGACTGCCAGCTCAGAGCCTGGAGCCTGTTTCAGAGTCTGTGTCTCCCTCTCTCTCTGACCCTCCCGTGCTCACGCTGTCTCTCTCTCTCTCTCTCCTAGAAATAAATAAAAATATTTAAAAAAATGAATTTTAAAATTCCCCGTGCAGTGGCCTTAGCTAATACCTGTAGGTATTAGGTCAGTCTGACTGGGTATCTCAGTGTTATCAGACTAGACCATAGACCATTTTCAACTAAAAAAAAAATCTAGATAAAGTCTTTGATTTTTTTCCAGTAATAGTGCCTTGCTTCAATTTCCCACCTCTAACTTTAACATAAATATGGCCCTTAATGAGATATTTTATAGACAATAGTTTAATAAGACTTTTAAAATTAATATAATCCTATTAATGTTTTAAAGTTTTGGTTTTTATAAGATTTATAATAGGGAAATTTGAAGAAATATTTTATAATGGATAATTTAGCATAAAATTGATTCTTCCCATTTTGTGAATTTTGACTTAATGACTTCTATTTTTCCAAGCTACTATAGAAATAAAAATCATTTAGTAAACAGAAGTGTTTTATCAGTCATTCCTGCACTAACATGTGATTTCTCTGTCCTATTGTGATAAATAGTTGCTATCATCCAGGGTGGCTAAATGGGTCAGTCATCAAGAAAGAGTCACTTTGTTATTTTTGTTATATTTTGGGTGCTCCAAATATTAGGTAGGTGAGTCTCTATTGCCCCTAAACTCTGGGTTAGAGTGATTCAAACCTATATTCTATGGATAACAGATGCTCAAAGCCAATTTCAGATTGGCTATTAAACCTATTTATATATCATCCAAAGCTTCTCCTTAAGTGGTTCAGTTTATGGTTCTTCCCCCAGGTCTTTCTCATGTCACCCTGGTCCTATGGAAACACTGTTCTAGTGATAAAACTCTGCCTTCATTTAAGAAAACAAACAAGTAAAAGAAACTACCTATGCAAGATATTGGTATTAAGGTTGAAAGCTGAAGGAAGGCATCTTTAGCTTACACTGTATCAAGCCTTGGACATGCTCATTTTCATAAGCCTTTGACTTCCTCTCATGCAGAGTTTTCCCTTGTCCTCTAAGAGCACAGGATTACAAAGCATAATGCCATCTCCCTGTTTCTTCTCTCCACTTTCCCCTTCTTTCTGTCATGCTATGGTTCCTCCATCCCAGATTTGTTTTAGAAACCACCATTCTTAATCTCATTGTTATATGGAGAAGTTCAACTGTCTCTTTATAGTCACTATGTCCAAGTTGGATTTTGCCCTCCCTGATGCCCTCCTTCCCTTATCAAACATACCTTGTTGTTGTTGCAAAAACAGCATGAAATCCACCCTCTTCAAAAAGTCCTGTGAACTGACCAATTAACTATAAATGGACTAAATTCTCTAATCAGAAGACATAGAGTAGCTTCATGGATAAGGGGGAAAAAGACCCAATTATATGTTTCTGACAAAGGGATTCACTTCAGCTTCAAGAACACACATGGGCTAAAAGTAGAGGGATGGAAAAAGATATTCCATGCAAGCAGTAACCAAAAGAGAATAGTAGGTGCTATGCTTATATCCTACAAAATGGACTTTAAGTCAAAAGCCATTATAAGAGACACAGGAGTTCATTATATAAAGATAAGAGAAAAAACTCATCAAGAGGAAATAACAATAGTAAACCCACATACATCAAATATTGGGGTACCTAAATATATATAGTAATTAACAGGGGCACCTGGGTGGCTCAGTGGGTTGAATGGCCACCTCTTGATTTCAGCTCAGGTTATGATCTCACACGTTGTGAGATCCAAAATCAGACACTACACTAACAGCATGGAGCCTACTTGGGATTCTCTCTCCCTCTCTCTTTGCCCCTTCCTTACTCACACGCATGCACTCTCTTTCTCTCAAAACAAACAAATAAACACTAAAGAAATAAAGTAAATATTTACATCTCTGAAGAGAGAAATAGCAATACAATAATAGTAGGGAATTCAATAGCCCGCTATCAACAATAGATAGATCATCCAAACAGAAAATCAATAAGAAACATTGAACCTGAACAACACTTTAGACCAAAAGGATCTAACATATATATTGAGAATATTCCATCCAACAGCAACAGAATAAACATTCTTCCCCAGTACACATGGAACATTCTTCAGAATGGATCATATGGAGGCTCCTCAATAAATTAAAAATAGAATTACTATATGATCCAGCAATTCCACTTCTGAGTACATATCTAAAAGAAATAAAATTACTATCTTGAAGAGATCTCTACACTCCCACGTTCATTGCAGCCCTATTCACAGTAGCCAGAATATGGAAAGAATCTAAGAGTTAGTTAACAGATAAACGGAAAAAGAAATGTGGTATAAACAATGGAATGTTATCCAGCCTTAAAAAGAAGAAAGTCATGTAATTTGCAAAAAATGAAGGAAGTGAAATAAGCCAGAGAAAGACAAATATCACAGATTCTCACTTATATTTGGATTTTTTGTTTAAAGCCAAGCTTAGAAGCGTGCCTGGGTAGCCGAGTCAGTTAAGTGACCAACCCTTGATTTTGGCTCAGATCATGAGCTCATGGTCAAACGCCAACTCAGGCTCTGCTCTGGGCATGGAGGCTGCTTAAGATTCTCTCTCTCCCTCTGCATTCCCCCCATGTTCCCTCGCACTCTCGCACTCTCTTTCTCACTCTCTCTCATGAATAAATAAATAAATAAATAAATAAATGACAAAGTTACAGCAACAAAGAATAGAATGGGAGTTACCAAAGGCTGAGAGATGGAAAGAAGGAGACATACTGATCAGAGGGTAGAAATTTTCAGTTATAAGATACAAGTTCTGGAGACCTAATGCATAACATGGTGACTATAGCTAATAACACTGTATATACTTGAAATTTGCTAAAAAAGTAGATCTCAAGTGTTCTCAGCAAATACACACACAAAAATGGTAACCGTGGGAGGTGATGGATATGTTAAGTAGTTTGATGGTGGTAATCATTCCACAATGTATACATATATCAAAATATCACATTGTCTATCTTACATATAAACAATTTTTATTTGTCAAAAATAAATATATAAAAATAAAAGTCCTGTGAGCTACAGATAGCCGTATTTCTTCTTCATTGTATAAGCTTGTTGGAAGTTCTGAGATTTTTTTTTCCCATTATTATTTTTTTGGGATGGTAGCCCCCCCATACATGAACCTGGGTCACTGCAATGGTTTTTTGCTGCCAATGGATATCAGCTTCCACAGTTATTCTAAGAAACACACACTGTAGGTCCTTGCTTCTCTACAGATGGTGCCTACGTCATGTTAAGCAAACAGGTTAACTGAAACAATATGATGTTGGCCTTTGCTGAGTTAAAAAAGGGACTCCATTTGCAATTTCATGTTTGATGTATTTTGTGCATTGTAGGTACTCAATAATGCCAGTTAAATGAATAGTTGTAAAAATATGCTGCTGGTAAATAAATTCTGAAGTCTTGGCTTCAATTAACATTTTAGTTGGGGAAGATAAAAACAATAGCTCCACATTCAACATTTGTCAAGAAGGATGTAGCCTGAGGGGCAATGGTACCAGGGTGCAATTTAAATAGCGCTGCCACAATAATTAGTTGAGTAAAAAGAAATTGATTCTGCATATTTTTTAATATATGCATTATGTATACATATAAAGCTTAAACTGGTTTAAACATTGAGGTGATTTATGTAAAAGCCCAGCAAGTATGACAGAAGTGTATTCAGATGGGAAAGGAATTGTCATCTGAAAATATGAATGTGCTTGTGGTGTCTTCCTGGCAATCTTAATTTTATTGCCCCGAACATAAACATTTATACGGTGAAAGAACATAAAAGTCTCATTTTTTTCAAAGCCACTTTCAGGTATGTAGCTTATATAACAGCTCCTTATCCTGGAATGGCACAGTAGCCTATGTATGATGGCTCTTTACCTACCATCCAAATTCCTGGATTTTGCAACAACAGGATCCAGCAAAGAAAAATAGTTAATTAGATGCCCCTATTAATTAAAATTGCGTCCATGGAAATTTGAGTCTCTAACCTTGGTTTTGTCTAACCTCTGCCCGTTTATCTGCTAGTCACCCATCATGTGTATTATAGTTGTTGGTATGTCTTAGCCACTCTCTGTCTCAGCTCTTTGAACATAGATACTGGATCCACCTTGATGCATCATGCCTGACCAATAAAAGACTTTCAGGAATGCTTGTTACAGGAGTGAATGCCAATGATCTGAGACTTATAGTTTGCTCTTTGGGGCCTCTCTGAGACTTACAGTTACGATGTCAACTTCAAGTTCTCTCTCTCCTTTCTTGAGCCATCTTATCCAACCTCGTACTTGCAGCCAGCAAGTGTCACCCCAGGAAATGTCCCATGCACCCCTAAATACATTCCCATTTAATACTTAACACCAGCCTGAAGGGTTGATGTTTGGATTATCGTTGGATTCATTCTCAGAAGATTTCACTGAAGTTTGAAGAAATTAAGTGATTTGCCTGAGGTTACACAGCTAGAAAGAGACCAGCTAAGAGTTAAGTCTCTATCTGTTGGATTCCAGAGCTTCCATGTAATTTTAGGCATTTCACTAAAATCCTGAACTGGAAATGAGCCAAAGAAAAGGCTGAGGGCTCATTAGTAATGGATAAAAACTATCTTGTCTCTGAGGACCTGGGGGCTTGTAAAAATTCAGAGAGTGCATCATCTCTTCCATCTTCTGTGCCCTCGGTGGAGGTCTTGAGCTTGAGTATCTAATGGAGAGAAGTGGGAGGGGAGATGCTCCCCCGAGTTGGGATCCGTGTCTCCACTGGAAGATGAATGTGGGAAACGGAGTAGAAGCAGGAGACGCTGTCTCCTGGCTTTAATGCGCAGCCTCTCTGTGGCAGTGGTCCTGCAGTTCTGTACCAGAAGCCAGCACTAAAGCAAGATTCAATTATGGATTTCACCCTTACATAGCTCTAGGGGGAGAGAAGTATATTAATTAAATTGAACCACTGTTGAGTTCATCCAACTCCTCCCATGCTTACCAGGGGCATCTCCATAAAGAGCGCAGTGTCTGCAAGCAGCCAGAGTGAGTATCTACAACATGTGTGATCCAAGGGAAGCCAAAGGGCCCACATTCTCCCTCCCACACCTTACTTAGCCTGCTCCAGGAATGGAGTCTTCCACCACTGGTCTTCCTCACAGCCTGTAGGCTGGGCCAAGCTCCTTCTTCCAAACTTCTCCCACAGCATCCTTTGCAAACAAGTATACAACATCATTACAGCATACGTGAAAAAAAAGCAAAACTGTGAGTCGAAGAAAGATCTCTCTATCCCTCCCAGCTCGATTCGGGCACTCCAGTGGTAGATGGAGCTGCGTGGTGAATCTGTGAGCAAGGTCCCTGGGGGTGATCAGGCAGAAGTAGGTGGCAATTCATCCAGGTCCTAGTGGGGACCCTGCATTAGGCAGAATGTTGGAAAAAGTGGTCTCTAAGATGTGACTCTCCCATTCCACGAGTACAGTGCTAAGTCCGAGGGTGGTACAGACTCTCAACAATCCAGGTGTTCAGACAAAGGGGAAATGGTGGCTTTCCAACGGGTTATTCTGAAGACAATTTGCAAGTGCCCAACCATCTCTTTGTCACCTAAATCAGATCAATAACAACGCTTACTCCTTGATAAGAGGTTTATTTCTTTGTTGTGTTGCTTATTTATAATCCAACCTTTGTTTCAAAGAAACTCTGAGGTGACTGTAATGTAAATTGGACAAAGCAAGAGTATTAAAAATGCAGAGACAGACCCAGGAAACCTCCCAAGTTCTCGAGCCTCGGGGCTGGCTATAGTATTTCCTGTATATGGAACGATAGTGACATCCAGTGGCCAATTAAGTTATACCCAGATGAGGTTTGCAATTGGTCCCCAACCTAGAAATAATTATACCGGGAAAATTATTTTTTGAGCAACTCCATTTGGGGTTCTTCTGAACTTCAAGAAAGACTTGAATTTTGTGTCCTCAAATGCAGGAAAAGACTTCTATCCAGTCTGCAGCTTTAATGTCTGCAGACAGGCTTTGCTCAAATGTAGGGGGGAAAACAGAGCTCTCTACAGCCTCATCTATAAAATGGAGCAGGTAATAAACTACCTGCCAAATTGGAGCCAGCAATGAGTTTCCACGGGAAGCACAGTGTGTGCGGACAGCCATAAATGCACACCGGAGGAAAAATGGAGAGAAGGTATTCCATAAGTCAAACAGAACAAAGAAAGGAAAGCTGAAAGAATGTGGCCAGATTAATGGTCTCAGGCAGAGAACAGCATTGGGGGTAAGGCCTTTGGCTTATTTGCTGACATATCCCCAGCACTTATCTGGCATATGGCGGTGCTCAGATGGTCTTTTACTCCATGAATAAATGAATGAATGAATTGAGGGCTTTTCAGGCATTCTATCCTAAAGAACATGCCAGTTAGGGATGAGGCGAGTCTGCTCAGCCCAGTTTTGATCTGCCCATTGCCCTGTATCTGAAGACCAGCAGGAAAGATAAAGACTCAGAATTATCTTACTGATCTGAGAGTAAAAAGCTAAGAACAATAAAGCAGTGTCCGTAAATCCTGCATCTGTGTGGTTTACACTGAAAATATACATGTTTAATTATCTGATTTGCTAACAGAGGTATTCAGAGCTGACCCACTCACTACTAAGTAGTGGCCGGGGAGCACAGAACAGAAACCTGTGGCAAGCAGCCCCCAAGGTCAAGGTTCAGACAGCTTCTGCTTTTATTCCCTTGGGTCCTGACAGCCAGACTTATCAGAGGCCAATCTAAAGAGCCTTTGGGGCAGATGTGCTCTAGATGGTTTTGCATAAACTGTAACGTTAGATTATTTATCTAATTTTAAATAAAATATTTGTAAAAGAAAATAGCATTCAATATAAATAATTTTCTCTGATAACATTTTAGGGGCCAGTTACGTAGAAAAATATCTTTATTGTTTAGAAGATTTTACTACTAAATATATTGATCACATTGATACAGTGGCTAGCAAACAAAGCAAAAATTTCAAAAATACAGTCTAAATCATCTTATACATTCTCCTCTGGATCCATCTTTGTGGAGGGGAGCTAAAAGAGTCTTAAACTACATCAAATGGCATTTTTGCATAGCCTGTAAAAAAAATGGCCAAAAGTGATGATTTCCAATTTATGTAATAATTCATCATCCTATAACTTCACCAAAAAAAGGTAATAAAACATGATATTCTTGGTAACAGTAGTATGTCTGAGATTCTACTTATAATAAAATACAGAGAAATCCTAGGCGATTTCATCCTAAAACTGTAATTAGTATAAAAGAGCATAAAGTCTTGGCACAACAAAAACACATTTGTATTAAGAAGACCTTTCTTGGCCATTACTAGCAAATTGTGAATTTGTGAAAAGCCACATGTATATAAATTGTTAGCACAATGATTATACTCTCCTCCCCACATGAAATACGATAATATCAACATTACAAGCAATAATAAATTAAAGAGTGTGCATGTGAATTCATTTAACAATTTTACTACGCCTTCTGTGCAGATGGGCTGCAGTCTAGATTAAAGTAAAGATTTGTGAGATTCAAGAATTGCTGAAATGAATCATTACAAATACAACACAATCTTCCTGCTTATGGGTTCTCCCGTCAGCAAAATGTCATTTGCCTTCTAACATAATACGTAATTCCACAACTTCCCAAGAGCATATATGGCATCCTGAACCTATTCAACCCTCAGTATGCACACGTGAAGACCTTGTATGTACCTTTAGTATGCACCTCTCAAGGTCCAAAAACCCAAGAGTCACAGAAAAGAGAAAAGTCCAATCAGAGACCAGAGAAAGGGGCCTTCTGTGTCCATAGTTACAGATGTTAGCCCTACTGCCATTGGATTCCATTTAATTCATTACGTAATATATAAAAGACACCATACAGAAATATAACTGTTTCAAATGAAAGTCCACTTAAATTTATTTTCTGAGAATTTTTGAGGATTTAAAGGCAGTTTTTATTTTTTTCTTGTCAGATCTTTATTTAAATTCTAGTTAGTTAGCATACAGTGCAATGTTGGTTTCAGGAATAGAATTCAGTGATTCATTACTTACCTACAGCACCCAGTGCTCATCACAACAAGCGCCCTCCTTAGTACCCATCACCCATCTAGCCCATCCCACCACACACCTTCCTCCATCAACCCTCAGTTTGTTCTCTAAGAGTCTCTTATTGTTTGTTTCTCTCTCTCTTCCCCCTTCCATCTATTTTGTTTCTTCAATTCCACACATTAGTGAAATCATATGGTTCAAGGCAACTTTTTAAAGAATTAGACATCATGATACCTTTTAATAACTAGACATCATCTCTCTGCTAAAGATCTGTGCAGTGGCTTCCCATCACCTGCCCCATACATTCTAACTGCCTGAACTAGCACATAAGACCTTAGTGTCCTAACTACTCTATGCCCCCCTCCTGCCACCCACATCATACCCCTTCCCTTCCCAATGCCTCCCCCAGAGAATTCTCAACATCTCAAACAAGTATAAAATCATGTAAGGGATTCCTTTATTGACATTTCCCTACATTCATTTAGCAAGCATCTATTTCACACCTTCCACATGGCTGGATAAAATGGATAAAATGATGAACAAAACATTGTTCCTGTCCAAAAAGCTCATAATCTGGTAGATTGGTGTCAAATGTTGCAGAGTTTCTCTAAATCTTAGAAAGGAAATAAGACTCACACCACCTTTCTAACCACCAAGAAGAAGGAGTCTTAGGCCTGGGTGACAGGATAGGATAACACTGATAGCCAAACTTCCAATTTGGGAAGCAGCTTCAAAGTACCAATTACATCCAAATGTGGGCCAACCTAGACAGGTTACCCAGAGAAGATAGGAGAGATAAGAGAGAGAGCTGCCTTAGAAGTGCAGAGTGGAACTCAAGAGACCATGATGAGAAAAAGAATCAGGCCCTGGGAGGGCCTTGGGAGGAGCAGAGGAAGTGAAGACTCCTACCCTTCTGGGGACCCAGAAGTCTGGGCAGAAGACAGTGGTTGATTTAAGCTCACGAAGAAATATTTCAGACTGTGGGATGTGAAGAAAGACCAGCACTTAGACTTCAGAAACCTGGAAGAGCTGAGGACTTCTGCCCTTTGGCAGAGAGCGACCATAAGACTTTGTAGAGCCAGAGTAGAACAAAAGTAATTTGGCCAATTCCTCAGTGGATCTCAGGAAGGGAAGACCAGACAGTGAAAGACTCGGTACCAAGCTCTCACCGCTGACCAAGATTTCTCATCAATGTACAGAAGGAAGGTAATGGAGGCGAAGTCTCCAATGAATAGCATCTGTGTCTCTCATTTTCTCAAAGCTACATTAATTAGGCCCTTATTAGTCCTCATGACACCTATGTGGTATTATGATCTCCATTCATTAAATGAAGAGACTTGAGGCCCAGAGATATCATGCTCAATATGCACATAATTACTGTGTGTTAGAGCTACAATTCCAAAACCAGTACTTTTAATCACTGTGCTATGTTGCTTCTTTGAGTCATTTACTTGGCCTCACGTATCTTGAGAATTAGCGCTCTATTGGACATCATTAAGGTAAAGGCAAGTAACGCATAAGGTAGTAAGGAATGCTGGTCACCCCAGCGATTTCCAAGTTGACATCATACCAACTTGCCTTTAGAATTAAAATAAGCCAGCAGGTGCTAGAGTCCTATGGAGGGAAAAAAATAGCTAAAAAGTATCAACACTGTCCCATCAAAAACCAGTATCAACAGTCAGGTAAATGCACATCTGGTTTATACTATGGAGCGGTCATTGCAAAACATAAATAATCTTTCTTGAAACCAAAATACAGGATCAAAATTAATGAAAAAGAAAAAAAGCCATTCCATTTTAGAAGTCAGTGATACAAGGTGGTTACATGCAGAAGGGACTAATTTCTGTTCATGGCTAGAAGGTGTTGGTGGTTATTTTCAGTCTTTTCTGCGCTACATAGATATTGTTTACCCAGTGAGCAGCCTGCACAGAGTCAGGGCCTAAAGAAGAACTGTGCACACCTCAGCAGAGGCAGAGTATAGGGACCCGCCAACTGAAACTTGGTGTACTGAATTAAAATATTTAACAGCACCGCTTTATGAAATGACCCGTTTTCAAAGCATCAACTGCTTTATGCAATACCCCATCACACAAAAATGTTCTCTTCTGAGTCCACATATAGAGGAAGTTGAAATACGTTCTTCTGAATATCGACATGATTAGAACAGCTGTTTGTAACTAAATCTAAAAACATACTTTAAGAGGCATAGGATTAAGGATACTGCAAGTTGAAATTTTGGATGTGTCTGTTTCAAATGGTGAACAAGACCTCTGCAATCTTTGTTTTCTATTTCTTTTATAGCATTAGAAAGATATGTATGCTCTGCAGTTTCAGCGTGCTGTTTGTGCTTTGCTGCTTAGTGATATAATGGAAAGAGTGCACAGCTGAAAATTTGTCTCCGCAGTGCATCTAGAACACTAATATTCCAGTTATCACAGAACTTGCATTTATTTAGAAAGATGAGGGAGGTCCCTCTGTTTTTCTTCTTTATTCGTTCATTTCGTTCAGCAAATGCTATGTGTAAGGGAAAGGAATATAAATGTTCCACTAGACCGATTTCTCAACCTCAACACTGTTGACAGTTTAGAACAGATAATTCGTGTGATGGAGGATGTCTTTCGCATCGCACGGTGTTTAGCAGCATCCCTGGCTTCTATTTACTAGATGTCAGCAACACCCATCCCCCCAGATGTGGCAACCAAAAATGTCTGCAGATGTTGTCAAGTGTCTGCTACAGAGCAAAGTCGCCCCAGTTGACGATGATGCATTCTCCAAGCCCAGTGGGCAGGCATGATTGAGCTCTGATTTTCCTGATATGTAGTCAACAGCCATCTTTCTCTTTTTTTTTTTTTCACCAGAAACCATTGTGTTTGTGGATGAGTTCTCCTTATCTAAGCATCTCAAATGCAGTAAATTGGAGGTTCCGCTCTCACATGGGTGAGAAAAATGACCAGGGACAGCTGTACACAAGGAGAGTTTCCCCTTCTAATATTTAAGTACAATTTTGTTTTTGTTTTTTAACTAACCTCTGCTTCACCACCTTTAATACATCTAGGAATGTTGTCCAGGAGACAACCACCAACTAGCAGATAACAGCTTCGCGAAGATAATTTGACCTTGGTTCCTGTCTGTCGTTCCTGTGCACGCACGCAGTGGACCATGCAGCCCCCTTAAATCAGGGCTGGCTGCATGATTATGGTATCCAAATAAGAAACTCACAGATTCTAATCTCCTGATCTTACCTGGTTTAAAACCAAAGAGACACATTTCATTTGCTTCACCAGATCAAATAAAGAGGGAGTCTGGCAATAGCGATAAACCCCAGAGATCAGCTAAATTATGTCCCAACTTGACATTTATATGAGCACACGCCTCTCCATCTCCGGAGGTGATTAGATTAAGTGTATTTTAGCATGCGCTTCAGGCACGCACATCCTTAGAGATTCAAGGACAGGGGTGGATTGTGACTAATACCATCACTGCTTTTATTCAAATGTTTTGTATTGCCAATATGCTGCCTAAAACGTTACTTAGGATGGAGAACCGCATTTCAACAAAGCGCACACAAAAGCTTCTTACATTTCAGGATTAAGGTTTTCATCCTTGCCCTAGCTCAGACCCTGAGCAAATATTTTCTGCCGTTGAGACATGTGATCAGGGTTTCTTATCTGGGCATCACCCCACATGGCATACTTTACCTCCAGAGACTGGAATCATTTTGCTCAGAGATTTTGATTTACTTCATTAACTCCAGAAACCTCAGGAGAGGCCATGAGACAGAGCATTGGAATGCAGGCTGAAGGCAGCGCGGCGAGTCTCCCGGGGACATGGGAGAGCAGTGAAAGGCGCTTCCCTACCTCTGCTCTCTGTTAAAAATAAAAACAGAAACACTGGTGCTCCATAAAATACAGAATTACGGCTGAAATGCCGAGTCACCAACAGCCCGGCGAAACCCACTTCTTTGTCCCGGTATGAGTTAAAATCGCATTGATCGCATCCAGGGGATACCGCATTTGTCATTCTTAAAGGGAAAATGAGCAGTCACAAGGGATTTCAGATTTCAGGCCTGATAGCTTAAGGATAGATGTAAAATACATCTCAAAATGCACTGTTTATTGACATAGAAAAGGAGGAAAATATTGCAGTCTTTATTTTTTTATATATATAAATTATTCAATTCTTTCCATCCAAATGACATTTTCGTCTCGCCCCCCCCCCCACAAAAAAGATTCTGAGTAGCAGTTTAATATAAATTTTTAAATATCTTATCTGTCACTGGTCAAATAAAGCAAACTTTTTCAGTTGTATAAATTTATGTTGTTTCTCTTGCTTCCCTACCTTCTCCTTTTCTCTCAATGTATTATTTAATCTGTAAATATTATGGCCATTTATCCTCTATTTTTGCAGGCCGATGGCAAATATTCTACCCTGTTATCATTGTGTCAGATCCTACCTCAGAACAAGGGGCCTAATTTGAGTGTCCAAAAATAACTGCAAGGGTCTAATAAAAGCAAAACACAAAATACTTTGGCAAGAGTAGTCCCTCTCATCATGGCCAAACTTCAAGACCTCATCACATAGAACTGTCTGCGACGATAGAAACTCCAGAACTTATTTTCTTTTTTTGCCTATACTTACCCTCACGTCAAGCCACGAAGAATGACAGGTAACTTACAAAAGTATACACATTACGAAAGAATAAACTAGATGAAGGACTCAAGACAAAGGTAAATGAGAACAGGAAGCTGGCAAACCCAGAGGTAGGATCAGAATACAGACATCCACAGCAGGGGACCCTGTCTGTTTGCAAGAGGTGAGCCCCGAGCTTGACTTCAAACTTCCTAGTGACCATATCGATGACAGAAAGACAACTGGTTATGAGATCGCAAGCAAACTGTTCAAGAGCTGTGCTGTTGGAAGTCAAGTCCTGAGGTTATCCCTCTGGGGACTCCTCCTAAGAAAGCTTATCAGACCGGGGCCTCAACCGCACCTGGATTCATTTTTTTCATCTTCTTAACCCTTCTCCAGGCACCACCTAATCCTTCCCAAGTAGGACACGATCGGTTCCCATTGTTAAAAACAATCACTAGGGAGGAAATCTTGGACACACCATCCAGTGACTCACAGCCCTGCAAATACTTCTCCTTCTTACTCCTTCTTTCTTACAGGTATATTCCATGCCTTCCTGTCTCCTTTCTGCAGACAGCTCCCTAACCCTCCTTTTGCATAGATGAAGACATAACCACCCTACAGTCGCACTTTTTGAAAGTTGTATGTGTATGTAACCTCAGCACATCAGCCTCAAGAGTTGAGCCTTCATATTAATCAGAACACACAGTGCTGCAAAAACATGTGTTATTCTAAAATACACCCCCCAAAGCTTCCATGGAAAACTGGAAAATCTGTATTGTGTGTGTATAACTTTCTATAATATATATGTGCTATCTAAAATCATTTGCCCCCAGTAAAGCCTTTTTGCAGGGGGAGAGGGAAAATTATGGAAAAGAGCAGGCAGCAGAGAATGATAATGAATACTACATGCTCTTGTACAGAATGTCTTCAAAGGAGAGGAGCCTTGCCAGGGTAACTGAGTAATGATCTTTGAACACAGCATTAAAGTCATAGCATGAAGGAAGGGAGATAAAATATTTAATGACATCTTAATATTCCCAGTCTTGCAAAAAGCAAAGAACTGGTCACAGTTTATCAATGGTCATACATTTTAATATCATTAGACAACAATTTTCCCAATCAGAGTATTAGAGCTACCAAAATCATAGGGTGGTAGTAAGTGAGGGAAATAAAGTGAGCTATAAACTGCTTGGAAATCCTGTCTTTTCCAGCTGACTTTTAATATAAATGTGGAAACTGGGCTTGACAATGAATTGGCTCACTTGGCTAACAGCTTGGCCAGAACCTCAAAAAATATTGATCACGTTTCCACCAAATAGCCTTTGTCGAATCACATTGAGGACAAGTCCTCAAAAACCCCACTTGCCTCCTGGGACATGAGTGTGGTCAGAAGTCATTCTAACATCTAGTATCGTTGCCCACACATCTTCCAGTTCTTCTTAGATGGTTCAATTCCAGGAGAACAATACATCTAGAACTTTGCACCAGGTAAGCAGATGCCTAATGAAGAGGAGATGAAGAAGGGAAGGCCAGGGAAACCTGTTTCATCATAAAGAGAAAAGCAGTCAGGTGTGAAAAAACAAAAGCGGGGAAGCAGAAAGCAGACTGTGGAAGGTAATGGACTGAGTCACCAAAATGCCTCAGTGCATTTTCCTCTCCTCTCCTCTACCACACCCTTCAAGTAGCAATGTTCTTACTATTTTCTTGCCACAGAAACTTAAGACACAAAACAGAAGCCATGTAAAGCAACGGGCTCTTCTGCCTTTCAAAGAAGCCCAAGTTAATAAAAAAAAATTTTTTTTTAGTGTACAAAGTGCTTTAGTCAGCTAGGACTACTATAAAAAAGTAGCACAGAGACTGGGGGCCTTAAATAACAGACCCTCAGGTCTAGGGGCTTGAAATTCAATTTAAGGTGTCACAGGCAGGGTTGGTTTCTTCTAAGGCCTCTCCTTGGCTTGTAGATGGCTGTCTTCTCCTCCCTCAATCTTCACATGGTCTTCCTTCCATGTGTGTCTGTGTCTTAATCTTTTCTTACAAACACATCCGTCGTATTGGAGTAGAGCCCACCCTAATGGCCTCAGTTTAATTCGATTCCCTCTTTAAATGCCTGACCTCAAATACAGTCACATTCTTAGGTACCGCAGGTTAGGACTTCAACACAGGAATTAGGGGAGATATGACTCAGCTCAAACACAGAAAAATCTATTTTGAGCTCTAGAGGGAGAGGTGTGTGAGTCTGGTGGGCAGTAAGGTGATAAGACCTAGAAACAGTCTCTCTGTGGGACAATTAGGAGAACAGACTTAAACCCAGAGATCCCTCAACCTCCTCCAGAATTCCTCTGCTGTAAGCACCACACTCAAGGAACAGAACCTCTGAATATGAAGTTCAAGACACCAAGAATTTCTGTGGAGGAGCAGACTGGTGGCCAATAACCAGATGGTCTTCCCTGATGCCGAGGCTCCAATTCCCAAATCCCTTGCAAAATTCAGGGCTGGGAGCCTACAGAGAGCCTCAGTAATGACCAATATTGAATTTCCAGACAGTCCTGTGGAATAGGGGCTCAGGGACAGATTTATATTCATTTAAAGCAAATACAGAATGTGATATTTCTTGTTGTTTATGGCCTGAGTTCATACCTGCTGGAATTAGGTCAAGATGTATACTATAAAGCCTGAGAGAGAATTAAACAACACAGAAACCAGGTCCTTATCTACACAACAAGCCTACCTAAGTAACCAAAACAGCACCAGGCTCAGTGCAGAGCTCACACTAAGAGGTCTCAGGGTGCAAAACAATTTATTTGGACCTAAGAGTCAAGAGTAAGTCAGAAAGCCTGACCTACTCAAACAACACACTGAGCTCCGCCATGAATGATATTAATAGGTGCTAAGAGCTACCACATGATCAGCCTTCTCACCCCATCCAATCATGCCAATAATCCCATTTCAATTTAAAATCCTTCCTGATCTCTTATATATCTTAATATTTTAGCACTGTAAGTGATTTTATGTATCTTTTGTTTACTCAATCTTCCTACTTAAATGATAAACTTCATGACAGCAAAACCGGTTTTCTACCTCCTTTGGACAGCCTCGTGATACTTAGGGAAATTTCACTCAGTTAATCATGGGTCACGGTCATGACTGAGAACTCTGTTTTTTCCCCTCCCTCTATAATCATTAAAAAGAACCCACACATCCCTACCTCCCTTTGTGCTCTTGAGACAGAATAGGCAGTCTGAATGAAATCTCCGTTTTTCCATTTAACACAGGTCTAGGGTGTTTTCAGAAAAATTTTCTTGCAGGTAGCTAAGGTCTAGAAAGACCACTGAGAGGGAAAAAAAAGAAGTCCAGCATTAAGAAAAACAAAAGAAACCAAAAGAAAGGCAAATTACAGAGGAAAAAAGTATGAGAAAAATGATTAATTAATTGGGTTTAGGGTAATATTAGCACTTGAAATTCTTACTCAACCACATTTACTCTAACCAGATATATGCCTTTTCTAAGAAAAAGTTCTGAAAGTTCTGAACCATCAGCAGATAAAACAAAAGAATAAAGCAAATAGGAGATCACATTGCCCCCTCTATTCCAGATAAGGTTTATAATATAGAACAGACGTATCCCTGCAGACACATGGGCTTTGTAATGTGGAGCCTCTGAGTTAGATCCTCCTTCTCTACTCTGGGAGGACGGGGTGCCCTTCGGTTCCTCTGATAGATGCCAGACCTTTGCCCCTAAGCTTGCTGCAGGTCAAGAGCAATCAGGAGCATGTGCCCTTTCCGAGAGCAGCTCACCAATCGGGGAGGTTCTTCCTCTCCAAAGTGGAGAATAGAGCGAGGCTTGAGTGTCATGCTAATGAGATGACTGACCATGGAAGAAAGAATCAAAAGTGAAAAAGGATTCTTCCTTTAGTGGATTATGGTGAGCAAAAGCCTCCAAGATCTCAGCGGACTATCTCACTGACAGATGCAGAGAAAGAGATGCGGAAAGTTCAGGAGAGAAGTCTAGGGCTGGTACATGCGTCTGGATGTCACAGTGTACAGTAGTGGTTGAAATCATGCACAGATATGGGATTCCTCAGAAAGCGGAGGCAGACTGTGAGGAAAGGGAAAGTAGGAAGAGAGCCCTTAGAACTGGAGCAAAGGGTAGAGCAAAGAGAAGCCCAGAAAGTAATGTGGAAGGAAGAATCCGAGAATGGTGTCGCAAAAGCCTAGAACAGGGGAGCTGGCAGAAGAAAAGAGTGAACAATAACATTAGTCAGGACCAAGCTGTCAAGCAACCCAGTATTGGGTATGAGGTTGGCAGTTAGGTAGCCTTTGGGGCACCTCTGCCCTTCTGCGGAGTAGTTTTGAGGAGCTGGTGGTAAGTCATACTGGAATGAGATGAGACATGAATAGGAGGTGAGAAAGATCTGTTTTCGGCCCCCCAGGAGAGGAGAGCCCTACAGCAGTGGTTGGTGATCCATAATTAAACAGGCAATTACCAAAGGCACGGTCTTTATCGTGGATCCATGAAAGTGCTCCCAAAAGGCCCCAAAAAATCATGTGGCCAACCTTGTGTGTTTTTTGTATCTGTGTATTTTTCTAGGGAGAAATTCATAGCTTCCTAAAATCCAATTGCTCGGTATTAGGAGACAAGAAAAGAGATAACTGAACAGAGATGGCTCAGGATTTTAAGCCCTTGTATGGGCAAGTAGGTAGTTAAAGTCCTTGGTCTTGGAGTCCAAGTGAAATAGAAAAGAACTAAACCCAGAAGGAAACTCTTCCAGAAAGGTTTAACCTCGATAAACTCTTCCAGAAAGGTTTATCCTCGATACCTGAGAGACAACTTGAGGGTCAGTTGAGGAGATCTTGGTAAAGAACAGGAGAGACAAAAGCAAGCCTGAGAAAGCTGGGAAGCTAGAACTGCCATCCATTCATTTCACAAATATTTGATAAGTGCCTGTTATGTCCCTGGGGCACTGCTAAATCCTGGGGCTATAGCCTGAGGGAATTTGCCTTTAGGAAGTGAGAGACCGAAACTTGAGGAGATTTCATGGGTAAAAACAGTTCTTTTCACTACCTCTTGTTAGGTTTGCTCAATTATTTCATTCTTAAGTCAGAATATTCATATTTGGAGGAGAAAGGAAGAAAGAAAGAAAGAAAGAAAGAAAGAAAGAAAGAAAGAAAGAAAGAAAGAAAGCAAGCAAGCAAAACCATGCATGGTGAATTAACCTACCAAGCTGCCAAGATTAGTCTCCAATTCATTCCTTTGAGTCTTGGGGGAGGAAGGGAAAAATCAGGATGACAATTTAAAAAAAGAGAGAAAATTGATATGTTAAAACTTTGCATTTCAACTTTGAGCTGACATTGTGGTGAGACTCTTTCCAGCTGCTTTGTCTGGCCATGTCAAGAAGTGACCATGATTTATTGTGCCACTTCCATAATTTCAATGCACTTGATCTCCCACCGGAAGCAGTGACAAGTAAGGTTAACTGCTGTGTGAAGAGACAGTATGAGTAATGCTTCATGCACAGAGCTGGCACCGATCTGCAGCGCAAGGTGGTGGGGGGGGGGGGGGAGCAGGGATATTAGCCATTGGTCAAATCCCATCCAAACAGCAACTTCCCAAATGCCCCAACACCTTTTGGAACAGTCAATCCTTGTATGGAAAAACACCCTGAATTGTGGTAGAGTCTGTTTCCCTGTCCTTATTCCCTCACAAGCATGCAAACAGCCAACCTTGCTCACACTTGCGTTTTGTATTGTTAGTGATGACTCACATTAAGTGTCTGTATATCATGCCAGCCCTGTCTGCATGCTTTATATTCTTTATCACTTCAGTCAGTGCTCATCTTGTCATTCCCCATTATCATCCCCATACACAGAAGAGAAGAATGAGGCAGGGTGAGCAGAATGAGGCTATTAAGTAGCTCACCAAGGAGTAGGAAGCAAAGCCAGGATTTGAGCCCAGGTGGTCTAAATGTACAACCCTACTCCTCCATGAGTCCATTCTTACTAATTTAATTCAATCAACCTATTCTAATTCATATTTTCTCCTTAACCAGACTGTCTATATTTCCAAAGGACTATTGCTGTGCCACTACTGAGGGAAGTCATATGTGTGTCAGCACAGAAAATATTTTTTTAGTCTTTCACGGTTATAGTTTGTCTTGATGAATAAGGTCTAGACTGGAATTTTTATGCCTGCCAACATTCTATTAATGCTAATCACTTGCTCATATGTTTACACCTCATTTCCTCCAAATAAATGAAAGAGAAAAGAAAACCAACATTTTTCGGAACACCTACTTTGTTCTAAACTTGTAGTGAGTGCATGAAGCCTCATGGTGACCCCGTGAGATAAATATGATTATCTTCGTTTTATAAATTGAGAAATGGAAGCTCAAGGAAGTTCAGGACACTTCTCCTGGTCTAACTCTGTGAGAAGCATAAGTGGGCTCATGACACCTGTGATTCTCCTTTTCAAGGACCAGACACACGTTATCTTGTGTATGTAACTCAGTGGCTCATATTTTGATATTCATACAGATAAGGGGAAATCAACGGGAAAGAGGCAGGAAAAGAAGGGATTGAGGAGTAAGGTGAGAGCTGGTATCAGAACCTACGTCCCCTCAAAACACTGGAAAAATGGCTTCTCTACATCCCAAGTTTTCTCAAGGTCTGTCTAAACTATTGTCAAAGACTTTAGATTACAAAATTGTCTGGACGGCAACCTTGAGATGTCACACAAAAGCTTCTTCTCTGGCAAAAAGCCAACCTCCTTCCATCTTCTGGCAAATGCACAGTACCTGTATGAAGTGTTCTGCTTTCCAAAATGCCTGAGGACAAGGTCAAGGGTGTGCTGCTACTGGGATCTCATCCCACATGGTGACTCAGTTGGTGGGGATTGGATTCCTCGAGGAACAGGCAGGGACCTGGCCTTCTCTCATCACAGGAATATCATCTTAATCTTATATTCTCAACTCTTTGTGCCCTCACTGAAGAGTTCTTGAAAGTCAATTTATATCTCAATTCAACTCTGTTTTGCCCAGAGAGGGGAAAATGCTACTGTTGTTTTTGTCTAATGGAAGTACTGTGCTGTGACAGGGTTTGTAACAACAGAGTGTCAAAATGCCAAAAAAGTGTGTCAAAAATAACATTTAAAGAAAAACTCAGGGGAGACATGTTATAGTCCTAAATGAGTATCTTATTTCTCTGTGTTGAAATGTGTTAGTCTCTTCTCAAGGGTCTTAATAAACCTCAAAAAAAAAACAAAACAAAAAACATACAACACTTAATGAATGCAATTTAAGGGCCAATTCAGCCCTTGATGCTCCCATTACTGTCAAAGCATCTCTCACTTGTATTTTGTGAGTGCTCCTCTTCTAAGTCTTCCCATGCAATTTCTTCTTCAATGGAGGCTTGTTTTCCCAACATTCACAACTTCCAATGTATATGCATATTGTCATAAAGTTAATCAACTGAAAACAATTAATTTCAATTTATTGTTTTTGTCATTGTTGAGGAAAATATCACAAAGTGTTTCCTGACACACTACAGATAACAGCCAAATTCATGGCAGACCCTTGTTGCCAAGGGTCTGTACATTTAATTTAACAGGCTTTTCAACAGCATTCAAGAGTCTCTATAAGCAGGATGCTGGCCTCCCGTGATCTGGCTGAAAGAAGATAAGAATATTAAAATTTCAGAGGTTATTCAGATTATTCAAAGTATCATAGTGTCTTTTTGCATAACTTGAAGAGGAAATATTTACTTCCCTCAAGATCTGGAGTGGAGGTTTTATCTAATACCAAGAAGCTCCTTGAATTTCTTGCTTCAATTCCTTCATTGGTCATCTCCTGCTTAGTCACTGCTGAGTTTCCCCACTGCAGAGGCGAAAGCAAATCAATCAAAACCTAGGCAAAGTAATTGGAAACCATGTGGACCGATGACGTAGCATAGCCATATTTATTCTGCAAGAATTATTTTTATTCTAGGAGGAAAAGAGTATCTCCGCTAAGTTCAAGAACAGCAGAGGGTGGTGTAAACCAGGACAGCTGGTGGCCATGTTTGCCATGGTGTGGAGAACTTCTTTATAAACATGAAGTCAACAAAGGTATCCAAAGGCCAAAACATGAACAGTCTCAGTGATAATATTTGAATGTTTGGATCCAGGTGTACCTAAAATCAGATCTACCCTCTTAGATTTCCAAGTTATATGAGCCCAATCATTTCTTTGGGTGCTCATGTTAGCTGGATATTGCTTCTTTGCATACTTTAATAATATGCCTGATTAATCCTATAGGTACAGAAAACTGTATTTCTTTCATAAGCCCAAGGCATCATGGTTCAACGTGGGTGGGTTTTTAATTTTTCTGTTGTTATTGCTGTGTTGCAAAGATGTGGGGTGCTTATACCCAGATGATTTTCCATCATCTCTTCAGTGGTAACTTTTTACTACCAAAGACCACAGATCACCTTCCCAACACTTGTTTGCTAGGTTCTCTGATACACTTATAGTGGGATTATAATCCAGTATGGTCTTTCTACCTGGCTAATTAGCTGTAGGGATCAAGAATCTTTAATATTCATGCCACTGGGATTATTCCAAAAATACCAAGAAATCCATTAATGGATCAAAAGTGAAAACACATACACCATTTTCTCCATAAATGTTGAAACGATATTTGAAAACTTCACTATCTGCTTTTTATTTCTGTAATCTTAACAAAGTAGGAAAAGTGGATACTTCCTCAGCATGATACATGCCTCTCTCAACCCAAAAACCTCCAATATACTTAATGGAGGAAAACTATACATATTCTTAGTAAAAAAAAGAAATAAAACAAAGGTGTTCATTATATCAGCTACTATTTAACATTATTTTAGAGATATCAACCAAGACAACAAGATAAGAAAAAGAAATGAAGCATAAAAATGAGAAAAGAGAAAGTAAAATTATTATTTGAAGTAGTCTAATAGTTTATCAGAGTGGTCAACAGACTCCATTGCAAAACTATTATTAAAACTGAGAATAAGTCGTAGTATGACTAGCAACAAAATTATTACATATATTTAATAACCATTATATATTTAGTATACAACTACCAGTTACATTGTGAAAAGGAAGAAAAGACTCCATTTGCAATAGCAAAAAAATTAAAAAGAAGATTTTAAAATACCTAGGTATAAATTTAGCAAGAAATGTGCAAAATCTACTTAAATTAAATTTTAATGCTACTAAAGGGAACAAGGGATAATAAACAAAAGGAAAAACACCATTTTCTAAAATAGAGAATACCAAATTATAAAAATGTAATTTCTTCCCAAACTAATCAATGAATTTGAAAATATTGTTGGATTAAGGGAGAAAAGCAGGCAAAACAATTCTAATGTTTTTATGGAAAATATAAGTGGACAAGAACTTCAAAAAGAAAGAAAGAAATTTGAAAGACAATAATAAAGAAGGGACACTAGCTATGCCAGGTATTGGCATATATCATAAAAAGTTTTATAGTTCATGAAAGAAACAGATCAATAGAACAGAATAGAAAAATGAGAAACAGACCCAAATATATATAGGAATTTAATATATGACAATGCTGGCATTTTAAAATAATGGGGGAAGGGGTGCCTGGGTGGCTCAGTCAGTTAAGCGTCCGACTTTGGCTCAGATCATGATATCACGGTTTGTGGGTTCAAGCCCCACATCGGGCTCTGTGTTGACAGTTAGCTCAGAGCCTGGGGCTGCTTCAGATTCTGTGTCTCCCCTTCTCTCTGACCCTCTCCTGCTCACTCTGTCTCTCTCTCTTTCTCTCTCTCTCTCAGAAATAAACAAAACATTAAACATTTTTTTAAATATTAAAAAAAAATGAGGGAAAATATAACATACAACAAAAGGTATTGGTTAGCTATTTTTTTTTAAAATATTTAAGTTATAGCTCTATCTTACACTTCACTCAAAAATAGATTTTAGGTTCAGCAAAAATTTGTGTAAAATACAACTCATAAAAGCACAAAAGGACAATAGAATAGAATATTTAAAATCTCCAAGTAGAAAAAGGCTTTCTAAGTGTGTATGACAAAACTCAAGATCTTTAAAATAAAAGACATTGATACGACAATCATACACATAACTGTGTGTATCTTTTATTTCTGGAAAAAGAATATTCATGTATGTCAAAAGCAAATAAATAACAAAGGCTGAAAAAATAATCTGAACAAAAACATATTTGCAAATAATATCACAACCAAAGAGCTATAATTTCTTCAATATAAAAACAATACCCTCAAATTAATAAGGAAAAAAATGAAGAACCCAAAAGAAAACACCTCCCCAAAATACCTCACACCCCAAAAGAAAATAATAAATGGCTACTTACAAATGCTCAACCTCATTCAAAATAAGAGAAATTAAAATTATAATGAATAACATTTTAGCCTCTTAAATTGGCAAAGATCAAATGTACTGTAATATATTGTATAGGCAGGGAGAATTAAAAAAACACTCTTCTCTCATATTACTGGCAGGAACATAAATTGATACAACTTCAATGGAAATACATTTTGTAATACAGTAGTCCCCCCTTATCCATGAATCTGTCTTTCACAGTTTCAGTTACCCTCAGTCTGGAATCAGATGATCCTCCACTGACATATGGTCAAGTCAGTAGTTCCCTAACATCACATCATGATGCCTACGTCATTCACCTCACTTTATCTCATCCATAGGCATTTTATCAGCTCACATCGTCACAAGAAGCAGGGTGAGTACAGTACAATAAGATATTTGGAGAGAGAGAGACCATGTTCACATAACTTTTATTACAGCATATTGCTGTAATTGTTCTATGTGTTATAAATTGTTGTTAATCTCTTACTGTGCCTAATTTATAAATTAAACTTTATTTTAGATTTGTATGTATAGGAAAAAACACTGAATATAGATTTTGGTACTACCACCAGCATCCACTAGGGGTCTTCAAATATATCCCCCCAGATAAGGGAAACTCCTGTATCTATCAAAATGTTAGATGTTCCTGGGGCGCCCGGGTGGCTTAGTCGGTTAAGCGTCCGACTTTCGCTCAGGTCATGATCTCGCGGTTCGTGGGTTCGAGCCCCGCGTCGGGCTCTGTGCTGACTGCCAGCTCGGAGCCTGGAGCCTGTTTCAGAGTCTGTGACTCCCTCTCTCTTTGACCCTCCCCTGCTCACGCTGTCTCTCCCTCCTAGAAATAAATAAAACATTAAAAAAAAAAATGTTAGATGTTCCTAACTTTCAACCAACCAACTCCTAGTATCTTATATGGTAGAAAAGAAAGTCTACAGACAGTCAATATAGTAGTGTATATTGTAAGAAAAGATTAGGATTCGTGTAAGTGTCCATAAATGGGAGACATACACTCAAATATTACACAGCTAATTAAAAGAAAAATGCATCTCTTTATATATGACATGAAATGATCTCCAGGATATATGTGCCCATAATATAAATGACTTATCTGAAAGGAAAAGCAAGAAAATGAGGCTGGATTCTGGGTGGCTGGAAGACAGAGTGGAAAGGAGGCTTGATTTCACTGCATGACCTTTTGTATCTTTTGAATTTGCATCTTACACATATTTGTATTACTTATGAAAAATAATTTAATAATTTTAAAATTATTAAACTATTTTTAAATAACACAAATAACATATCCATACTGTAATAAAGTAAGATCATTTTTAAGACTCTATTTTAAGAAAATAATCTGAAACAGACCAATGCACATACACAAAGAGATCTGTCACAAGGGTTTGTTTGTTGTGTGTTGTTTTATTTTCATAATTAGGAAATGGTAACAACCTAAATAGATAGTGTTAAGGAAACTTTTAAGGAAATAATGTTACATTCACAAAAGAGAATATCATGCAGCCATTAAAAATGATATTTATGGGGAGCCTGGGTGGCTCAGTTGGTTAAGCGTCCGACTTTGGCTCAGGTCATGATCTCACGGTTTGTGGGTTCGAGGCCCGCATCGGGTTCTGTGCTGGCAGCTCAGAGCCCAGAGTCTGTTTCAGATTCTATGTCTCCCTCTCTCTGCCCCTCCCTTGCTCATGTTCTGTCTCTGTCTCAAAAATAAACTATAAAAAAAAAAAAGATGTTTATGAAGAGTTTTTAACAACATGGCAATGTGCTGGTAGGATTTAGTGAGAAAAGTAAGCCAGAGACTTTATACACTGGGATCTCAACTAAGTAAAAAACACATAGAAAAGATGTTAAAATATTAATGATGATTATCTCTGAGTAATGGGATTACAGCTCATATTTTTCCTTTTGATTTTTCATAGTATTCAATTTTTCCAAAATGGATGTAATGTATCTTTACTATAGCAATAAGAAAAAAATGTTGAATAAAAATTAAAATCTGTGTGCCCTTATTCACAAATCGCTGGCCTCCCTACTTACTAAAACCCTGCCTTCTGGGACTTCCTTTTAAATGCATATAACATAGTTTTCTCTTTCCACTAGGATCCTACCAGGGGTGGTGGTTTCATTTTCTGTCTGCACTTGGTGCTGAAGAGATCAGTGCCCACCTTTTCATCATCACGCCCTCTGCATGACACTGGGCGTCCAGCAGGATGCCAGTTTCTGAAGTCAGTCAGCTTGGACACACATCCCAATTCCAGCATTTTCTACTTAACATCTCTGTACTTCCGTGGGGATACAAGCGATCCACCATGTAATGTCGCCATGGAGATTAAATGAGATAGTTCACGTAGAGTGCAGAGCCTAAAAGTACCTGGCACACAGCCAATCCTTAATAAATATTAAATACTTTTCAAAAGAGAAATATGCTTTTTGATGCAAGACCATGACTTCAAAACATGACGATAAACTCTCTTAATAACACCTAATTCTTTATCAGTTTATCTGCTTTTGTTCTTCTTCAATAGTCTGAGGTTCTGTCACATGGCTTGAGATTTTCTTTCTCACACTACCTGCATTAATTCCACATTGATTCTGCTGCCTTTGAAACTCACACCAGCAGGAAGCTTCTGGGACTTTATAAAGATTTTAGTGCTGATGCCCTAGGGGTGCTGGCTGTAGGAAACAGGGAATGAGTTGGGGGAGGGGAAGGTCAGAGGAAGCCTCCAGAGGATTTGCATTTACTCCTGAATGGCTGGAGTGGTGGTCAGGGTTCTTTATGCAGAACAAGAATTCAAGGTTACACATGGACCATAGATTAATTTCATACCTAAACTCAAAAAATGAGGTTTGGAACTAAGATCTTGATTCCTGAACACTGTTCTCCACTAAAAGAAGCCAAGAGCTATTTGAAAGAAATCCTGTTTCCAGGACCCAGGCAGGGAAAGGGAAAAATGCCCCTGGGATATTATATTGTGTATGAAACTAAGGAAGGGTTCAAAAAATGATGGGGACGTGTCAGAGGAACACAAAAGCTAAGCTAACTTGAAGGTGCTCTCACTGAGCATCACAATAAATAATGGTAGTAATGGATGATGTCCTTGAAATAAAATAAAATTCCAAAAGTATATACTAATGGAAGGAAGGAAAGGAGGAAGGGAGGGAGGAAGGGAGGGATGGAGGGAGGGAGACAGGGAGGAAGGGCCACCAGCAGTGTACAAAGTTTCCATTTTTGCCACATCCTCATCAACACTTGTTATTCTCCCCCACCCTGTGTGTGTGTGTTTGTGTGTGTGTGTGTGTGTGTGTGTATTTATAATAGCCATCCTGCTGATGAGTATAAGGTGATATCTCATTGTGGGTTTGATTTGCCTTTCCCTAATGGTGAATGATGTCAAGTTTCTTTTCATGTGCTTTACTGTATTTCCTTTGGAGACTATCCACGCCCTGTGCCCGTTTTTGAATTATATTGTTTCTTTGTTGTTGAGTCATAGGAGTTCTCTATATTCCGGATATTAACCCCTTATCAGTTCTATGATTTGCAAATATTTCCTGCAAGATGCCTTTTCACTCTGTTGATAGTGTCTTTTGATGCACAAAAGGTTTTCATTTTGATATAGTCCAATTTATCTCTTTATTCTTTGTTGCCAATAATTTGTGTGTCATAACCATTCCATAGACTCTCAACTTGTGCCACCTTCAAAGATTAGTGCTGGTGCATTTAATTGACTCAGTTATTGACATCTGTGTCTTGTCACTTACTATTCAATGACAGCCAGTGGCGTAGAGCAGCTCAGCACCCACTGCAATGATAGGCTTCCCATTTCAGGGTGGTTAAGGGGTTGAGGACTGACCCCACAGATGATAAGTTTTTAAAAACAAACTCATCCAGGCTCCTGGGTGGCTCAGTCAGTTAAGCAACCGACTCTTGATTTTGGTTCGGTTCATGACTTCTAGCCCCCTGCCAGGTTTTGCACTACCAGGGCAGAGCCTGCTTGGGATTCTCTCTTTCTCTCTCTGTGTGTCCTCCCCCCACTCCCACGAACACACACATACTCTCTTTCTCTCAAAATAAATATATAAACTTAAAAAATAATAATAAAAATAAAAAATACAAACTCATCTAAGAGAAGCAGAACTAAAAATTTTCTATCAATGATTCACATCCTTTTACGGTACTGTCATCAATAACCAGCTGATAAGCTCCAAGGAGATCAAGCTGCACTAGGGACATCCATCCTTATCCTACTTTGGTCTTTACAAGGGAAGGAAAATGTTAAATGCAGCCTGAAAGCCTGGTGACATAGAAGAGAAAAATATTTTGAACTCTGTTTCTTAGGCAGCATAAAAATTTGTGATACATTGATCAAAGATAAAAAGCAGCAATACAGAGTGATGAGTTTGTCCTGAGGGGCTGACAGATACCGTTAGGCACCAGAAATTATATCTAGCTTCAGATCAACTAAAGGCCTATCTAACAACAGTTCCCACATATAAAATGGAAATGATGACTTCTCAACTTTTATCCCTAACATGCATTTTCTAGAACCTTCTCCCTCTGTTCATATGTTACTCACCTCATCTGTAACACGTATGTAATAATAAAAGCAAGTGCTTTTAGACACTACATGCTAGACACTGTTTTAAAGCATATACTATAATATTTAATCCCCCCAACAACTCTATGAGGTATTAAATGTTATTATCATCCCCATTTTATAGATGAGGAAACTAAGGCACAGAGAAGTTTTAATAACTCATCCAGATCACAAGGCTTAGAGGCCAAAGCTAGAATTTGAACGTAGGCCTTCTAGTTCTAGAACTGAGTTCTTAATCATAACAATCTATTGACAATCTATTTTCTCTGGACTTAGAATATGTACACACACACACACACACACACACACACACACACCTATAATTATCTAAAATATCCCTCTTTCAGTGTAATTTCAGCAGGAGGAAAGAATAAATATATTAACAGGTCATCTGTCAGAAGACAGACCTTCTCTGTGGTCTAAGTAATATAGCCAAGCCTTTGAGATTCCTGAATACAAACTCAAATAGTTTATGACAGAATATCTAACATACCTTCAAAACTGACTGGGATCTAAGCCTTTGGCTCATTGAATAAATTTTTTACTGTGGAATGTCAGGCAACCTCAAGTATGTAGGAAAATCTAAAGTGTGGAGATGCTCCAGTCAAAAAAACCTTTGCTAGTACCCTAAGTTACCCTGGAGGACAGTTATCTTTACTCTTGTTGCATTTCACGGGCCCCACCTGAGATCTCCTGCCACCCAAACTCTCCCTTCCCATTAGATTAGTTGGGTTTTTTTCCTTAATACTACATTTGCATCTTTAGTTTCAATTTCCTTATCTGTAAAATGGGCTAATTAAAGCACCTACATCATAGGATCATTGGGAGAATTAAATAAGATAAGACATGTAAAGTTCTTGGAATGGCTGGTGTAGAATGCTAGAAGTGTCCATTGCTACTGCCATTATCACAAACTGAAAATCCATTTTCCCTGGTTTTGCATTTTGTGTGATGGTTCCAAGTGGCTGTTCCTGATGGACTGTGGACTGTTCCATCCATCTCATGACACTATCATAGATAACTTCAGTTCCTGATTGTGAATTAAATTATATCCTCCCCCAAAATATGTTGAAATCCTTGGCCCCAGAAACTGTGAATGTGGCCTTATGCATATACATATACATATACATATACATATACATATACATATACATATACATATACATATACATATACACACATGCATATACACACAGGAGAATGACACGTGACAATGGAAGCAGAGATTAGAGTGATACACCCACAATCCAAAGAGGCCTAAGGATTTCCAGCAACTGCCAGAAGCTATGAAGAAGCAAGGAAGGATTCCTCCCTCAGAGCTTTCAGAGGGAACAGGGCCCTGTAGACACCTTGATTTCAGATTTCTAGCCTCCAGAACTGTGCAAGAATAAAGTTCTGTTGTTTTAAGCCACTCAGTTCGTGGTAATTTGTTATATCAGCCCCAGAAAACTGATACACTGATCTTTGCTTTTCACTTTATGGGTTTTCCTTCTCTAACTTCCCTCCCCAATGTCTCTCATTCAAGTTCTGGTGCATGAATTCTCCCTTGTCTTATGAAATACCTGATGAAATATTTAGTCACAGTGGCCTGTGTCAGAAACTGCCTTGTTCTCTAGAGTTGTTTTTTTTTTTTTCTAATTTGTTATACATTAATTCTTTCCCTACTGCAAAATACACCAACGCAACAAAGGGCTATGACACAGAACACTGAATTTGTTTTATTTAACTCTGTCAGCATTAGGGAACAATGTGTTATCATTGGAATCAGAAGCCAATCTTGTCCTTCTGGGTTATCACGAACCCTCTTTTGGCTCTGGCCATTCATAATCTTGATGTCCTAATATTCTTTCAACTGGGAGACTGACAGAGAAACCACTGTCATTTCACTGAGTGATTATTCAATTCCATATTCCTAAATCTCATTTTTTCCAGCTTCTCTGAGTTAAACATTACATTTTATTTCAGCTAAATCACCCCTGTAATAGGCTGAATCTTATCCTGTTAGAGATTTTGATGACTTCTCCATTGATGGAACATAAAACAGTGTCTAGCATATATACATTTTTACAGTTTAATTCTGGGCTCCCAAAAGATAAATTGTGAACCAAATGGGGAAAGAGACATGAATAAATAATGCCAGCTGAACAGACTAAAATATGTAGGGAAAGTTAAGCCCCTCTCAGTAAATGTCAAGTATGAAATTGTTTTATATAATTTTATTCATTGGACCTAACCTACTCCCACAAGATTTCATTTGATTTTCAGAGATTGATACCATTATGTTCTGCATTTCAAGTATGAGATCAAACCATTTCCAGCACCAGACTTCAGTTTCTTGCATGAAGATGCAGAACTTGCTCTAACAATGGTGCATTTTGTGCAACAGAGTGAAGTCTACGGTTCATCAAGACCGTACCCAACACTGCTCACTATGAACTGGAATATGTAGGTAATCACTGAGTGAGGGCAGGGTTGAAGAGTGAATCTCCACTACTATATCAGGTCAGAGCAAGGAAGTTCACTTTAAGAGCAGAGGAATCACTCCTGATTTTCAAAAGCTATTGCCTCAATGGGGGTTGATTAGAGACAGCACAGCAGCCGAGCTGACCATGCAGGTAAGCATATGTGGCAGGGATTGTCCACCAAATTATTTGACTTATCCTCCTAGACACAGCTAGACTACATATCCCAATCTCTTTTGTGACAAGATGTGGCCTGGTGACTGAGTTCTGATTATATATAAGTATACTCCACCTTCAAGGATGGGCTATAACTCTTTTCATCCAATCCTTCCTATTATCTCTCTTCCTTCACCTGCTAGCCAGACTCTCAGAATTCAGGGGAAAATTTCAAAGCCTTAGAGTAGAAGCAGCAAGGTGTTTCCTATAAAGGGCCAGAGGGTAAATATTTTAGGCTTTAGAGGCTATACAGTCTCTGTTGTGACTTCTCAACTCTATTGTTGTATTAGGAAAGCACCCATCAACAATATGTAAATGAATGAATGTGTCTGTGCTCCAATAAAACTTTATTTACAAAAACACATTGGATTTGGCCAATAGGCCATAGTTTTCAAACCCTGCTCCAGGGGAACCATTTAATGCAAGGATCTCTGGGTCCTGAATAACCATGTGGATTAGACCATCCCCTCCTCTGTATTGACCTTTTTGGCTGAGACATGCATGACAGGCTAGCATGGGGTTCTGCTCCTGGCACTCACTCAGGAATCCAGGCCAACAGAGGGAGTATCTTAGGACACCTTTTTACAATCACCCTCACTTTTGAAAGGATGTATTTCAAATAGTACCCTTCTTAAAGCTTCTTCCTAGAAGTGACATGTCCTTTCCACTCCAATTTTATTGGCTAAATCAAGGTATATGACTACATTTAAAATAGAAAAATTGGAGAAGTGATCTGACCACATGCCCGACAGAAGAGAATTTGATTATTTGTGAATGACATTAGTGATATGACAGAATGTTAAATAAAGCTATCAGTCATTCACATCCTAAGTGCAAGAAAAGTTTAGTCAGACTGCTATCCTGCTATGGATGAAGACTGGTCTTTGGGGGCACCTGGGTGGCTTAGTTGGTTGGGTATCTGCTTTCAACTCAGGTCATGATCTCATAGTTTGTGGATTCAAGCCACACATCGGGCTCTGTGCTGACTGCCAGCTCAGAGCCTGGAGCCCGTGTCTCCCTCTCTTTCTGCCCCTGCTCATGCTCTGCCTTTCTCTCAAAAATAAATAAACATTTAAAAATTTTTTTCATGAAAATAGAAGAGCATAAAAACAGTTATATTAGGTTCAGAGAGTTAGAGAGTTCTACCCAAAAAAGAAAGTTCTACTTTCTTATCTCTGCTTGTGTTAAGTCTCTCCACCCAAAATGGCCTCCCTCCCACCCTCTCATGTCTTGTAAAACTCCTGCTTACCATTGATGTTAAGCTCGGATGCCACTTTCTTCACAAAGGTTTTTCTTCACAAAGGTTTCCCTGAGCTCCTGCCCTCACAGCCCTCTCCATCTTACCCAATCCAACTTCTTCTAAGCCTCTATAGTGCTTCGGGCCTCTCCTACAACATCTCTACTTTTCCTGTGGACTCATGACATGTGGGGCTAATTGTGCCATCATCTTCGTCTTCCTTCCAGACTGTAAACCCTCTGAAGCAAGCCTGCTTTATTCATCTTCCCGTGCTTCAACACCAACTCATTGTCGGCACTCAGCACGTATTAAATCTCATCCAAGTCATCACCCAGAGATTTGTCAGTTGTCACAATGATTTCAACCACCATTAAAACAAATCAAGATGTTCTAGTTCTTAATCTGGGTAGTGGGATCAAGAGCATCACTTTATAACATTAATATTATTATTACCAATTCTTTAATATATGTGATGTACAGTTCTTTTAAGAAAACAGGAAAAATCAAGTTCTCATGGATTCCCCATCATCTACATATCACGTTTGCACATGACAAATAGCTTAAACTGTAGAGGGCTCTAGGTAGACCGTGCTCTGGCTTAAATTCCACCCTGGATCCCTCATATATTTCTTAGAGCTCAGCCACGGCTACCTTAAGAAAGCACTGGTTGAAACTTGATGCCTATAATTCTTAATTACAATTGCATTGCTGGCTTTATGTGCATCTCTGCTCATTTAAACTCAATGCTGACTGACAAATTGTGCTCGTCTGCTTCTCCGACAGTAATTTAGTCAGGCAACCTGCAGCTTGCACCAGATTGATGAGCAGCTGTTTGATCTGTTTGGGGATGTATTGTTTTCTTGGTGTAGGCTGCTTTGTGCTGCTGCTGAATGGATGGATGGTTTTGTCTCCTCCAGTGACATTGTGGACACTCTGGATGGCCTCTCCTGTAACTCCAAAGGCACATTTTAAAAACATCGATCACTCTCCATTGCAGACATAGCATCACAGAGAAGAGTGGGATGAAATGGCTCATCAGACTCAACTCAAACTCCTATCGCTGTTTTTCAAGCCAGTGAGAGTTCAGGTTGATACTCAAAAGGTGGCTATCCTTCAACTGTAAACCAGAATCTATGCATTGGTTACACACAGTGATTTCTCTCTGAAGAGCTTTAGGCCAATAAAAGTTGCCTTTCGGTAGAATAACCCTACCCACCACGACACAAAATACAATGCAATACAGCATTGATTCTGAACCACCCACTCTTTCCCTGCCATAGCTCATGGCCTTCAGCCTCATAAGCAAGCCAAGTGACTGAGTTAATTATCTGAATCTCTTTAGGCTGTCAAGAGATCTCTCTCCCCCATGACTCTCACTATAGGATTTTTCCAGTTCAAATTTTTCATGGTCCCTGTGGCCTGAATGCAGAGTGAAGGAAAAGTGAATATCCCTAAGGTATAAGTAATGGCTTTATTGAGATGTAATTCACATACCATGCAATTCACCTATTTATAAGTGTAGAATTAAATGGCCTTTGGTATATTGCAGTATTAATTCTTTTAAGTTGTGGTAAAATACATATCATGCAAAATTTGTCATTTTAACCATTTTAAGTACACAGTTCAGTGGTATTAATGACATTTATAGTGTTACACAACCTTCACCACTATTTCCAAAACGTTTTATCACTTAGACAGAAACTCTGTAACCATTAAGCAATAACACCCATTCTCCTCCCTCTGGCCCCTAGTAACCTCTATTTCACTTTCTATCTCTATGAATTTGACTATTTCATATAATATTTACCTTTATGTGATTATCTTATTATACTTAGCATAAGGTGTTCAAGATTTATCCATGTTGTAGCATGTATCACTATTTCCTTCCATTCTATGGCCGAGTAATACTTATGATACCCCGTTGTATGTATATATCACATTTTATTCATCCATTCGCCTGTTAATGTACATTTGAATTGCTTCCACCTTTTGGCTATTGTAAATAACGCCACAATGAACATGGATGTAAAGTATCTGTTAAAGTCCCTGCTTTCCATTAAATTTCTGGGTCATATGATAATTCTATGCATATGGTAATTCTATATTTAGCTTTTTTTAAAATATTTTTATTTATTTCTAGGAGAGAGAGAGAGACAGTATGAGCAGAGGAGGGTCAGAGAGAGAGGGAGACACAGACTCTGAAATAGGCTCCAGGCTCTGAGCTGGCAGTCAGCACAGAGCCCGACGCGGGGCTCGAACCCACGAACCGCAAGATCATGACCCAAGAGAAAGTCAGACGCCTAACCGACCAAACCACCCAGGCGCCCCTATATTTAGCTTTTTGAGGAACCACCAAACTGTTTTCCATTATGGTCACATCATTTTAGATTCCCACCAACAATGCACTAGGTCCTATTTTCTCCACATCCTCACCAACACTGATTATTTCCCATTTTTCTTTTCATAGCCATTCTATTGGTGTGTCTAACACCTTTTTAATCCTTACAATCTGAGGTAGCAATTTTCACAAGTGGTAGTGGAAAGGAAGAAGGACACTGCCCAACTGGGGTTTGAAAATATACCTACACTCCACACTTTAAGGAACTTAATCTAGGTTAGTTTTAATTCCAGATGTTTTCTGGTGGCCTTTTCTTATGTCCTGTGACATTGATGGTGGGTAGGGGGGATCCTAAGGTCACACAGATCCTCCTACTTCAAACATGCTATGGGTTCCTATTAAGAGACAACATCAAGTAAATTGGAAAGTCACCCATAGGTGACAGTAAATATATGTATGTATATTTTATATGCCATGCATAAAGAAGTCTCCAAAAGTCGAAGACAAATATTGGGGCAGGGGAGAGGAAATCAGCTTCTGAAACTGAAGCCAGTAAAAATCAAATATGTGCACTTTCTTCAGACTCCCAACCTACATACAAACCCAATATCATAGTAAATAAGGTCAATTCCCTCTTCACTGAGAAATTAAGGCAATTAACATGGGGTTCTTCAGTCAGGGTCAGGCTCCAGAGGACATCTCCCTGGCCCTCCAGCCACAGCAGGCTGCATCTGACCTGAGACCACACTTTGTTCACTCTTTCACATCCCTCCCTAGTTCCCCTCTTTCCCTTTGGTTTTCCTAAAATGCACACCCTCAATAAATCACACGAATTTGATGCCCTGTCTCATAATTTGGTCTTGCACCAAGGATGTGTTGTCTCAGGGACCTATTCTCTTCATCTCTGAAATGGGGATGAAGTTGTCTCCCAGGGTCGTGAAGGAAGACCTGTGGCAGCATTTGGTCAGCTTTCTGGGAACTAACAGGCACCAACTAAACACTAGAATCTGAACACTTCCTCCCCATGCCCCCCCCCCCCCCGGCCGGGGCAGGCAGTAAAAAATTATTGCAGTGAATGTTCTGGTGGAGGTGAGGATAATGTGCCTGGAAGGGTAGGGATAGCTTCACAGTGAGTGCAGCTCAATCTCAGACACCACCAGTCCACCCTGCCTGATGTTAACAACCCTACTCATTGTTCTACCCATGCCATTGCCCATGAACACAGCTCATTTGACTCACTTATAAATTATTTCTAGTTATTCCTCTGTGACCCCCCAGAAAACTAGGACTGTTAGGAACTCTGTGGTTGGTCAGTAGCATTCATTCAGTTTCCACCAACATCATCTGGTAAGAGAAACTCCAGCCTAGTTTCAACAGCCCAACTCATACCAAAGCCTGATGGTGTACAGTCTGCTAAAACAGGTACACTGTGGAGGAGATGGGGGTGCCCTCTTGGGCATTTAGATCCCAAAAGGAAAGAGTGAAGGGATGGCTCACATAAGGCTACAGAATACATTTTCCCATTTGTCTTGAGATACGCTAACTATTGTCCAGCCTTGAACGTGCTGCTGTGACTTACGGGCCCGCCCTGTCTTTGTCTACCTTATATTTTGGTCCTCAAGCCCTGAGGATTCTGCTTGCTTAGAATTAAAAGTCCTGCCCAGAATACTTTAATTTGCAAATAGATAAACAATATTTCTCACAGATCAACCAAGAGCATTTCATCCTTTCTTCGTATGACTTCCACCCCAAAGTATACAAAATGATTCCGGAAACAGACATAATAGTCATGAAGTCAAACATAACCAGATGGCTTTCCAGTCCTGGCTATCTAAATACCATGTCATCTGTGTTACATAATTCTTACAGAAAGCACGCCACTTTAATTGTGCAGCACAGATCATGACAGATTGCTCAGTTTTTTGACATCATTTTCTTTGGTGTTTGCTCTGCTCTGAGCACAGGGAAACTAATTATGTCCAGGTGGGGTCCAGGTGCAAATATGTGTGCTAACTCCGGAGGGCCTGCTTATATATAAAATGGTTTCATTGGATTGTTCTAGCTTTCAAAACTTGCTCTCTTGGCCCTTTTTAATAAGTGCTCATTTCTCTCTAAATATTCCCCCATCCCCATGCTGACTAATGACTAATTGAGGTTCTACAGGAATGGAATGGGCTCTGGGAAGGAAGAGAGGCTCCATTGCAGACTGTGGGCTGCCATTCTTTACAGTCTCTCCGGAAACCTATCTGTCTTTACGGCACGTGGGCTCATTCCTGCAATTAGCATCATTATATACAGTGCTAAGATGACTTAGCGTCACTTCATGTTTGGAATAGGAAAATATACTTGTTAATAACAGCTATTTCCTGGGATGCCTGGGTGGCTCAGTCGGTTGGGCGGCTGACTTCGGCTCAGGTCATGATCTCACGCTTCATGGGTTCAAGTCCCGTGTCAAGCTCTATGTTGACAGCTCAGAGCCTGGAGACTGCTTCAAATTCTGTGTCTCACTCTCTTTCTCCACCCCCTCCCAACTTGCTCGCTGTTTCTCTCTCTGTCTCTCTCTCTTAAAAATAAACATTAAAAATATTTTTTAAAAGAAGATATTTTTCCTGTTATCAAAGCAAACGGAGTTTTGAAGAAGGATGCATGGTAGTGGTGGCCACACAAAAATGTGAATGAGCTGAGCTGTATACTTGAAGATTGTTCAAATGCTAAAATTTTATGGGATGTATATCTTGTCACAATAAAAATAAGTAACTGGTACCGTTTCTAACTTCGAGAAATGGGGTCAATAGAAATTAGAGCAACATGCCAACTTCAGATTGCTAATATTACAGAACCCTTCCATTCTATGGGCTACTTCAGAGACTGTCACCTTATATAGGCATAGAATTGCTTTCTGGTTTGCCAAGTGCTCTCATAAACCCTATCCTACTGGACCTTCCTTGTGGATACAAGGCAAGTGGGTTTATTGCCATATTGCAAATGAAGATTGTCACCATTATCCTTGCTAAATAACAAACTAGGGGCTTAAGAAGCACACTCATTTATGTTACTCACCAATTTGCAATGATGGGCAGTGCTTGGTGGGATTGGCCATCTCTGCCCCATGCACCATTACTTTGGGTGGCTCACTGAGGACTAGAGGATCTACCTCCAGGAATAGTTCTCTCACATGGCTGGCAGGTGCTAGCTGGCAGCTGGCCGCTGAGATGGGCATGTCAGCTAAGGGTTATTCTCCACATGGGCTTCTTCATAAGGCTGCTCGGGCATCTTAGAGCATGATCACTAGGTTTCAAAAGCAGACGTCCCAAAAGACAGGAAATGGCAGCTCCCAGTCTCTTAAGGCCTGGGTTCTGAACCTGGCACATCATCATCTGAGCTATATTCTGTTGGTCAAAGTGGGCACATTATTCACCAATACTCAAGGGGAGCAGACAGGGGCCTAACCTCTTGAAAGAAGGAAAAACAAACCAATTTGTGACCATCTTTACTCTGCCACAAGGATGTCAAGGCTTAAAGTGAGTTGGCCATGGTTACTCAGGTAGTGAGACTTAACCATTGGGATTTCTCCACCAAGCTATTCTGGATCAGTATGCTGATTATTGCACCAAAATCCATCTAAGTCACTTGAAATTATTTCTTTCCCATGAAGCCAGTGAATAATCATGCTTAAAACCACTTTTCTTTCTTCAAGTGAGAGTAACCAAGTAAATTCTTAAAAGTTACTTTTTGGGGCACCTGGGTGGCTCAGTTGATTAAGCGTCGACTTCGGCTCTGGTCATGACCTCACAGTCCGTGAGTTCAAGCCCTGCGTAGGGCTCTGTGCTGACAGCTCAGAGCCTGGAGCCTGCTTCAGATTCGGTGTCTCCCTCTCTCTCTGCCCCTCCCCCATGCTTGCTCTCTCTCTCTCTCTCTCTCTCTCAAATAAATAAACATTAAAAACTTTTTAAGTTACTTTTTAAAATACAAGATGCTTTTAAACATATCTCATTCAGTTCTGAGTTCTAGGTATACACATGAAATCCTTAATTTGGTGTCTGCCAATGATTTAAACACAACCTCACATAATATTAATCACCACCCAAATGTATACAAATACAGTACCATGTGTCCTATATCTAAGCAATTTTAGTGTCAAAAATGTCATACTTATCAAATTATCTCAAGTAGCAAGGGAATTTATTTTATGTCACCTATAAACCTCAAAGATTAAAACTGTGCTACTCTGGTTAAGATGTCATTTTCACGGTATGAAGTTCCCATTTTAGGGTGAAGCTCTGTAGGTGAAATAACCATTTTGCTTTGCACAATCTTACTGCGCAGCCAAATTTGCTGGAAATAAACTACTCCATCAAGTGGGAGATACTGACCTATGAGTGCCTCATGTTGACAAATGAGGTTATTAAGCCATGGAGACTTAAGAAAACGTCTTTTACAATGGAAAGAGCTGGCTGCCACCATCTTAACCAAGTGATCCAACTCCACATCCCCATCATGAATAGTGGAACAATCTGCCATTAAATGCCTCTCAGCATGATACAGTGGGAAGTACATAGTACCACTTATAAAATAGCCTTGCAGGAAATGTCTAACTTGACGCTCATCAGCCTCAACACCTGACTTTCATGACACTTTTCTCAAATGAAGCTCCTTCACTGAAACTTAGATCACAGAAAATGAGTTGAGTAATGATTTATTCAATCTTCCCAAAAATGAAACATAACAAGTTCCATTCTATCTGCATTGGGATAGAAATTAATTCATGACATAAAATGTCGTAAGACATTACAGCTCAATTCTTTCCTAGATCTCCAGTTGCAAAGGATCAAGTTAAACAAGGAAATGATCAGACACATCCAGAATATGTGACATTCTACAAAACAACTTGCCTAGTCTTTTCAAAAAGAGAATGTCATGACCTGAACGTGAGACAGGAAACTATCAACACCCTAGAGGAGAAAGCAGGAAACAACCTCCTTGACCTCCACCGCAGCAACTTCTTACTTGACACATCCCCAAAAGCAAGGGAATCAAGAGCAAAAATAAACTGTTGGGACCTCATCAAGATTAAAAGCTTCTGCACAGCCAAGGAAACAACCCAGAAAATTAATAGGCAACCAACGGAATGGGAAAAGATAGTTGCAAATGACATATCAGATAAAGGGTTAATATCCAGAATCTATAAGGAACTCACCAAACTACACGCCCGAAAAACAAACAACCCAGTGAAGAAATGGGCAGAAGACATGAACAGACACTTCTCCAAAGAGGACATCCAGATGGCCAACAGACACATGAAACGATGCTCAGCATCCCTCCTCATCAGGGAAATACAAATCAAAACCACACTGAGATACCACCTCACGCCAGTCAGAGTGGCTAAAATGAGCAAATCAGAGAACTCTAGATGCTGGCGAGGATGTGGAGAAACGGGCACCCTCCTACACTGTTGGTGGGAATGTAAACTGGTACAGCCCCTCTGGAAAACAGTGTGGAGGTTCCTCAGGAAACTAACAATAGAACTCCCTTATGACCCAGCAATAGCACTGCTAGGAATTTACCCAAGGGATACAGAAATGCTGAGGCATAGGAGCACATGTACCCCAATGTTCATAGCAGCACTCTCCACAATAGCTAAAACATGGAAAGAGCCTAAGTGTCCATCAACAGATGAATGGATCAAGAAGATGTGGTTTATCTATACCATGGAATACTACATGGCAATGAGAAACAATGAAATCTGGCCATGTGTAGCAACATGGATGGACCTTGAGGGTGTTATGCTGAGCGAAATAAGTCAGGCAGAGAAGGACAAATATCATATGTTTGCACGTATAGGAGGATTAGGAGGAACTTGACGGAGGAACAAGGGGGAGAAGAAGGGGGGAAGTGGTGGGGGAAAGGGAGAGAGGCAAATCATGAGAGACTCTTGAATGCTGACAAAAACTGAGGACTGATGGATGTGGGGGGGAGGGGGGGATGGGCATGGAGGAGGGCACTTTGGGGATGAGCACTAAGTGTTATGTAGAAACTAATTTGACAATAAACTATTTGTAAAAAAAAAAAAGAGAGAGAATGTCATGAAAAAAAAGTGGCATTTGTTAATTAAAGGAGACTAATGGCCTCTCACAAGAGATGATTTTTGTGTATTTTTGACCTTTATCTACAAAGATTTATACATTATATACTCTTCTTGTATCGAGCTCATGTTGCTCAAAATAATGTCTAGGGCACCTGGGTGGCTCAGTTGGTTGGGCGTCTGACTCTCGGTTTCGGCTTGGGTCATGACCTCATGATTTATGAGTTCGAGCACTGCTTGGGGCTCCGCTAAAAGTGCAGAGCCTGGCTGGAATTCTCTCTCTCCCTCTTTTTCTGACCCTCCTCTGCTCTGTCTTTCAAAATAAATAAACAAAAAAATTTAAGAAAAGGTAACATCTAAGATTCACCCAAGCTATTGCATAATTCAGTATTGCTTTTTTTTTTTATTGTTGTGTAGTATTCCTTTGCACAAATATGCCACAATTTATTTATCCATTTTATTGTTGGTGGACATCTGGGATATTTCCAGTTGGAAGAAATCATTAATAAAGCTGTTATAAGCATTCTCACAAATGCCTCTTAGTGACACATTCAATTATTTCTCTTGAGTATACCCTGAGGAACGGCATTGCTGGGTCATAGAGTCAGCATAAATTGAAATACATTAGATTCTGGTGAACAATTTTCCTAAGTGGTTGAACTAATTTACACTTCCAGCCACAAGATCTGAGAGTTCCAGATCCTCACCCCTTCTGGGAAATGGTGAGGAAGAAATATTGACCAGGAAAAGCTATGAGAAAACGAAAACCTTCCAGGGCAATGAAAAGTATTCTATTTATCGATCTTATTAGTGCTTACATAGGAGTATACTTAATAAAAATTCATCAAAGTCTAAAACAGCTTTTAAAAACAAAATCAATTGTTAAAAAATTCATCAAGCTCCACACTTGAGATCTGTACACTTTGTTAGGTGGGTTCGACATCAGTGAGAGAAGAGAGACCAAGAGACTAATAGCCTTACCAAGCAAACTTATGGCCGAGTCTGGACAGACTCCTGGTTCAAAACAAAAACCAGTTACGAAAGATCATTGGGAGTCCATTGGAGAAGTTTTAATGTGGACCAAATGGTAAATGTTATCAAGGAGTTATTTTAAATTTTCTTAGGTGTGATCGTCATATTGCGGTTGTATAGGAGAACGTCCTTATTAGGAAATGTATGCTGGAGTACATGATGTCTGTAATTTACTTTCAGTGGTTCAACAAATACGTGTGTGTGGCAAGGGGGATAGAACATATTCACACAGAGACAAAGATAAAACAAATATGAAAAAATGTTAACCATTGCTGAATTTAGGTAGTGGGTATAAAGGTGTTTGTTACATTATGTTTTTTCAACTTTTCTGAGTATTTTTAAATTTCTATAATAAAAAAACAAAGTGTGTGGAGGGGGGATATAGAAAGCTCAAGGGACATGCAGAAAACGACAAAGTAACAAAGAACAAAACAAAGTAACCCTAGAACAAACTCTAGGAATCTCGACTTCGCATTCTGTGCCCTCCAGGACATTGTTGCTTCCTGATGTCACAAACCAACTGTTAAATTTGAACATGCTTTTTAAAATCAATTTCCTTCTGCAAAGTACCCCCAATAATCTAACCAGACGGCACAAAGACACCCCAGATTTCTTTTCAAAATAAATTGAATTTACATTCTGCCCTCAGACTCACACCTCCTTCTGCAAATGTCTCTCCCCCTCCCTCTCCCTCTCTCCTATCTCTCTCTCTTTCTCTCTGTCTCTGTCTGTCTGTCGGTCTCTGCCATCCCCTCTAGCCACCTCCCTCAGGTTTACACAGCCACTTTCAAAACCTCACCACAACCACTTTACCCGCGTCCAAATTCCCTTCTTCTAATGCAAAAGCTAAATTGAAAGCTGAGTGGCCGCGGCAGCACACAAAGTCTCCGTGCTCCCCCTCACCCCCCCAGGGCAGGAGGGGGACACCAGAAAACGCAGCTCTTCTGTTTGAGGTTCACTAGCCCAGCTGCAGTGCTCAGCGGAGCTTCTCAGGTGGCTGGGCCGCTTTGAAGGTTTACTTTCAATTAAAAAAAAAAAATAATAAGAAAGAAGCCAAATCAGCAGCTGTCAGGGATGCAGGGAAGATTTATTCAGGGTGGTCAAAGGGGAGCGGCCAGCGGTAAAGGCCTGGAGATAGACGGGAAGGAAATTCAAGCCCGAGACAGAAATTCCTCCTGGCAAGGTCAGGCCGCCCCTGGGCTGGTCTTCCTGGGTAAGGCGGCGCCGAATCCGATGGCAGGGCTCGGCCACAGGGGACAAGGGGGTCCTGTTTGCAGACACTTGGAGGGTGGGCTTGGGGAGGAGAGCTACCCAGGGGAAGTCAACGGATGGGGCCTTGAACGCACAGCTTATTAATCAGACGAAACCGGGCCTGCGGGATCAAAACCTGCCCGATTTTAAAATTGCTTCCTGATTCAAAAGCTGGTGTTGCCCACCTCGAAATGTGATGAGGGGTGAGGAGGCCAGGTCCCCGGGCAGTTCTGCAGTCACAGAGCCTGCCTTGAAGTCCGCCTGTGTGCGTGCGGCAGCCGCGCCGATGTGCGGAGAATAGCGGCAGCCGGGTCTGCGGTTTTATCACCTTTCATTTCCTGGCTCTGTTCTTCCATGGCTTTAGACGTTTGACGCGCTATTGTGACAACTAATGTGTGCTTTTCAGATGGAATGGGCCAAGTTCCCAGTTAACCCTGGTCAATGCCCAAGTAACTTCTAGAAATAAACAGTTACGCTTCCAGGCACAGGTTGAAAACGCTGTCTCCTCAGCCCCTCTCCCCATGTTTACCCTCCTTCCCTTTCTCACCCAATCTTGGAGGCGGTGGGAATATAGAAGCCAGAGTGGGTCCCCTGCCCCGCCCCTTTGCCCCGGAGGCTGTAACCTCCAAATTCCACCTGCCCGCATTGCACCATGGGTAAAAAGGTTAATCTCAAAGCTGCTGGTTGTGCCAGTGGATGAGGCCCAAATATCCCAGGCCTCATTAGCCTGTGATTACTTTGACCATGACTATATATGTATACATACATACATACATATCATAATTTTATCATAATATATACAGAGAAAAAGAAGCATTTAGTTTTCAAAGAAATTATAATAGCCTAAGCCCACACTTGTCTGATTCCCAGACACTGGCCTTTTTTGCACCCGTTCTGTTGTTTCTGACAGATGCCCTCGCACATGCTCACAAGCCAGGCTGTCAGGTGCAGCCAGCGTGAGGCAACCACCATTTTTTCCCCACCCCCGGCTCTCCTTTGTCCTTGCCCACCACACGTGAAGCCTCCTGCGTGGGGAAGGCACGGTGCTGCCAGCGCCCGGCAGGAGAATCCAGTGGTCGTACTGAAGCCGAAAGATGTGGAGACCGGGTTCTCAGAACAGTGCTGGGGTCCGGGTAGCATGGAGGAAAACGCTTCCTTCCTAGCTCTGTGTCACATGTTGACATCTGGTCACCTAGGCAGTTCAGTTACGCCAAGGGAGTCCCAAAGTCTCTCTGGAGATTTTTGATCAACTTCTGGATCACCCTTGCCTGGAAGGGAGTCCTCAGGTAAAATAATCCTAGCAACTGCTGGTCCTCATTCCTCTCTCCAGAGAAGTTCAAATATGTCAGGAAGATACAATTTCTCTTTCCCAAATTGCAAAACAAAGCCTCACAGGATTTTAATAAATAAAGGGATATTGACTGATAGAGATGGAATGAAAGTATAATCTGCATCAACAGGATCTGGAACCCTCCTTAGTCAAAATTTTGTGTAAATCTAAAAAACCTATCAACACTGAGGAATGCCCCAACTAAATGGAATGAAAAATTGGGGGCAAGATAAAGATTCTAAATATGGCTTAGGCTTATGGGACATGATGTAACAAGAAATTATAAATAATTATGTAATTAAAATAATTACTCTTCTTACCTCCTAATAATACAGCTTCTTTCTGGGGCTGGACGTTTAACTAGACCTGAACTGCAATACCAAAATTAGCCAGTAGGTAGTGCTGTCTTAAAAGGAGAAAACAAAGTTGAATCTTGTTTTTAGGAAGATCATCCAAGTTAGAGGATCATGAGTTCACAGCTGCCACCGACTGTTAAAATTTTGGATATGTGGCCGTACCAATCTCAGAAATACACAGATACTTTGGGAGGTCACCAAGAAATGTAAAGAATAGATGAAAAAGAAATGCCAGTAAAAGAATAGTTTAGGAAAGACGTGCATAGGTTTGTGTATGTGTAAGAATAAGAATAGAATTAATGTTTTTCAGTGAATTTTGGAGAAGAAAGATTTTTTCCAGTTTTTCTGAGAAATAATTGACATATATCACTGTATAAGCTTAAGGTGTCCAGCATGATGGCTTGATTTATACATATTGCGAAAAAAAAATTCCACAATAGGCTCAGCTAACATCCATCTTTTCATATATATACAATAAAGAGAAAAGAATAAAGGAAAAATTTTTTCTCCTTTTGATAAGAACTCTTAGGAGTTGCTATGTGGAAACTAATTTGACAATAAACTATTTGTAAAAAAAAAAAAAAAAAAAAGAACTCTTAGGAGTTGCTCTCTTAGTGACTTTCCTACTTATCATACAGCATCATTAGCCATAGTCACCATGTTAGACATTATATCATAGTACTTATTTATCTTATAAATGGAAGCTTGTACCTTCTGACCACCTTCCCCCAAGTCTCCCCCACTGCTCTCCACCTCTGGCAGACACCAAATCTGGTCTCTGTATCTGTGAGTTTGTTGGGGTTTTTGGATTTTGTTTTTGGGGTGTTGTTTAAGATTCCTTATAGAAATAAGATAACACAGTATTTGTCTTTCTCTGTCTGACTTATTTTTACTTAACATAATGCCTTCAGGGACCATCCATGTTGTCACAATTGGTAGGATTCCCTTGTTTTTCTTTTTTTTAATGTTTTTTTAAATTTATTTCTGAGAGAGAGAGAGAGAGAGACAGAAGCTTGAACAGGGGACTGTCAGAGAGAGGGAGATACAGAATCTGAAACAGGCTCCAGGCTCTGAGCTAGCTGTCAGCACAGAGCCCGATGTGGGTCTCGAGCCCACGAACCGTGAGATCATGACCTGAGCCGAAGTCGGACGCTTAACCGACTGAGCCACCCAGGCGCCCCTCCCTTGTTTTTTTCATGGCTGAGTCATATTCCATTATGTATATATACTACAACTTCTCTATCGATACATCCATCAGTGGACACTTGGGTTGTTTCTGTGTCTTGACTATTGTAACTACTATTGCTGAGAACATAGGGACACAGAGATCCTCTATTACCTTTGGATATATTCCCAGAAGTGGAAATCCTAAATCCTATGTTAGTTCTATCTTAACATTTTTGAGAATCCTTCATACTGGTTTCTATAGTGGCTGCACCAGTTTTCAATCCCAGCAACAGTGCACTAAGATTCCCTTTTCTCCACATCCACGTGAGCATTTATCATCTCTTATCTCTTTAACAATGGCCATTCTAACTGGTGTGACGTGACAACACGTTGTGGTTTCAGTTTGCATTTCCCTGACTGGTGATGTGGTACATCTTTTCATGAACAAGAAGTACATGTTCGTTCATGTATCTTCTTTGGAAAAGTGTCTATTTAGGTCTTTTGCCCATTATTTCATTGGGTCATTTGGAGGTTTTGCTATTGAGTTATGTGAGTTCCTTATAGGTTCTGGGTACTGACCCCTTATGAGACACATAGTTTATAAGTATTTTCTCTTCCATAGGTTGTCTTTTCACTTTGTTGATAGTTTCTTTTTGCAGAAGCTTTTTGGGGGAAAGAAAATAATTTTCATAGGCTTTAGAGATCCTCTAATGAGATGATTTTATTTATTTTTTTCCAGTGATTTTTTTTTGAAAAACAGCAATAGTTTGTAATGAAAACATTACATGTAATTACATTCATTACAAACTATTCCTTTCATCTTTCAAAGGAAAGATTAGCCAATGATACGAAGTAGGCACAGAAAAACTCTTAGACCTTCCTTTTAGTCTTAAGGGATTTTTAAAAGATTCCTCAAGAAAAATTCTTGTTCTTAGAATGTGACTGTCTATGTATGTGTGTGTGTCTACATATGTGTTGATGTGTGTGTGTGTCTATATCTTTGATCTTTGTGTGGCCATGGAGGGAGTAATATGCATGGGTGTATAGATGTGTGTATGGGTTGCTGTAGGTGTGTGGATGTGTGTGCTTGTCTACGTGTGTGGGTGGATGTGGGACGATGTATGAGACAGGCTGGATGTGTGAGTGTGGTGTGTGTGTGTGTGTGTGTGTGTGTGTGTGCACACTAGTTCTCTTATGGGAGCACCTTGGCTCAGCCATACCTTCGGGGGGGGGGGGAGTCATTGTTTTGTTTTCATAGGGTTTATACAGCCTTCCCTGATTTTATGACCTTAATTCAATTTAAAATATTGACAAGTGAGATAGCTGTTATCAGATTTCTTTGAATTGTAACACAAAACCATATTGTCCATATATTTATTCAGCGGCCGCTCCACCAGAAATGAGAAGCAGAGAAACTATGTGGAATTACTGCCATCTTGTGGAGAAAATAGAGCTTAACTATCGTGAAGGAGGAGGAAAGGACCGTTACATTTGGGTTTCCTTGATTTGGATTTGTTTTGTGTTTATTTGATTTGATTTGGGGTTTTGTTGAGTTCACTTACATTCACTTCCTCGTAAAATGTCTGATTCACTAACGTTCCTGTGTGGGAGGAGTAAGCACAGACCTGGTAAGTGTGGAGAGCCCATGTAGGATGGGGTTAATGCACCTGGGCTTCTAGTTTCAGGGTCCCTGAGTTCAAGTTTGGCTATGTTACTTGCTGATTATATCACTGGGGCAAGTCATCTACTCTCTTTGTTCTTTAGTTTCCTTGTCCAAGGAATAAGAATAACAGCGGCGTCTGTTTTATACAGGTGTTGTAAGGCATAAGGGAATGAATCCTGTCTGGCACATACACACGTTTCCATGTTATCACTATCCAGGCAAATCCTATTGTAGCTTCTTCCAGAGGAATCCTTGTCTATGCTGGTCAGAGAGAAGAGCCACATGGCCTTGCCATGGAGGGACTAGGTTGCTTGGAGAGACAGAGCCAGGCAGGGTAATTCTGCAACAGCACAGCTGTAGGGCACTGCCCTCTCTTGCATCCCTACAAACATCACTATAAACGGAACAATTAATCATGCTGTGTCACTTCGTGGCCGCGCACATTTGTGTGCAAGTACCTGTTGATTCCAAGCTAGCTGACATGTTACCCTTAAAGGCAAGGAACGACCCCACCAAACCTGCCTCCCCCCAGTGCCCGCTACATGGTAGGAACCTTGTTGGAGCTATTCTCTCAAAGCAGCAAACATTATCCTCAGTCCGGAGATCAGTGTAGAAGAATGTGGGCTTCAGAACTCCAGGCCACCCTCTTCTGGGTCTTCATGAATGCCAGAAAGTAAAGAATACTGAGGACCAGATCATGGTGCCCAACTCCATACCACAGGGACCACAGACCCTTGAGATCTATTCGTAGGCCAGTAATTATGAACTTTAGCCCAGCCTGAGCCAGTGAAACTAGAGGAACAAAACCCAAAAATAAAGGTTGAACTCAAAACAGTTGTTTTCCAGAAACAGGAAGCTAGGAAAGAGGACATCAAACCAGTTGCTTAACTGCCACCTTGGCCATGACTCAGATGGCCTAGATTAGGGCAGAGCACAGGAAGGATGGAGTAATCATTTTTAAAAACGTTTGTCTTCTAGGTTCTAAGAAGAACCTGATAAAAGCCTTTCTATCAAGGAAAAAGTGTATCTTTTATGTCTTTATCTTGACTACTAAAAGCTTCAGGTAAGGCTGAATATCAGAAAAATGTTTCAACAATTCTCTAAACTTTTCTTAGGATTTCCACTGCTCTCCTGACATTGCCCATCTGTTCTTACATGCTGTTGACTTTATCCATTAGAGCCCTTAGCACATTCATCATAGTTGTTTTAAATTCCCGGTCTGATCATTCCAAGATCTCTACCATGTCTGGTTCTGATGCTCGCTCGATCTATTCGAATTGTGTTTTTTGCCTTTTGGTATGCCTTGTCATTTTTTCTGATAGCCAGACTGGATGTACTGAATAAAAGGAACTGCTGTAAATAGGCTTTTATAATGTGATGGCCAGGGGAGGGGAGAGGAAGTGCTCTTGAGTCCTGTGATTAGGTCTGGGTCTTTTACGGAGCCCGTGACTCTGGACTGTGAACTTGACAAAATTTCTGGATTTTTTTCTCCGCAGTTAAATGGGTCAGGAGAGCTACTGCCTGCTGGAATTGGGTACTTTCTTTCCCCCAAGGTCAGTTAGGCTCTGTAATACCTCCACAGGTTAACTGACCTGATCTGCTTAATTAACTTAGGTTCTGGTTAACTAACAGTTACCCAAAATTTTCCTGCAGAATGTTTCCTTTTATGGTCAACTCCTTGTGATCTGTGGTTAAGAGAACAGAGAAAGGCAGAATTACAATCTGAACAAGATAAGTTCAGCTTCTTCCGCTAATCCTTCATAGAGCTACTTACCACAAACCAGACTGGCTGGTTATATTTAAAGCTTTCTCCCAGAAGGGCGGAAATGGTGGGGGAAAGGGAGAGAGGCAAACCATGAGAGACTCTTGAATGCTGACAAAAACTGAGGACTGATGGATGTGGGGGGGAGGGGGGATGGGCATGAAGGAGGGCACTTTGGAGATGAGCACTGAGTGTTATGTAGAAACTAATTTGACAATAAACTATTTGTAAAAAAAAAAAAAAAAAAAAAAAAAAAAAGCTTTCTCCCTTCCCCTCTTCTCTCCTAGTAGAAGTTTAGGCATAGAGAGGAATGACTACAGGCCTGAGCAAGGAGAAAAGCATCCAAAAAAGAGAGACTATTTAACATAAACCGCATAATCAGTCCTTACATTGCAGTATCTGACTTAAGGTAGAAACTTGAAGAAATTGAAGGAGGCAATTAAGGGAGAGATGTACATAGCTAAGAACAGCTTGTGGAAACTTGTGATGCCCTTTCTCTTCCATCCCCACAATGCAACTTTATCCTCACGGCTAGTTGCACCACCCTACTAGTGTTATGTTGTGTAGTTGATGATATTTCAAAATCAATTAGCCTTTGCTATGAAGTCATTTTGCAAGGACTATGTTCCTGTGGAGAAGTAGGTGTGGCCTCAAAAAAAAGCCTGTCCCATTACATAAGATTGTTTATGTCTCTTAGCTCCTGCAAAAGAATGAGGGACATAAGTATCTACAGCCCTCTGGAAATCAACACAGTAGGGTAAGCGCTTGCCGTGTTGGCTAGCTATTGCTGAATCCAGACCACTCTCACAATGCAGTGTCTCTCCATTGCTCAGGAGTCTCTGGCTTAGCCGAGTGATTCTTCTGGTCTGGGCCACAGCCCAGCTGGGGTCCAGCTGCTCTAAGATGGGCTCAGCTGCAAAATCACATTGCAAAGGGTGGGGTTACAGGAAGGGATAGAGAACTGTGTCCATTGGGGCAGGTGCACACCATGTATAAGGAAGACACTCGGATCTTCACGACATCCCCGATTTTTGAATATCCCTTGGAATAGATTTTTATTATCTCTTTCCTCTTCTTTTGGTGACCGTACCTCTCTTCATGTAAGGACACTGTTTCTCCCTCTCCAGGTCACCAAGTTTGCATGGGCTGGCCTTACCAACCTACCACAGAGATTAGTCTGAAGGAGTAACGAACCTAAGAGGGCAGTACTAGCATCTAATCTCCCCTACAGGGAATGCTTCTGAGATATTAACACAAGGTAACCACTGGGCACTCAACTGATATTTTCCAAGATTTGTTTTTCCTCGTCATTACTAGGAGAGGTGCTGTCCCTAGCTGATCAAGAAGAACAGCATTCATGATCCCAGCCTTATGGAGAAGCCTCATATGAAATAAAGTTGTGAGTCCCTGTACTGTCTCATACCATTGCCTTTCTGCACTTTGGCAATAGGAACCAAGACGCTCACTTTGAACCATGGTAGTTCAAATGGTGTTTGTGTCACTGGTACCTAAGGAATCCTAACTGAAAGAGCCCCAGAACATAACATTTCAAACAGAAAAAGCCACGTTTGTATTTCCTGGGGGTACTCACTAGTTTCAGAAATCACTCTTCTTACATATAGAGCAGGAGTTGTAATTCCCATGTCAGAAGGTAAATGGAAGTAACTAAATGGAGGAAAGTATCCAGCCCCACCCACCATCTGAAATCATAATGTGAAAAATAATTTCATCAAATGCCAAGATCCTTGCTACAAGAGAATAGTTACCAACCAGCCACAAAAAGGACTTCTGTAAAATAGTTATGATTGTTCTGTTACTTGTATCAAAGTCCTCATGATATGTAAAAAGACTAGACCTGAAGTGTCAGACATAATTGGCATTTAGATCCCTAAATCTGTCTTCACTCTTCTTGAATCTATTTTCTTAATGTTTATTTATGTTTGAGAGAGACAGAGAGAGAGACAGAGAGAGAAAGAGAGACAGAGAATGAGCAGGGGAGGGGCAGAGATAGAGGGAGATACAGAATCCGAAGCAGGCTCCAGGCTCTGAGCTGTCAGCACAGAGCCCGATGAGGCGCTCCAACTCACAAACCGCAAGATCGTGACCTGAGCCAAAGTCGGATGCTTAACCAACTGAGCCACCCAGGCGTCCTCTTCTTGAATCTATTTCTAAACAGGTCAACCAAAGTCAACACTTAAGAAACAACATTCTAAGGAATGTTTTGCTAATTTTACCAGTGAAGTTGGGTCTGGATTTAAAATGAGCTAGTATTTTAAATTTTTAAAAATATGTATTTAAAAATATTTAAGTATTACATATTGAAGTATTTTAAATTATTTTGAAATTAAGTATTTTTATTTAAAATTTAATAAGTATAAGTCAGCTCTATATGTGGCAAAGGGACAGTAATTACTCATACTAGAATAGAAGACTTCATTTTAGGGAAAAACTCAGGATATTGTGAGAAGTCTAGATATACAAACATGTGTTTCTAAAAAATAGAACTATGCTATTTTTTTCCCTAGAAACACCTATGCCAAACTAATAATTATGACTGTTTCTTGGTTATAGGAATTATTTTATTATTGTCTTTTTATGATTAGTACATATTACTTTACTTATAATGAAAAAATATATTTTAAGGTTTCTCCAGGGCAAATTTAAAAGACTTAGATTTCAAACCTGGAATTTATATTCCATTTTTAAGGAAAATGCCTAATGAAGTCCTTCAATAAATATCTACTGAGCACCTGTGGGGTGCCTAACACTATAGTAAGAGAACCCCAAAGTAAAATTCTTACCCTGAGGAATTTAAATCAGCAAAGTTCATAGGCATCTTTACATTTAAGTAGCTAACACATGGTAGTCTCCTAATAAATGTTTAATGAATACATGAAGGTACCATCAAAAGTATTAATTTATTCAAACTCTCATTTCACAGAGGATTAGCCCTGCTCTGTTCATTCATCATACACGTATCGTATTTCATCACTTCCAAGCCACGTATTGCTCACCTTTTGACAATTCTGAAATCTGAATGGAACTTACTATCAATGTGATTTTTAAAGTATTGTTTCATTGGGGTACCTGGGTGGCTCAAGGGGTTAAGCACCTACTCTGGATTTCGGCTCGGGTCATGATCTCACGGTTTGTCTCATGTCGGGCTCTGTGTTGAGAGCATGGAGCCTGCTTGGGATTCTCTCTTTCCCTTTCTCTCTGCCCCTCTCTGCTCATGTGCTTTCTCTCAAAAATAAATGAATAAACATTTTTTAAAAAAACAAATATTATTTCATAGACAATTTGCAGCATTTTCTTTTATAGTGGCAAAAGGGTATAATAGTATGTTTTACATTGATGACATCTTTGAATGAGATACAATATATTTTCCATAGTTTAGAAAATATATTATGAATATTTAGGTGTGTTTCCCCTAGGGTTCCACTGGAAAAAGTTTTCCTGGGGCCACACAATTCAATAAACATTCATGACTACAGTAATCATATGAATTTTACAACTACTAATTTATTAATGTCAAAAACAATAGCTGACAAGTAACAACTTTATAAAAACTTGTGTATTTATAAGGGTTTATTTCTCAATTTTTCAAGATTACTATTGAATATTAAACACGTGTCTCCTATTTTTGCACTTAATGCAAGGCACAATTGCATATAAAAATTATGGGCATATCTAAGCATTTATGTACTTAAAGAATTTTCTTATTCTAGTGTTTGAAATTAACCAAGGTTTAAAAGGTCTAAGAAATATGGAAATGACTAAATTGTATAGGAACTCTGAGAAGTTACCAAAGAAACACTAATAAAATCTTACAAGAGAGATAAAATTAACAATGAAATCAAAATAAAATTTTATGACAAAGATAGATGAAAAGACGGAGGAAAAGAAGGAGGAGGGGGAGGGGAAGAAGGGAGAGGAGGAAGGGGAGGAAGAAGAATTCATAATAATAAAAATATAAAACATCACCAGACTAAGAAAATGTGACTCGTCAACAAGGTATAACTTATACTAATGGCCTATAGAGTAATCACTCTCAGCACTACACACAAGTTAAAGACATCAAATAAACACAGAAGTATATTTTATTAGTAATTATTGACATCTACTAGTTCTGAGAATGTTAAGCCAGCTACATTGAGTTAAGTCATATAGTCTTTTGCCATCTCTTCACCTTTCTCTTTCTTCCATATTTTCTCACAGAGGTTTTAGCTGATGTGGAAGTTGGAAGGAGAGGGCAGGAAGGACAAAAGGAAAGCCATCTTTTCAACCAGTTGGTGATCTTGTCTGTCACTTACTCTCTTATCCTATGACTGCCGGCCCCTCTGAGGAACTTTGAGAAGCACAGTTACCTGATCTTCCCTCCCTACACTTTCTTCTTTTCTGGGATCAGGAACAGAGTCTGGAAGTACACGTGCCTTCCACCTTTCCATCTGGGCACACACTTGCTCCCTACTCCTGACAATTCAAACCCCAACATGCCTTCCCACTTCCAGCAAAGAGGACAATATAGCTCCCTTTTCTGTTATATACTTTAGGAAAACTGACTTTAAAACTTGCCAGTTTGTCATCCCTATAAAATAAAAGGGAAATCACTTAACACTACAGCAAACACTGAACAAAGAAAACAAGAACTCTTGACTTTCACAACCAATGTTATATCAAGATCTAAAAGACAAGGAAGAGGCAATGAGTAAGAAAGCATAGTGCATTTGTGGCTATGAGTTTACAAAAAAATATTTCTAGTTATTTTCCCTTGACTTCCAGTTTCTGAATTCTTTTTAGGTTTGCAAGTGTTTACAATATTATGGATTTCTCTCATTTTGCCCTGCCTAGTGGAAAGGGAAAAATGAATGTCAGATCAAATTCATTAGTGAGCTTAAGACTGAAATTTTTGTAAACGATAAAATCATCTTTAAGAGGACATTGACCGATTGTGTAATGGTATGGGATGCTTTTTCACATTAAATATTTTCAAGAAAGCCTTCTGGAAATGCTTGTGGCACAATGGATACAGAAAAGGATTGACAAAGGAATTGAACCATTGAAGCCAAAAGGTGATATTATACCAAATTGTTTGAAGACGCTGTTCTGGCTTCTGAGTTGAACGAATGAGCGTGAACAGAGAATATGGAGCCCAGCAAAAGGCAAAAACACCTAAGAGAATGGCCAGTGACTTGCCTAATTTCCTGGCTCTGAGCAGTTCAATGTGTTCCCTTTGGTGAAGACACAGGGAATCACAATGGGAAAGAGAAGCCATTTTGGAAGCAATTATATTGTTATTCATCTGGGCTCTTAGAGAAAACAAGAGGCTGCTCTTTCTTCCGTGTCTCTTCAAAGGAACAGATGTTGCTGTTTCCTTCAGCTCAGGAAGAGATGTTCTTGAAAACAGTCCACCCCTGAATGAGGGTCCACTGTTACTGGGTGGGGCAGGATAAGTGAGTCCAGGCTGGCTTTGCCACCGACTGAGATTACCGCGCTTCCATAGCCTCCAGTAAATGTATATGTTGAAATAGGCCACTGAGAAGACTGGAACCAGAAATTCCAAGAGTGACGTGATGGCAAGGATGTACCATTCAGAAAAGAATCCAGGTTCACATTCCTTCTTCTCTGAGACTCTGTTACTGGTATTATTCCAAGACTCTGAAATTAGAATTAGTGGCCCATGCACTAAGAAGGCCAGCACCCAGACAGCCACCATCAGAGCCACGATCTTCAAGATCCCAGTGTGCTGAGCTCTGTAAGATACCTAAAAGAGAGCAAATAAATTATACCCATTATAATCAACATAGGTTGGTTGCATAAGGCATATCATAGGCCCTCAGGAGTTTCAGGGATGTGCTAGAGGTAGGGAAGTTACCTGGCCTGAGTAACTGGATAAGCAATCTAAAAGGTCAACCACCCTGTATGAGACACAAACACATGAACCAAGAGTTTTTTGAGGGAACCTGGGACAGACAACCTCCCTAAGCTTCTTTTAGATCAGTAAGGGTCCTTCTAGCTCATATGTTCAGTATTTCTCCGACTTCCTCACTCAAGGGAAAGGAAATTATTTTCTCATGAAATGGGAACATGCCCCCCCTTCCACTATTGCTCACGTACTATTTTCTCTGAGTTTCTAAGTCTCATGCTATGGTGTTTACTCATTTTTATTAAAAAGGTGCAACAACGTCCAGCGCTGTCTTTCTGTGATGGATTGTGCAGACTGAGAAGGGCTCACCAATTGGCTAGAGGTACGAGGAAGCTGGATTTAAAAAAAAAAAAAGTTATTTTTAAAAATGTAGGGAAGTGGGATTTTTCCCCCCATATTACTAGTATTTATTAGGCTAAGCTAAAATGCATATGGTGCTGACCACAAGTTCCCATATACAATATGTTTTTTTTCCTTCTGCTTCTCATGCCGCTAATTAATACATTTCTTGCACTAAATCTAATGATTATGAAGATGGTAACAATACCCAGATGGTCATAAAATGGCATTTAGTTTTTTAATTGCTCTGCTCAGCCTGTGTAATGATGTGATGCAATATGCTGGAAAGTGATCTCTTTTCTATTATGCATAAGGTCAAATGGGATAATGGACATCCAAGGGAATTGAGAAGACAGGGCCCATCTCTTCATCTTTGGGTAGCATTTTTGACAGATAGCTCAAGCATTGCTTGAATCCAGGCCCAAGCCAGTTGGTGTGGCCTTTCTGACATCAATCAATGGCCCAGTCCTCACCCACGACAGAATCGATTCATGTATTCAGAATATTGCCTCTTACCCTGCTTCCTTCCTCGCCCCAAAAATATTTCTATCAATCAGATTTCTTTTATGAGGCAAAGCAGCTTGCGGAACACACTGTTAATAATAAGATGGGATTGCAGAGCCCTTCTAAGTACCTGTTGCAGGTTGAGTTGTGTCCTCCAAAAAGATACACTGAAGTCCTAACACCCTGTGTCCATGTAAATGACCTCATTCACAATGAGGGTCTTTGCAGATATAATCAAGTTAAGATAAGGTCATATTTGGTTAGGGTGAGCCTCCCTGTAAGAGGCACATAGACACACAGGAAGACTCCCACAGGACGATGGAAGTAGAGGCTGGAGTGATGCATCTACAAGTCAAGGAATGCCAGGAAAGCCAAAGATGGCCAGTCATACAAGAAGCTAAGAGAAAGGCATGGAACCGGCTGCCGGAAGCCTCAGAGAGAGCATTGCCCTGCATGCACTTAGATTTTGGACTTCATGTCTCCAGATATTAAATTTATTCCAGAGAATAAGTTCGGTTGTTTTAAGCCACCCAGCGTGTTGTACTTTATTACAGCAGCCCTAGGAAACGAGCACAATATGTTCATGGTCTTGATTTTCCTGTCAAGCTTCCTTCATCTACAGTATACTCTCCACTTACCATCTTAACTCTGCATACATTTTAATTCCCACTGCTTCCAATGACACTGTTCCACTTCCCCCCACCCACCCTTAATTCAGCCACATGGAAATCTGCCCTCCAGAAAATGTGTCAGAGCACTGCAATCATGGACTGCCATCTGCATTGAGCCTTCCCTTTCCAAGTTCTTGTCAGATCACCATTTCCCAGGTCCAGCCCACGACCCTGCCCTATCACACTACTTTGAACTACAGCAAGAGCTCAGCTTCCCCACAACCACTTCCTATGAGTTTCAGTGGTCTTTGAGGGCTTCCTGGCTCACACAGCTGTATTTGAACTATTAGCCAACAGAGGTACAAGAGCTGCCTGAGTGCCCCTCGTGAGCATCCATGCACTGATGTTACACAATCAACTCTGTGCTATGTGCTAAGGACCATGGCTCCAGTTGGCCCAGCCCTCACCACACGGACAGCTTCTGTGGTCAGGGGAAGTCCTCAGGGCAAGACTAGAAAACAAACCTACTCATTTTCTCTCTGGACATCAGTCTTTCTATCTCTGTGACTTCTTTTCTCTCTCTTTTTAAGCTTATTTATTTATTTTGAGAGAGAGCAAATAGGGAAGAGACAGGGGTGGAATGGAGAGAGAATCCCATGCAGCATCCATACTGTTAGCACAGAGCCCATGGTGGGGACTGAACGCATGAACTGTGAGATCATGAACCAAGCCAAAGTTGGACACTTAACCGATTGAGCCACCCAGACACCCCTGCCTCTGTGACTTCTACACACTTCTCCTAACTGCACAAGCTGTCCCTTACCTTAGCACAAACCTGGGGTAGACCTAAGAGCTCAGATGTCCAGTGAAAGAATGTCCTAGTGAATGTTAAGTAGGAACACCCAGTAAAGGCTAAAAATTAAACATTAACACAGAAAAAAAAGGAAAGGTTTAAACACAAATGGGAAAGATTATGAATTAGAACACTCTTTTTTGAACATTTTGACTGACCTAAAATAAGAAATATATTTAGGGATGCCTGGGTGGCTCAGTTAGTTCAGCCTCTGACTTCTGTGCAGGTCATGGTCTCATGGTTCATGAGTTTGAGCCTGCGTTGGGCTCTGTGCTGACAGCTCAGAGCCTGGAGCCTGCTTCGGATTCTGTCTCTCTTTCCCTCTCTCTCTCTCAAAAATAAATAAACGTTAAAAAATTTTTAATAAAAAAGAAATACATTTTACATCATAACTAAGTTCATAGGCTGAAGTATTCATAAAATAACACATTTATTATGTACAAAGTATTCTGACATTTTATGCTCTAATTTTTAAAAATTGTTTTTAGTATGTTTTTCCCTGCACTTTTTCATTAAAAAACAAAGTGGGGGTACCTGGGTGGCTCATTCAATTAAGCATCTGGCTCTTGATTTTGGCTCATGATCTCATGGTTCATGAGATTAAGGCCCATGTTGGGCTCTGCACTGACAGTGCAGAGCCTGCTTGGAATTCTCTGTCTCCTTCTTTCTATGTCCCTCCCCTGCTTTCTCTATCTCTCTCTCTCTCAAAAATAAATAAACATTTTTTTAAAAGTGATCAGACCCACTGAACTGACTTTATGATGCCACAGTGGGTCATAACCTGCAATTTAAAAAACACAAGCTTAGAGGCATCTAAATTGTTCCTCCAAGCTGATCTGCAGTCTCTCCATAGTTTTTCCAGTACAAATTACAGTGGACCCTGCTGTCAATGAAGTAGCCAAGGCCAGGTGTCTGGATGTCCCAACACATTCATTCTCCCCTTCTTCCTGGCAATAGGGCAGCTCAGCTAGAGACCACGTTTCCCAGCTTTTCTTGCAGTGAGATGGGACCATGTGACTAACTGTCACAGTGAAATGCGAGTGGAAATGATTGTATGATTCTGTACAATTTGGTTAAGACAAAAATCCTTTGCCTTGGATTTCTGTCTTTTGCCCATTCTTTCTAGAACCTGGAGTGACAACAACCTGACTTTGACCATGCAGAGGAGAATAATGACCTAGAGCAGGAGTCAGCAAACTACTGTCCATGAAACAAACGTGGCCCCTCACCTGTTTGTATAAATAAAGTTTTACTGGAACACAATGAATGAATTGTTTTGTTTTGTTTTGTTTTAACATATTATGCATGGCTGTTTTTGTACCACAACGGCAGATTGAGCGGTTGCAACAGAGACCTTAGGCCCCTTTCTAGCAGAAGTTTGCTGACCTCCTCCCCTAGAGGGTACAGACTGACATGGTTAGCCTAGGCCCCTGGGTGGGTTCCTGAAGCAGAGCCTCCCACCTTTCCTGGACTGTTCTGTGACAGAAAGATCGATTTTTATCTTGTTCGAACCTCATCTTTGTGCCTGCAGCTTATCCTTGCCTTACGCAATATGCCCTCCCCACCCTGTCTGCTCTAAGCTGGGCAGGCCTCCCAAGTCAGAGCTGTCCCTATCCTATCAACACCTCCCACACCACGCTTAGTACTGAACCCATCTGTTTCTGGAGCTGTCTCCACATTAGACTATTATGCTCCTCAAAAGTGGAGACTCAAACACCTGGTTGGCGGTTAAGCATCTGACTCTTGGTTTCGGCTCAGGTCATGATCTCATGGTTTCATGGGTTTGAGCCCTGCATTGAGCTCTGTGCTGATGGCACAGAACCTGCTTGGGATTCTCTCCCTCTCTATCTCTCTCTGCCCCTTCCCAACTTATGCTGTCTCTGTCTCTCTCAAAATAAATAAACTTAAAAAAAAAAAAGTAGAGACTCTGCTAATTCATTTCTGTATCCCAGCACTCAGCAAAATCCTTTGCACAGAGTAGCATCCCCCAAAGATTTGGGTCCTGGGACTCAAGAATGAAGTTGCCCATCTAGGTGTCCTAGATGTCAGATTACTGTCCCATATTTCTCTACCCCTTTCACCCTCTGTCTTTACTTGCATCTGCCCTTGTTTTTACCCTTGTTCTATTGCTGATCAATTTAGCTGCCTTATGAACTGCCACTAATGTTAATGGGGCTATTCTGAATCCTGGATTAATTCAGACTTTCTTGACATGGGTCCTACCTTGGCACTAGGAGTTGATCTTTCAGGTTGGTCTCACTATCTAATCTATAGCTTCCCTGTACACTATCTTTTCCTTTGGCCATTCAAAATTGATTTTCTCATGACATTCAAAAGTGTGGGCATCTTTCTATTTGCCCACTAGATCCCATCTGGGAAAATTATTCAGGTCTTAGTTTGTGTAAGGAATGAAACTGATAGGGGTGCCTGGGTGGCTCAATTGGTTGAACGTTAGACTTTGGTCCAGGTCATGATTTCTCATAGTTCATAGGTTCAAGCCCCACATAGGGCTTTGGGCTGACAACATGGAGCCTGCTTCAGATTCTCTGTCACCCTCTGTTTTTGCCCCTCCCCCACTCACACTGGCTCTCTCTCTCTCTCCCTCAAAAATAAATAAACATTAAAAAACAAAGGAAAAAAAGAAACTGATAAATCTACTGTGACCCTCATGTCTACAGTCTACTATGGACTCGGTACATACCACCTCTGACAACTCGCCTTGGATTTTCTTCGATGCCTTCCAACTTCAGCAGTACCTAGGGGGGAGACTTAGCCAAATCACACACAGAAATCGTTCACTAAGGGCCAATGAAAATGTAGTGCCAGGTAACTGAAAGATAATCGGGCTCCTCTAAGGTTTGCCAACTAAACAAAAAATTACACTTAAAAAATTTTTGCTTGGGGACCCACAATTTACAAGTACACAATGTTTAAAGAAGGTAAATTAATGTTTTGACTTACAGCATTCGACACTGACTGGTATCGATCGTAGCTGATGAGAACAATGTTATATACAGATGTTGTACACAAAAGATAGTCAACAGTGAGCCAAAACACACAGAGTTTACTTTCAGCGTTCCAGCCATACAGCGTGTGAGGGATGTACAAAGGAATGGAGATCACACCTGTACAAAGGGAAAAGGTTAAAAAAAAAAAAAAAGCACATATCAATGACTATCAATGACTACCAAGAGGTATTCAACACAATGACATATGTGACATGACCAAAAATGGCTTGATGATAATTTAGAAATTCATAGTGTTTTATCAACAAACTCAGGACTGATTTCCTACATGTTGTTTCAATACCATTTTTACAAGGGCTGTCATAAATATCATGTGTTTCCTTATTGCTTTCCAAATGAAGCTCAAGTCCCGACCTGCATGTCCGGCCATATACGGCACAAGTCATCTTCACATTCATGATTCAACCCAGACAGGATGGGCCAGCATTCCACCAAACACAGCTTGTAGTTTCATATCTCCTTTGCCTTTGCAAATAGCATTCGTTCTTCCTAGAATATCCTCCTCTCTTCTACTGAGAAGTCTACCTCCTTCTCATTCTTCACTCAGTACAAAAAAAATGCCTTTCTCTTTGTTATCTTTCTTGGAAATTCCATGGCAGAAGGACCCCTCTGTCACCTGAACGTGCTGGCACTTTGCTTATCAGTCCCTCTCTCAGGTACAAATACATGCTACTTTGTACCTCTGTCCTCTTTCCAATGGTTTCTCCTGAGGCCTGGGACCATGTTATAAGTTGATCTTTGTCATTTTCACAGCACTTAAGAGTTGCCCAGTGGCTCACACATTTAACTTAGGTAAATTAATAACAGCCGATATGTACTGTGCAGTTATATACCAGACATTGTGCTATGTCTGCTGCATATATCACCTCATTAAACTTTCATAGAAGCTGTGTAAGGTAGAAACTATGCTGAGTTAGACAATAAAGAACCTATAGGTCAAGAGGGAGACATGATTGCCCAAGGTCTACTCAGCTAGTAAATGGAAGATTGGCTTTGAAATTAGGCAATGTGATTTCAAGACTCTCTACTGGGGCACCTGGCTGGCTCAGCCAGTTAAGCATCTGACCTCAGCTCAGATTTTGATCATGCAGTCATGAGTTCGAGCCCCACATTGGGCTCTCTGCTGTCAACATGGAGACCGCTTCTATTGCTCTGTCTCCCTCTCTCTGCTCCTCCCTGACTTGTGCACACACTCTCACCCTCTCTCTCAAAAATAAACATTAAGAAAAAAAAAAAAGACTCCTGACTTTAATCGCTACACTTCACTGAATGAACAAATATGTGAGTGGTTCAGCTTAGCACAGAAATAGCCTAATTAAGAAAAATGACTACGCTGGGTTCCCTTTTCTCTAGCTTTGTTGGCAATTTTTCACTGGATTGACATTTCAGACAGGTAACACTACTCCCGAGAATATAATCTTTTAAGTGGAATCTCAGTGAGTATCTTCATATTTTATCAGGCACTTGGCAGGATTTCCCATTTTTACATGAGAACCAAGTTAGCCTATCACAAAGAACAATAGTGAAGGTAAAAAGAAAGGAGAAGGAAAGGGAAGGATGAAGGCAACCCTACATTCTCCCAAAACAAGATGGCATGAGGATATGATGGTGTGGTTTCAGCACCAGGGAAAGGGGATGTAGAACTTAGCATTCTGTACCGAAATTCACATACAAAGATGAGAGACAAGGCATCATGGAGATGGAAGACTTGTGTCAGTTCTTTTTTTGTTTTAATGCTTATTTACTTTTGAGAGAGAGTGAGAGATAGAATGTGGGTGGAGGAAGGGCAGAGAGTGAGGGAGACACAGAATCTGAAGCAGGCTCTGGGCTCCGAGCTGTCAGCACAGAGCCCGACGCAGAGCTCGAACTCACAAACCACGAAATCACGACCTGAGCCAAAGTCAAATACTTAACTGTATGAACTACCCAGGAGCCCCAGTCAGTTCTTACATGTAGTTCAAATTGTTGGCTTATTTCATGCTTCAATTATATTTTTAAATTTAGCTTCCCTATGGTGTCTTCCATCTCAAAGATGTGTGTGTGCATGCATACGCACGCATGCCTCTGGTATAAAATAGGTAAATAAATAAGATAAATCAAAGTATCTGAGATAAATCACCTGAGATAAGTCAAAGTATCTTCAAAACAGAGACATATATTATATTTTGACCCACAGTTGTGGCTTCCAATATTCCCAACATGAATATTTTACACACACACACACACACACACACACACACACACAAATTTCCTCCACAGAAATGACAGCAAAGAGTACAATGCCAGTAATCATTTGCCTGACAGACACCACTGTCTATTTAAACGTTAAAGGAAGGGGAGCTCCTGAGTGGCTCAGTCGGTTAAGGGTCAACTTCGGCTCAGGTCATGATCTCATGGCTCATGGGTTCTGCTGTCGGTGCAGACCTGCTTGCGGTCCTCTCTCCCCCTCACTCTCTGCCCCTCCCCTGCTCTCTCTCTCTCTCTCTCTCACACACACACACACACACACACACACACACACAGAATAAATAAACATTACACGTTAAAGGAAGGGTATGAGCTCAGTAAATCTTGTCCACACATTTTCTGAAATAGATGAAAGAGGAAAGGTGTGTTTGGATGTGTTCAAAACTTTAGTTGCTGCTTGAAATAGCATTTTAAAAGAGGCCATAGTTTATTCCTTTGGCTTTAATGAAACCCCACTGTCCATTTGTGTTCTACATGATGGTTTTGCACAAACGCCATGCTCAGGGCCTCCATCTTGTTGAGTGGTGGAGATATTTGTGGTTCATTCCACAACTGTGGAATTGGGAATATTTCTAGATATAGCCACTCTGAAGAGTTTCTGTAACTTCCACTCTGGAAGCATGCTTGTGGGTCAAATGGACTTGATAAGGAAAACTAAGAGCCAGTTTCTTAAAAGGAGTAAGAAGCCTTTGGCATGACACATTAAGGGGGTGGATCTAGGCGGTGGGGGCTGAGAGAAAGCAAACTATATTAAGAGAAGATGGTGAAGAAATAAAAACAAGAAGGTGAAGGAACGGGGGAGGAGAGAAGGGGAGAAGAAGGATGGGAGGAAAGGCCAGGCCACTTGCTCACCCCAGCCTGCCCCCTATCTTTCCTGTCTCACTTCCTGCTACTCCCTCCATCCTAGTTCTTTAGGCCTCAAAAACACCGCACACGCTTCCCTCACACACCTGTACTTTCCTCAGCATGAAATGCTCTTCCCTCAGAATCTCCTTCTGTTTGCTCTGAAGCATCCTGACCAGTGAGCCCTGCCCCTGACATTTAAATAGCAACCTCCATCTCCAGCAGCCCTTCTCTCCCTCTTCCCTGCTGTTGTTCTCACTAGCAATGACCACCTTCTAAAATGGTATATAACTTTATTGACTTATTTATATGTATTACGTGTCTCCCCACTGCCCCTCCCCTAGTAAAAACAGAAGCACCATGAGGACAGGGAATATTGTCCCTATTTTCACTGCCACATCCCCAGCACCCCAAAGAGTGCCTGCTTCAAAATAAACCAGTATTGGATGAATAGATGAGGATGGGGAAGCCCAATTTGTGTGAACACTGCCACTAGTCTGGTATTGTGAGCTAAGACACTACATCTTCCATGAGAAAAAAACAGTCAAAATGGGGGGTGGGGTAGGGAGGGAACTAAAAGCCCCTGTGAATGTTTTGGGCCAATAGAGGAAAGGGTGATAACACTGAAGGCCTAGAGGGTGTTATGGACTGAATGACTGGGTCACCCGCAAATTCATTTGTTGAAGCTCCACTCCCCCCACCCCCAAGATCGCTGCATTTGGAGATGGGCCTACAAGGAGGTAAAGTTAAATGAGGTCATAAGGATGGAGCCCTAATCCAACAGGATTATTGTCCTTATAAGAAGAAGTACCAGAGAAGGGTGTCTGGGTGGCTCAGTCAGTTGGGTGTCCAACTTTGGCTCAGGTCATGCTCTCACAGTTCATGAGTTCAAGCCCTGCATCAGGCTCATTGCTGTCAGTGTGGAGCCTGCTTTGGATCCTCTGTCTCCCTCTCTTTCTGCCCCTCTCCCACTCTCTTGTGCGTGTTCTCTCTCTCTCAAAAATAAATAATCATTAAAAAAAGCAGCAGCGGCAGCACTGGACAGCTTGCTTGCTCTCTCTCTCCATGCACATACAGAGGAAAGGACATGTGAGAGTGCATGGAGAAGGCCATCTAAAAATCAGGACAAGAGTGTTCACCAGGAACCCAATCATCCAGCACCTTGAGCTCGTACTTTCCAGCCTCCAGAACCTTGATAACGTCAATTGCTGTTAAGCCACCTAGACTAGGGCATTTATGTTCTGGCAGCCTGAGTTAACTCACAAGAAAAGAGTCCTAAACTGAGGCATGAAGGGACTAAAGATCAACTGTGCCCTCCTGAAAATGTGGTTCAGACTCTGTCAGTCCCAAATACCTTTGTCCTTGCAGATCCTGCCCGGGCCATCTGTCACATGGTCATGCAGGCCATAAATGGCCACACAAGTACAGATGTGAAGAAAGTACCCACAAATGGAAACATTAGTCATGTGATACCAATTTTATAGATGCCTCTATATATTTGTATATATTGATGGTACTTTGTTTCTGGAATAGTGTGCAGATGAGATGTATTTCTATCAATGTAGCTGGTACTGGAATTTTTCCTCAATAAATCTTTGCTTTCCAACATGACATTCAGCCTAAGAAGCTGTTTGGGTACTATTTTCGAAACCTGTAAGAAAAGAGCATTCAACCAAAAGCCCATAAATACCCAGCACAAGTGATGCTCCAAGGCACCCACATGGTTCCGGAGCTCAAGGTCTCCTGACCACAAGTCCTAAGAATGGCTGCCTTATAACTACATGAGTTCTGCCCTGGCTCACCACAACTGCCACGAGCCTCCAGGCTCAGAGCCAAAAAGCCCACTTCTGAGCATGGCTAAGGAAAAAGAACAGCCTCGACACAAAACTCCAATCTTGTTACAGAAAGTTTTCATCAGAGAAGGTTCTACAGAAGGTTCTAATCCTTTTGTAGTCATGGCAAATGCCGTCAAATAAGTGGACCTCTGGATAAAGCTGGCAAGGGGCACGGGAAATGTGAAGGAGGAGACTGGCTGAGTAACAGATTCTGGCTTGTGCCCGGTTCTCTCATCAGCAGCAAAGCCATTTCTTTTCCCAGCCACCTGCCAATGGAGGGGAACGCCCAGAACTGCTGAATAACTACATCAGCGGGGACATTTCCATAAGATAAACCATACATTTATACTGTGGTGCCTAAGCCCATGATGGTGGGGCTACCATGATGCTTCCATTGCGCAGTACAAGGAAACGTGCTATTCTTATCTGAAACCATCTATGTTTAAAAACTTCAGGCCTTGGGCTGTCTCAGTTGGGTATAGCTTTACCCCCATTCTTCCCTACCACCATTCCCTTTTAGGTAGTCAAAATACATAGTTGACTTTAAGTGCTAAGTATTATCTAAAAGGTGTACAGTTCTGGAAAGAAGAAAAAGACGGATAAGTATATTTATAGCAGAATATTCTCTCTGTTCACAGAAATATACTTGCATAGTTATGTGTTTCTGTGATTATAGAGAATGATGTGGAATGATCTATGTCATGCTGTTAATGCGGGTGACCTGGAGAGGCAGAACTGAGGAGAGAAATGGGGAAACTGTTGCCTTTTTGCAATACTTCCATACTGGTTCACTAGCTTCATCTGTGACCCAGTCATTTCTACGCTGTGACGAGGTTTTCTCCAGAACATTTATGGGGACAATATGTGAAGTATAAACTGCCTTTCCAAATGCCCCCTATTCCCATCAATCGTGCCATACTTGTCTGGTCTCCTGAACTCAATCTTTAGCTCATTTTTCTCTTTCTCCTGCCCAACTCTGCTCTTGCAGCTCTGCTTCTCAAGCTTCCTTTTCACCCTCATCGCAGCTCAGAGCCCTACCTTGCGACTTGTGCCTTAGCTGTGGTGTTATTTTTGAAACCAAGCTGCCCTTGTTCCAGCTTCTCCCACCTGTTCCATCTCTGCTCATGCCTCTGAGGTAAAGCTTCGCTCCATCCAGTCACTCAATTGTTTTAAAAATCTAGATTTCTACCCTGGCCTCCCATCCGGACACATCAGAGCCTTCATTATATTCCAACTACTCCAACTTCATGCCCTACTGATCCCATATAGCCATTTTCCACACCAGCCAGCCCACAGCTCACACTTAGGAAGACACACCCAATGATTTTCCACCAGCATGTCTTTGCTAATTCTTGGAATACTCCTCCCCTCTCCATCTCTGCCTATGGAAATTCTACCCATCCTTTGAAGTTCACTTCAGATGCTACCATGCACAAACCAAAGGTGCTCTCTCTCCTCTGACCACCCACAGCACTTGGTAGGTCTCTGTGGTTCCCACAACACTCTAAACTGTTACAGTCACTGGTGAATGTCTCTTATCCATTCCCCTACATTGGAACTTTACTAAAGAGACTCAGTCTTCTATAAATCTCCTCATTAGCTAATCATACTTGAATAGCTAACAGTCCTTACACATGGGTAAGTAATCTACTGACATTTGTGACTTTGGTTGGAGTTGACACATAACTGCAGAGAAATCAAAAGAGAAGAAGGCTAATATTTGTTGAGAAACTCTATGTTCTAGGCAATAACATAAATATTTTATGACTTTTGTTTCACTGTAACATATACAAAAGCATTTATGTAGCTACATACAAGTTAAATTATATTAGGAGTTCCTATAAACAATATCATCATCTAACTCTTCTACACATACTTATAAGCCTAAACATCCAAGGAAGATGGCTCTAGAAACAAGTAACTCTTATATTAAAACAATTTTAGAACTATTCCAGACTTGTTTTTATTCTATAAAAAGAAAATAAACAGTTTTCAAATGAAAATTCTCCTACAAACCTGACTTACATATATATATATACTATTCCCCTAAAATGCCATGGAGCCTCCCCAGAACCTTAGTACTTAAACTTTTTGTTTTTAAAATCCCTAATTCTATACAGTCCCTTGAAATAACAAAAGCTTATTTTTAAGGTTCTAGAAATAAATTATAGTCAGAAATGATTACCTGAAATAAAGATATATGACTTACCAACAAAGAAGTCAGCAATGGCCAAGTTAAGGAAAAAGTAATTACTTCGATGTCTAAGCTTTTTGTCCACCACAAAAGCTAGAATGACCACAGCATTTCCTAGCACTATAGCAAAAGCTAGTAAGCACATTAAAAATGCCAAAAAAATGTGAGTTCTTGGTAGAAAAGCAATTGTGCTGTTAGTGGTAGCTGACATCACATCAAATGATGAAGGGGCCTAGTAGAGCAAACTAATCCAGCAAGACAATTCTGACGAGTATGTTTTCCAATCGGATACCTACAATATATAGTCTCCTACTCGTAACACTATTTCTCAAAATCTAATGTTGATCTCACTGTACTTCCTGGTTCTTGATAAAGCAAATTTGTGATAACAGTTTCCCTTTAACCGACACCGAACAAGTATTTTCCGAAAGACAGTGAAGTGTTTTATTGTAATCATTTGAATGTGATTTAACCATCTCCCCTTAATAGAGCAATATTATATAATATACATGAAATACAATTAATTCATTGTATAAGTAAGAAATTGGGCTCCAGTGAGATCCATTTTTTAAACTAGTATAGAACTAGTTACAGATTCCCTTCTGACCGTGATGGAAAAACGGGGGCTGAATTCACTATCCTATCTGACACAAACAAGAAACTGGGCAAAATATACAAAACAATGGTTTTCAAGGCACTGGACATCAGGCAATGGAGAACAATGATCCCTGAGAAAAGGGGGGCAAGGTGAGTGGGTTCTGCAGTTGGCCCAACTTACTGTCTTTTGAGAGTTTCTAGGGACAGTGCAGAGAGTGGACATCAAGAAGGAGCCCCCAGAAGATTCTCTGAGAGGGGGAGATGAAGATGAGAGATGTGGAGTATCAGATAGGACTCTGCACAACTGCTCTGTAAGAGCAGAGAGAGAGAGAGAATGAGCAGAGGAGGGGCAGAGAGAGAGGGGTACAGATGATCTGAAGCAGGTTCCACACTGACAGCAGCAAGCCAGATGTGGGACTCGAACTCACGAACTGCGAGATCATGACCTGAGCCAAAGTCAGACACTTAACTGACTGAGACATCCAGGTGTCCCAATATATATATTTTAACTGCACATCAGCTGGAAGTCTTGTGTATAAGATGGTGCTTGTGATTTTAAAAAAATGTTATCTGATAAAAATCAGATTTCATTGTGAAATTCATTGTAAAGTCTGGTTGATTTGATTATTTTTCATTCATGGCATGCAAATTAATGATAATGATCTTCTTACAAAAATCTGAATCTTTATTCTTCTTTGTATCCACTCATTATTAATTCACTACCAAGAGGCCTTAGGACTTTTTACATTCTTCCACAATTACAAAGTCCCTTTCAAAAGGGACTAGCCAGTTTCTTTTAAGTTTTTTAATGTTTATTCATTTTTGAGAGAGAAAGAAACAGAGCATGAGCAGGGGAGAGGCAGAGAGAGAGAGGCACACACAGAATCCAAAGCAGGCTCCAGGCCCCAAGCTGTCAGCACGTAGCCCAATATCGGGCTTGAACCTACAAACTATGAGATCATGATCTGAGCCCAAGTCAGACACTTAACTGACTGAGCCACCCAGGTGCCCCCAAATTAGCCCATTTTTATGTTTAGTCAACTTTAAGGCCTTTCTTTTGAAAAAGCAATGCAGCACTGGTTTAATGTAATTTCTTAATTCCAGTCTCTAAATTAGAGATTCTAGAGACATTCAGTGTGAAGGGGGAAGGAAAGAAAGGCTGATAAATACACCACTGACTTTGTCTGTAGTAGAAGATAAGGTACAAAAGTAAACAAGATGACTATAAGCAGTATAGATAAGATTTGTAAAGGGCACTGAGTGGGTTGGCCCAGAAGGTAAACAGGGATTTATTTTATGGACACAGCATGGTAATCTGGACTGTTTTTTTGGTTTGTTTTTTTGTAGTTTCATGTGGGAAGAGAAAGCAACCCAACAGACTTGGAGAGCTTGCCTTGGGGCCTGAGGTTGTGGGGAATTGACTTCATGGAAGTAGACTGCCAGGTAGGTAACATTTGAGAAAAAGAATAATGACAAACCATGTTGGGCGAAATTTCATCCTCTTACCTGTGTGAAGAGAGAGTTGACTAGGTCCATAGCTCAGAATTCCATTCTAGTTACTGTTTAAATTTATTTAAATTTACTGGTGTCAAGTCACTGTAACTTGTGTGGCAGGTCCCTTTCCTTTCTATCCTTCTGATGTATGATGCATATCCAGAGATTCTTTTTTAAGTATTTATGATACTTTAAAAATTCAAGTTCTGTAAATAAAAAAGCATATATAAATAAATCCTATTAGCTATCATTAGTACTCTTCACAGGCAAGTTCACCATTCAATAGAACCTATTCACAGAGATTGTTTTATACTCACGGACTTTAACATTCAAAAGTTATGATTAAACCCTTTAAAAAAATTTTTTTAATGTTTATTTATTTTTGAGAGGGAGAGAGACACAGTGTGAGTGGGGGAGGGAGAGAGAGAGAGGGAGACACAGAGTTGGAAGCAGGCTCCAGGTTCCGAGCTGTCAGCACAGAGCCTGATGCGGGGCTTGAACTCACAAACTGCAAGATCATGACCCCTGAGCCAAAGTCGGACGCTCAACTAACTAAGCCATCCAAGGTGTCCCATGATTAAATCCTTTTAATCAAAGTTGTTAAACATCTAGAGACTTTTATATATCAATTAGCAATTTGCTATTAAATAATGAATTTAGATAATTTTTTTAGTGGACTATTGCCACTGATCCAAGGCCTTTTGGCATTATTCAGATCCTTTAACTCTATCCATTAATTATGCTTATATAGCTAAGAACAGAAAAAAAGATCACCTCGCCTCAGCTGGTGACTGTTAAAAATTCATCTTGTAAGTCTCCTGGGTGGTCAGTTAAGCATCCAACTCTTGATTTCAGCTCAGGTCTTACAGTTCTTGGGATAGAGCCCCAAGTCAGACTCTGTGCAGACAACACAGATCCTGCTTGGAATTCTCTCTCTCCTTCACCCTCTGCCCCTCCTGTGCTCAAGTCTGCATGTACTCTCTCTTTCTCAAAATAAATAAGCTAAAAAAAAAAAAAGATTCATCTTGCTAATGTCAAGAGGGACACAGCAAGAGACTTAACCTTACCCAGCAGTACTTTGCTGGTCTCCAACATGTCCCATCTCCTTTAACAAACGAGTCTAAAACCATCACCATGCAGAGGCTTTCCAGCAGGTTTACATTTAAGGATGAAGAGGAAGAAGGGCCAGGCTCTTATCTTTCTGAGGCTATTTTGCATTTCAATTGCACTGTTTGTTGTTGAATTTTAAGACTTCTTTATAGGGGTATCTGGGTGGTTCAGTTGATTAAGTGTCAGACTTCAGCTCAGGTTATGATGTCTCAGTTTGTGAGTTCGGGTCCCATGTGTCTCCTTCTCTCTCTGCCTTCTCCTTTCTCTTATATATTCTGGATACTAGACCCTTATCAGGTATAATTTGCAAATATTTACTCCCATTCTGTGTGTTGTTTTCACTTTCTTAATAATGTCTTTTGAAGCACAGAAGTTTTTAATGTTGATAAAATCCAACTGATTTTTTTTTTTTTAAATTGCTTACACTCATGGTGTCACAGCTAAAAAAACACTATCTAATCCAAGGTCAGGAAGACTTAATTATGTATTCTTCTGTGAGTTTTATAGTTTTATTTTTATATTTAGGTCTTCATATATGGTGTGAGGTAAGGTGTGACTTCTTTGTTTTGCATGTGGATATCAAGTTGACACCATTTGTTGGAAAAGCTACTTTTTAACCCATTGAATTGCCTTGGAATCCTTGTAGAAGATCAGTTGATTATAAATGTATGTGTTTATTTCTTGATTCTCAATTTCTTGATTCTCATTTCTAGTCCATTGATCTTTATGTCTATTCCTATGCCAGTACCATATTCTTCTTTATTTTCTATTCAGTTTAACAATATCTTTGTATCTTAAACATCAAATAAAGTATATTTCAAGCTGTGAAATAGAAATTTATGGTTTAAGTCATAAAATCATTTAAACTTAAGACATAAAATCATTAGGGAAGCCAATATTAAAAAGAAAATTGACCAACACTTAAGATCAATATGAAATTACATATTCAAACAATGTACATTCGTTTAAGCTCTTATAAAAAATATTTTAAAAATAGCACAACAAAACATAGTTGGCAGATGACAAAACTGACCAGTGTGAATTTTTGGTCATAAGCATAGAATTTCATTTAAAATCTGGTCATTATGACTATATTTAAATAAGTTGGGTAACATACAAACATGGTCTTAGAACTTCTGGTTCCGCATGTAAGGAACGTGGAATTCACCACCCCATCCTAATAAGTAAAAAGCTGAACAGGCTGGAAAATCAACTCTTCTTGGATCCATAAGAGAGGGAGAGACACAGGGCAAACTGTTGTCCCCAAGACTGGAAAGATGGCTGGGCAAATACACAGAGTTATGTGTTATCAAAGCAGAAGGTGTGCAAACAGAAAACACTAACGAACTGGTGCCAGGGTAGGAAAATGTGAACTGTAAATTGATGAACTGTTAGAAGATCAGGGCAGTTAACTCAGAATTTAAAATTCCAGAGGATCTAGTCATAGGGAGGGCCCCACGATATTATGAGATCTCTTTCCAAGAGTTTGATCAAGTTCCCAGTGTAAATATCAGAAAAATCCCCATATTTCTACCATGGGGAGACAAAAAGAAACCATTTTGAAATATGCCAGAGCACTATTTTTTTTTTTATATACGTCTACTTATTTTTGAGAGACAGAGAGAGATAGAGTGTGAACGGCGGAGGGGAAGAGAGAGAGGGAGACACAGAATCTGAAGCAGGCTCCAGGCTCTGAGCTGTCAGCACAGAGCCAATGTGAGACTCAAAGGAACAAACCATGAGATCATGACCTGAGCTGAAGTCAGCGTTCAACCAACAGAGCCACCCAGGTGCCCCAGATCACTCTGTTCTTAACAAGGCCTGCCCTCAGGGGAAACTAGTTAACCAGAGCCTAACCTGCTGGGATTAGATCAGAGCCTAACAGATCTAGGGGAAGAGAAACATCAACACCACCCCACTCTAGTCGTCTTGTCCCACCTAATGGAAGAGACTAAGAAATGTGTCTACAGTTCAGTCCAGAGGCATGGGCTCACTAAAAGACTGAGATGTAATCAGAGGACTATAGAATGCTTCCCTTCTCCTGACAACTCATTGCCACATCACTAAAGGCCTATTTAAGGCAGTTCTTTTTACCCAGTACATCATGTCTGGCTATCAAGAAAAAAAAAATTACAAGACATGCCAAAAGGCAAAAAACACAGTTTGAATAACTTGAGCGAGCATCAGAACCAGAAATGGCAGGGATGTTGGAATTATCAGACTGGGAATTTAAAACAACTATGATGAATATGAGAAGGGCTCTGATGGATAATGTGGGCAGTATGCAAGAACAAATGGGCAAACACTAACTTGAAAAGATGCATGTACCTCCATGTTCATTGCAGCATTATTTACAATAGCCAAGATATGGACATAACCTAGGTGTTTGCTGATGGATGAATCAAAAAGAAAATGTGGTATATAAACATATGTACAATAGAATATCATTCAGAATGAAATCTTGCCATTGGTGACACTATGGATGGACCTTGAGGGAATTATGTCAAGTGAAATAAATCAGACACAGAAAGACAAATACTGCATGCTTTCACTTGTATCTGGAATCTAAAAAAATAAGATAAAACAAAATAACAACAAGAAAAGCCTAGCTCATAGATACAGAGGACAGACAGATGGTTCCTGAGGTGGGAGCTAGGAGGCGGTGGCCAAAATGAGTAAAGGAAGTCAAAAGTACAATATTCCAAGTTATATAAGTCATGGGGATATAATGTACGGCATGGTAACTCTAGTTAATAATATCTGAAATTTGCCAAGAGAGTAAATCTTGAGTTATCATTGGAAGAAAAAAGTGCTTATGGTAATATATATTAACTTGACTTACTGTGGTGATCATTTTGCAATATATACAAATCTCAAATTATTATGTTGCACACCTGAAACTAACATAATGTTATATGTCAATTATACTACAGTTTAAAAAGAAAGAAAAGAACAAATGAGCAATATAAGCAGAGAGGTGGAAATCCTAAGAAAGAACAAAAAATAAATGCCAGAGATAAAAAATAAAAAACCACTGTAAGAAAATTGGGCTTGTTAGTAAATTGGACATGACTGATAAAAGAATCTCTGAGCTAAAGGTTATGTCACTAGAATCCTAGAAAACCAAAAGCAAAAAGAACAATGACTGAAAGAAAGAAAAGAATATCCAAGGCCTGTGAGATGACTACAAACGATGTAGCATATGGACAGTGAGAATACCGGAAGGAGAAGGGAGAAAGGAATGGAAGAAATATTTGAAACACCAATGACTTAGAATTTTCCCAAATGTCAGACACTAAAGCATAGATCCAGGAATCTTAGAGATCACCAAGCTGGATAAATACCCAAAAGACTACACCTAAGCATGTTATTTCAAACATACAGAAAATGAAAAGTAAAGAAAAAATCTTGATAGAATTTCAGAGGAAAAAACCACCTTACTTACAAAAGAACAAAGACAAGAATTACATCCAACTTCCAAGAAACCGTGCCAGCAAGACGAGAGTGAAATATTTTAGTGTTGAGAGAAAAACCCACCAACCTAGAATCCTGTACCCTACAAAATTATCCTTCAACTGTGGAGAAATAGACTTTTCTCAGATAAACAAAAATCGAGGGAATTTGTTACCAGTACACCTGCCTTACAAGAAATATTAGAAGTTTTTTAGAGAGAAGGAAAGAGGTCAGAAACTTGGATCTACATAAGTGAAGGAAGAGCACTGAAGAAGGAATAAGTGAAGGCAAAAAACAAAACAAAAACAAAAAAACAAAAAAAACCCCAACCTTTTATTTTTAAAATTCTTTTCCTTTTTTAATGTTTATTTATTTTGAGAAAGAGTAAGAGCAAGTGGAGGAGGGACATAGAGAGAGAGGGAGAGAGAATCCCAAGCAGGCTCTATGCTGACAGCACAGAGCCCAACACAGGGCTTGACCTCATGAACTGTGAGATCAGGACCTAAGCCAAAATCAAGAGTGGGGCACTTAACTGACTGAGCCACCCAGGTACCCCATATTTTTCTAATTCTTAATTGATCTAACAGATAATAGTTTGTTTAAAATAATACCAATAATATATTTGATTATGTATGCTTACATAGATATCATATCCATTCTTACATATGCTTATTTGTAAATAAAATAAATGACAGTAATGACATTAGGGGCGGACAGGAGGAATTAGGATTTTGTTACTATAGAAAATACATACTACCCATGGGTACATGAAATAGTAGACTGTTATTTGAAAGTGGACTTGGATGAAATGTAAACGTATACTGTAAACACAGTTTTATGACTTCACTCAGTAGTTTCAATGAGTCATAGATTTCATTATCAGAAGATAGGTGTCATACAATCTTATTAACAAAGCCAAATTTAGTTTTTCCAGTCCCTTAAAAGCCAAAGGAAATTCAAATTATTAAAAATAAAAACAAACAAAGACCATGCTTTCTCCAGTTATTTGTTCATCTTGATCAGGGTATAAAACTAATTTGCAAACTAATAAGTCAAATGAAACATTAATTAAAGTTTAAAATAATTCTTAAAAACTGTCATATGCCAATGAAATTCTGTGATATTCCCATTTTGGAAACAATGGCATATATTTCTCATCCCTGTGTTGAGGAACTGCAAACATGTGTATCTCAGGCAACTCACAAAAGCCTAAGAATAGGAATACCAAAGAAAAAGAAAGAAATTCCAAGAGGTATATTTATGAGAGTATCAGAATATGGATCTGTGCCAATGGCTCATCCTGTTATCCAATCCATCAGCAGATTCTAAATTTGCTTCCTAAATGTCTTTCAAATTCATCTACATAGTTTCATCTCCATTGCCATTATCCTAATCCAAACTACCATTAATCTCTTTATTACTACAATAGCCTCTTAAATGCTTCCATTATCCACTCTTGTTGATTTTCAATCCATTTTCTACTCAGCAACTAGGGTTCTCTCCCTAAAAGACAAATCTGATTGAGTCACTCTTCTGCTTAAAATCCTTTTGTTGTTTCACATTGTTCTTTTTAAGATCTTATCGGGGTCTTTTAAGATTCTACCTGACTGACTCATTTTGCCTACCGCTTCTGTTTCATCTCACAAAATTCTTTCTCTAGGCCCCTGCACCCCAGCCACACCAACCTTTCATTTCCTCTAGGCAAAAGTTCTCAATAAACTTATAGTAAAACAATGAACTATATATAAGGGGTAGATCTTCCCACTAATGCAGTTCCCCAGATCGCTTATTTCAGTTGGTAATTTTTTTCTCACATTGATCAGCCCTATCCAGGCCTTTGGACAACTTCCATCAGTTACTCCCACTGGAGCTTTCTTCCTGTTTCCCACATCACCTTACAACAGTTAGAACAAAGTCACGGCTACCCTATACCATATAGGGTCCTAGTACTAGTTTTTTTAAATTGTAGCAAAAGACACATAACTTAAGACTTGGTATGTTAACCATTTTAAGTGTGCCATTCAGTAGTGTTAAGTGTATTCACACTGTTGTACAACCAATCTCCAGAACTCCTCATCGTGCAAAACTGAAACTCTATGCCCATTACCAACAATTTCCCATTTTCCCCTCTTCTCAGGCCCTGGCAACCATCATCCTACTTTGTGTCTCTATCAATTCAATGACTGTAGGTACCTCATATAAGTAGAATCATACAGTATTTGTCCTTTTGTGACTGGCTTATTTCACTCACTTAGCATAATGTCCTCATGTTTTATCCATGTTGCAGCAGGTGTTAGAACTGCCTTCCTTTCTAAGGATGAATAATATGCCATTGAATGTATATAACACATTTTGTGTATCTATTTATCTGTTGATGGACACTTGGGTTGCTTTTACCTTTTGGCTTTTGTAACTAATGCTGCTATGATCATAGATGTAACAAGGATTTCTTCAAGACCTTGCTTTTAGTTCCTTGAGGTATATACCCAGAATTGTAATTGAGGCATCAATATGGTAATTGTTTTAATTATTTGAGGAATCACTATATTGTTTTCCCTAGTGGCTGTACCATCTTACATTCCTACCAGCACTGCACAAGGGTTCCAATATCCCCACACCTTTGCCAACACTTGTTATTTTGTGGGTTTCTTTTCATAGCAGCCATCTTGATGGGTATGATGAGATTTCTCATTATGGTTTTGATTTGCATTTCCCTAATGGTTAATGATGTTGAGCATCTGTTCATGTGCCATTTGTATATTTTCTTTGGATAAATATCTGTTCAAGTACTTGCTCCCTGTAATAAAAAAAAGATTAACAAAAGAAAAACAAGCAGAAGTTTATTAACATGTATGCCTCATGTATTCATGGGAGATACCCAGGAAAAATAAGTAAAACTCCTGAGATGATCCAAGCCACTATCTTAAATACCATTTTCAGCTAAAGACAAAAAAAAAAAAAAAAAAAAAAGATGTTGCCGGGTGAGGGGAGAGGAGGTAATTTACGGGAAGGTGGGAGGAGGAAATGATTGGTAAGCAAAGGTTGCCCTTTGCAAGGCAGACAGGCAGATAAGACTCAGGTGAAAAAGGTGTATATAGTAATAGCTCTCTTCCTGGTACAGGCCCCCTTTCTAATGTAAATTTCCTTTATAAATGTAGATTTCCATTACAAAATGGTAACTTTTACTCAGTTTTCACAATTTATGCTATGTCTGCAGTTTCTTGAAATAATTAGCTCAAACAAATCCTTATGCCAAAGAGGCATATTTGGGGGGCATATTCTGCTACCCTTCAGCGCCAATATCTTACTGATTTCAGATCAATCTGATTTCACTGCTTTTACAAGAAACATCTATTAAGTTCCCCCTTTGTGTGAAACTTTAGTGGCACTTAATACATGATCTCATTTCATTCAACCTTCCAAAAGTCCTATGAGGAAGGATTATTAGCCCCAATTTACAGATGAGAAAAATAAACCTCAAAGAAGTTAAGTAATTTGTCCAAGAGGGCTTCCATGTCCAAGGCATGGAACCAAAATTTAAATCCAACTCTGACCTGCATATCTAATTCTCCTTGATTACAAACACATAGGTGTGCTTTCTCTCTTGCCTGTCAAATGACAATACAATTTGGTAATGAGTTTGATGTTCTTTATTCAAAGGAGAACCACCTGCAGATTTGGGGAGTACAGTGCCTCACAACCAGTAGAGTATTCTTCCTGAGAGATTTTGGACAAGAGAGTTTTATAGAACCTTAGGAGAGGTAAGGCAGAAACAGGGCATGATTGGTTAGGAGTCAGATTCCTTATAAGGCTAGTGGCTCCTACTTTTTAGAGTAGGGAAAGCTAGCTAAAGCTGTGTTGGAGGATTACGATTGACAGAAGTTGGGTTTTCTTGAGAGGCATTTCCCATAAGTGCTGGCAGACCTATGTTTAGATTTATGACCTGGGTCGTGCTACTGGGGCAGCCCCCATTTGGTGGGTCCTGATCTAGGAATAACTTTATCATGACCCTAAACAGTATATAACTCAAAACTGGGGCTAAATGAAAAAACAAAAAACAAAACAAAAAAACTCTTCCCTACATTCAGAAACCAAAATCCTATCTGTAAGCATTATAATTTTTGACTTGCCTTTATTTCTTTTTTTACCTGGTCTACACCAGGGGGTTGGCAAAGCATCGCCCACAGACTATAGTTTGGTCCCTGAGCTAAGAATGATTTTTACATGTTGTGATATTACAGTTTATAATTACGAGTATATATTTGGTCTTTATCCCTATTTCTGGCCCAGAAGTCCTAAAACTCTAGGAATTTCCTAAGTGATAAAAACATCTTTGTTATAGCATTTGGTCTTTTGTCCTTGGTTCTTGAAATAGCTCCAGAGCCAAAAAGGTAAAAGAAGTGTCTGGTTATTCTTAACAAGACCCTTTCAACGACACCTGAGTTTAAGTGATGAGGGGACTTTTGGAAAGTCCTGGAGGTCGGGGCGGGGAGAGGGATAGAGGTCACTGGTCTCCCAGGAAACTAGATGTGTGATTAAAATGGTGTAATTTTTGGTGTCCCACCTCTGACTCCTGGGGCGAGGTGAGGTGATGGCTAGAGGCTGAATCAATTGCCAGGGACCAATGATATAATTAATCGTGTCTATGAAATGGGGCCTCCTATGAGCTCAAAAGACAGCTTGGAGAGCTTCCAGGGTGAACGGGGACATACAAGAAGGGTGGGATGCCCCAGAGAGGGCACAGAAGCCCTGGGTCCCTTCTTCCCTACTTTGCCTAAGCATCTCTCCCATCAGGGTGTTTCTGAGCTCTATCTTAAAAAAAATTTTTTTTTAATATTTACTTATTTTTGAGAGAGAAAAACAGAGTGCAAGCAGGGAAGGGGCAGAGAGACAGGGAGACACAGAATTTGAAGCAGGGTCCAGGTTCTGAGCTGTCAGCACAGAGCTCGACGCAGGGCTCAGAACCATGAACAGTGAGATCATGACCCAAGCTGAAGTCAGCAGCTTAACTGACTGATCCACCCAGGTAGCCCTGTATCTTTTTTTAATAAACCAGTAATCTAGTAAATAAAATGTCTTCCTGAATTCCGTGAGCCACTCTAACAAATTAATCCAACCACAAGAGAGGATCTTGGGAATCTCTGAGTTATAAAAGCACAAGGGACAGCCTGGACTTGGCATATGAAGTTGGTTGGGTGGGGGGTGGAGGGCAGTCTTCTGAGACTGAACCCTTAACCTGTGGGATCTGAGGCTATTTCTAGGCAGACAGTGTCAGAACTGAAACTGAATTGTAGGACACCAAACTGGTGTTGCTGGGTTACTTGATGTGTGGAAAACCTACACATCTAGTGTCAGAAGTGAAGTATTCTAGGAATAGTTTTTGAGAGTAAAGGAGACACACAGAAGAGTGTTTCCTTTACACATGTTTACACAGTTGAAAAAAATCAAGAGAAAAATATTCCACAATGCGTGAAAATTACATAAAACTCAAATTTCAATATCCATCGATAGTTTTATTGGTGTGGGTGTTATCTGCTTTCACACTATGATAACATGGAGTAGCTATTCAGACTTGGCTCGCAAAACATATATAGTATTTGGTTATTTACCAAAAAAGTTTGTCAACCCTTGATCTATACTTGACTAGATTCAGTGTTGTCTATTGCGAGTCCCTAACTAGTCTTTTACTATCTGCCCCTGGCCTGATTAGCTCTTTATAAACTTTACAAAACTGAATGCAGAGAAATTAGACAACTTGCTGAAGCCTGCAAGGCTAGCAAAAAGCATACATAAGATTCAAACTTGACAGGCTCCAGAGAGCCATCTCAACGCTGCTATACCACATTGCCTCCTTAAGGGAGCATAAACTTTGTAACTTCAATGTCAAGGTAAAATTCTCGGTAATGTTAAAATCCTCAGCAATAGCTTACTGTAAATAAGAGGGCAGTTCTCCCATAGTGAGGAAAAGATAATACTTATTTAATGGCTTTATTAGATGCTTATCACTGTGGAAGGCATCTCATTTAATATCCATAATATCCCAGACAGGGAAGAATCATAATCTACATGTTTGCAAAGTAGGAATCTAAGAGCAAACCAGATTAAGCTCTCTGATAAATTCACAGAGAATATACCAGTGGGGCAGTGATGAAGTACTGAAATTTACAGACAAGATGCTCAGATATGCGAAACTGTAAACTGACTTCTCTGTATCCAAACCACCTTTGTAAGAAGCCCCAATATTTCCACTGCTGGAAGGAGGGAAATGTGTCATTTAAGATTACTCAGTCATTTCAGATATAAATTATAGTAACCAAAGGTGTTCAATTTCATTAGTCATCAGGGGAATACAAATTAAGACCACAAACTGAAGGCACTATGCACCCCACAACATAATTAAATTGAAAGTCAGGTAATACCGAATGTGGATGTGCAGCAACTAGAACTTTGTTCACTACTGGTAGGAGTGTAAGTTGGTTTACCTGCTTTGGAAAACTGCTTGGGAATGTGAGGGATGTGTGCTGGAGCTCACAAAGAAGTGATTGCTGCATTTTCAGGAAGTGTGCCAGCAGCTGGATGTCACGTTGGTAGCTTGGAATTGGACAGTGCGGGAGTAGATACACCACAGAACTGGCAAACATTATTAATGAGCAACTTCCTCAGAGACAGTCAGAAAATTTACCAGCACACCTTGGGGCTGTGTATCTAAAGGTCTACGTATGCAGATCCTAACTCAGCAAATCCACTTCTAGGTATATATGCTTTAGAAATGTGTACGTGTGTTGACTAAAAACCATGTACAAGAATATTCGTAACAGCACTAATTAGAAGAACCTCAGACTGGAGACCCAAATATTCATAAAGAGAATTGATCAACTGCCATGTTCACTAAATGGAACATTATGCAGTGGTAAGAATAAAATAACTGCTACATAAAAGAATCAGATGAATCTCAAAAAGATGTTGGAACAAAAGGAGTCCAAGCAAGGGTACATACTGTATGATTCCACTTTATGTCAGAGTCAAAACAGAGCAAGTTAACTTCTGATGTCAGAAGTCAGGGAGGTGGTGAGGTGGCAGAGGGGCAGAGCAGCTAATGTGGGATGAGACGCACGGGGATTCTGCGGTGCTGGCAGTGTCCTTTCTTTGAACCGAAGTGCTATGACTCCATTTTAGGAAAACTTATCATTAAGAAGTTTAATTTAAAAAATCAGTCACTTCCAGGGGCTCCTGGGTGGCTCAGTCGGTTGGGTAGCCGACTTTGGCTCAGGTCATGATCTCACGGTTCATGGGTTTGAGCCCCGCGTCAGGCTCTGTGCTGACAGCTAGCTCGGAGCCTGGAGCCTATTTCAGATTCTGTGTCTCCCTCTCTCTGCCCCTGCCTTGCTCATGCTGTCTCTCTTTCTCAGAAATAAATAAAAAACGTTAAAAAAATTTTTTTTAAATAAATAAAAAAAAATCAGTCACTTCCATAACTGGATATCCATATGGAAATGAACTGCAAATAAAATCTCTTACCTTATTCAAAAATTAACTAAAAATGGATAATAGAGCTAAATGAAAAACAAAAAAAACAAGCAAACACCTCTAAAACTTTCAAAAGAGAACAGAAGAAAATCTTCATGACCTGGAGTTAGGCAAAGTCTTTAGACATAACACCCAAAACTTGGTTACAAAAAAAAAGTCAATTACATCTCAATAAAATTACTTTTAACCTGAAAAACACTGTCAAGAGAATGAAAAGACAAGCAATCTAATGGGAGATTATTTGCAAATTACATACCTGACAAAGAACTTGCATCCAGAATGTATTTCTTGGTTTTGATAAGTATACTATAGTTATATAAGGTGTTATTAGTAGGGAGAGGAGAGTATTTTTACAACTTTTAGTGAATCCATAATTATTTCAAAACAAAAATGATCAGTTTTTAAAAAGATATTGGTAGTTTTTTCTACCAGAATCCCTACTGTCTTGTATCTTTGGTATCCTAAGAATCTTCTAACACAATGCTAATAGTGGTATACATAACCAATAAATCTTCCCTAGAGAGTAATTTGGCTAAACCAATCAAGCTATTAGAATGTGTAAATGTTTGATCAAGAAATTCTATTTCTAGGAATTTTTCTTGATAATCAGAGATAAATACCAAAAAATCTGCACACAATGATTTAGTTTTTCATAAATATTTAAGTGAAAAATTTGAATGAACTTAAAAATTGGAAAGATACAGGGACTAGTTAGTACCTTATGATATGCCCAGGAGATAGAATACAATGTAGCCATAGAAATTAAGCCATAGAAGAATATTTATTGACATGGGAAAATGTTAACAATATACTTCTATATGAAATATGCAGGGTACAAAACAGTATATACAATTTAATACCATTTTTATGGAAAGAAAAATAGCCATATATACAAAATCATGCATAGGAAAAAAATAGAAGGATGTACATAGCAAATGTTAATAATGATTATCTCTAGAGAGTAGAATTAGAGGTGATTATACAATTTTCCCAGTAAATTTCACCTGCCCTCCAAACAGTATCTGCTTCAAGATATTCTTTCTTGAATGTGATTGGCTTGATAGAACTCTTTCCAAATAGACTGTTTCATGATATGTACCTCCAAATCAAACTGCTTTTCCCATGTAAAAAGTAGATGCTACTTGCTCTTACATAACTGGCATATGGAGAACATTTTTAACTAATACAATATACTATAAAATACGCCACAGCACAGATCTGGCTATAGAAAACTATTGTTTGGAGAATCTGAAAATCTATTCTAATAGAGAGAAATTTTAAATAGAGAAAAAGATGTTCTCACTAGTTAGGGGTCCATACTAGTTGAGTGTAAATGACTCAGATTCTAGAATCAGACACTTTGGGATCTCTCCTTCCCAGCTAGGTGATTTTAGGCAAAGGAGATTAGGTTTTTTAGTCAGGAAAATATGATTAATAATTTTATAGACAGGAGCAATAAGATTTTTTTTTAATAAGGGAAAATGAGATCACAGATACAAAGGTTTTCTATAAAGACCTAACCAACTGAGATGAAACCACAAGAAAGAAATTCATATTTGGTGTTACAGAAAAATTAACTCAATTTTTCTGCAGCACCGAATTCTTCCTGTTTTATATCTTTGTTCACAGGTTAGAACGTGCCTAAATAGTGAAATTATTTGTGTTAATTAAATGTTCTTCAGCTTCTTGATTTAACAGTTAAAGACACAGGACATACTTTTCCTGGGACCTGACCTAGGTGTTCTAAATATACATAGCACATCCTCCGATGTCTCTTGATCACTGGCAACATTAGACATATTTACAACAAATATGACTTGGATTTTATTTCTCAGAATCCATCCTAGTGGAAAACTATTTACTCAGTTTTTATTAAAAATACCAAATAAGATTGTTGGATCTTTTAAAGGTAAGACATCAAGAGAACAGAAAAGGCTGTCTGTGTCTGCTTTTCTGTGATGCTTTCTACGATGCAAGCATCATTCCGAGTTGCCTCCTAACTTCTGTTCCCTTCCTTCGGAAGAGAATTTCAGGCAAATCTGCAATCAAATAATAACTCTCAATAATTCGTTGCAATCATATCTAAAGGGGAACAGTTAATGACTTACTGTTAGATCTCAAAGATAAATGTATTGTCTAGAGTTAAACGTCATAACTTGCAGATGAAAGGAACATAAAACATTGATGTAAAGGAAGATCTGATAAGAATGGACAAGAAGACAGATTTTCTTTGTTTGCCCAACCAAAATGTTTGTTCCTTTTCTCCACAAAGTCATGGAGTTGAGAAAGATGGCCAGAGCATACCTACATACCTATGCAGTGACGTGCTCCGGCCCAATACCAGTGTTGTTTTCCCACCTACATCCTTCTAGAAAGGCCCCATTATCTGCAGCAGAGCTTCTAGAGTAGTCCTAATTCCTCGATGAAGATCACAAGAAAGGTACTTCTGGGATGTGAAAAAAAACCCAAACCAGAATATTACACTAACACGTTTCAGGGGCAAGAGGAGACTACGGACACTCCATATCTACTGCTTTGCATTACAGGAATTAAACAAAAAGCAAAAGCCAAAAAACCACATTTTGAAATTTCACAATCACCAGTTTGCGACAGAAATGAAAGCATAACACTTATGCTAACAAATATGTCAGATGAATTATCGCTTTGGCACATAACTGCAGATGGGAAAACTCTTGGATTTTCACCTAATCATTACTCAAGGATGAATACTATAAAATGCAAGGTGACTTCCTATGAACCAAAATCACAAGAAGAAACTCTCCAAGATCAATCTGCAATGAGCTCCTATTCCAATAAGCCATAAAGAGCAGTAAAAGGCAATATTCATTTAACATTATGAGAATCCCGATGACAAGTTATCAGGTATTTATACTCCTCTCGAGACATTTCTTCCTCACCTAACAAAGGCACTTGACATGTACTGAAATGGACAGTTAATTCAGGTACTACCCTGGGCAACTGCTACCTTCCTAAAATTAGATGAAGTGGCAATTAAGTTCAAATTAATTCTTCTGAACCAGCCTGAAATACACATGAATATATCACAAGTCCTCTATTTTTGGCAGCCGATATAACCAAAGAAGAAAAGAGAACGCTGGTGTCCACAATGGATTGGCTGACTTGACAGCCCAGGATCCTCTCTGCACAGTATTCCTTGATGACTGTGGAATTTGTGTATAATACAGGCAAATCAACCTGTTGTATAATTTATTAGTGTTCACTCCTCTTCTTGTCTTTTCTTACTTTTTTGTTTTTTCCCAAAGCCTTAGATGACTCCTCCTAAAAAAGACATAAGTCAGTATAGTATCTCCTTGTTTATATGAAGATACTGGCTTAGGAACCTAAGTCTAATCATACAGAATAGAACAGTGAAGACATAATACTACTTCCACGTATATCATCTTTCTGTTTTACAGGACACTTTCACTTATAGTCTATTTTAAGATTTCAAAAATAATCAAGGATAGTCAAGGAAAACACTCACTCATCTAAGAGATTTGTGTCTGAATCTATTTGATCTATTGTCCACTTTCCAAAGTTAAGGTAGAAAACGAAATAAAATAAACATGCTTATAAACTACGAAATAGAAAAAAATTCAAAGTTTAAGGGCAGGTATCCAGATGCATGCCGGGGAAGAGGGAAGGGGCTCTGATGCTAACAGAGAATATCAGAATTTTATATTATGTTTAAAGACCATCTAGCTCATAGCACCAGCCATACAACCTCTCCTGGCCTCAATTTTAGGGAGTGAAGATTAATTGGTCTTTAAGGCTTTTATAAAACTCTGTATGAATCTATGAAATTAAGGCTCAAAGAGAGGGAGTGATCTGCCCAGGGGTACACAACTTACTGGCCAGTCACGCTGTTTTGACTAGAACCGAAGTCTACAATTTCCTAGTCCAAAGGTCCTCCCAGTGTACCACAAACACTCTGATGATTCATTCTTAATTTTCTGGGATTTTTTGTGTTTTGTTTTGACTTTCCTAGGCAGTGGTTAGAAATTCTATACAGGATCAGTAAGCACTCACCGGTGAACTTGTATAGTTCCTCTCCACCAGTATGTTTCTGGCACAGTTGTTGATATGTTTAAAGCGATCTGGTCCTAGTAGGATTCCTCCGTACCAGCGTGATACAACCACCATGACATTTCTCACATTCAAAATCTGTTATTTTCAGAAGCATAATGAGATATAGACACAGACATGTACAAATTCCAGTTCTAAATGAGAACGAAATAGCCTGTATACAAAACTGCACATAAAACTGCCCTATGGCTTGAATAGCAGAACCACCCAAGTGAGCAGAGTGAGATTCCTCACATTCAGGCGACAGAAAGAATTTAGAAATCAAACACTGTGCTTCACAGTGTCCTAGAATTCCAAATTGTGGGGCAACTGGGAAGAGTGAAGGGGAAATCATGCAGGTAGGGTTCAGTTCTTCATGAATTCAAACCGAACAGTTCAGTTCAAGCAGCCTTTTGCCTCTAGGCCACACAACAACCAAAACATGCTTCTGAACAAAACACTGGAAAGAACTGGAGCTGCATGGGTAATTGCTGGTGCCTACCAGCAAGGTCTTCCTCAGCTGGATATCTGTCAAATGCTGCTCTTAACATGAAGCCCACCAGTCTACAGGCCTGACCACACACAGAGTTCCTATCGTGGAAATGACCTGGTTAGAAAACAAACCTCCACATATGGTAACACAAGAAACTACAGCAACTACCTTAGGGAAAAACAAAACAAAAAAAAAACAACCAAAAGAAACAAAAGAACCCAAAAACAATCCATTCCTTAAAATTAATAGATAATCAATGATCACCATACAGATGAAGAAAATCCAGCAGCATGAAAGAGAAAGGAAAAGATAAACTAAAATGGACCAGGAAAAACTTAAGGGGAAAAACATATATAAAAACAAAACAAAACCCTCTAATTACTATAATTAGAGAAACTGCATTCATAAAGCCAAAAGAATACATTATAAAAAAGGGCCCAAACTCATAACCCCAAGATCAAGAGTCATATACTTTTTTGACTGAGCAAGTCAGATGCCCCAAGAAGAAAGAACTGTTAAAACTTAAATACATGATTGCTAAAAAATTTTTTTAATTCAACAGAAATCTCGAAAGACAGGTAAGAAAATATCTTAGAACATAAGGTGATGAGATGGACAACTTAATGAAAAAGCAATATCTTGGGTCTATCCAAATGGTCTAATTATACCCAACTTACAAGAGATGCACAAAGATAAAACAGAGAAAATACAGGGAGGACATTGTTGAAAAGCAAAAGGGAGATGCTTTCCTACAGCTGAAGACAATCTTCTATTGTTTACGACTGCCAGACCTTCCAAGCACAGCACTTGTTATTAACCTTGTGCTTTCTGCCCCATATCAAGTGCTTAAAAGTTTCTCTCAATGTTTAAAAATTAACTACTAATTAACCCAAGTAGATCTCATGTTATATAGCCTAACTGATTTACTTATTCCTAAATGGAACACCATTTCATTGAAGAATTTTAATGGCTCAGAGAGCAGGATTAACAGGGTTTAACTTACACTTACCTCCATGAGGTGGAGAAGACGCCCGCCAGCTGCTGTCTCCCCATCGTCCTCACAGTCCTGTAAGAAGGTCTGCTTATCCTCACAATATATTCTACAAATACATATAACAGTGTTATACTTTGGAACCCCAAAATATTGCACTTAAAAGTTACACCTACATACTTGTTACAATCAATTTACTTCCAAAATTGGCGTATTTGTTAAAAAAAAAATTCTTGAACTGTATGCTAGATACATTTCTTCTGATTTGTCATCCAGTACATTTCATTTTTTCATATTTGGGAAAGCTAGGAATCAAGGGCTCCTCCCTTAAAGCAGAAATGCTACCATTAAGGGAAAGTGAGTTTATACATCTGGCACTTCATTTAATCTTGAAGCTGTAAGATTACAGAGTAGTCATTGAAAAACATTTATTGAGAATAGACTGTTGAGAAGCATGTAAGCACCATGAAATGATATAAAGAAATACGTGGCATACTTCAGTCTTCAAAGAGCCTTAGAGCTAGTGAAAGAGACAAAGAGTATATAAAAAAGATGGAGGTGATAGAATCAACATAAATTAATATTTTATATTTTCCTCATATCTTATTCTAGCCACCAAACATTTCTCTATCCTCCCCATTCTAAGAATTATACGGTTTACTTTTTCTATGATTTTTCCCCTGGTTAATTATTAACATCTGAGATAAAACATGATATTTTTACTAATTTATCTAGAACGTTAGTATTTAGAATAATAATGTAGGGCTACATTGTGGCCTCCACTTTGTACCTGTTTAGTCTTAGGTGACACATAATTCTGACAAGCTAAGCCCTTTCATTCCCAAGTGTCAGTTATCACATAAAGAAGTAAGGTGGAGGGGCTGCTGCATGTAGCCGTGCTTAATTCTGTGAGAAGTGACAACTGGTCCGATCACCTACTAATTTGCAAAACTAAAAAAATACTTCCAGATACTTAAAAATTCTGGCCCCCCCCAAAACTCTGGGGCCTGAAATAGAATATCTGGCATATCATCTAACTTTTTGATAACTTAAGATCAACGTTATATCCAGCAACTGATTTTTTTTTTTTTAATGTTTTTATTTGTGAGAGAGAGAGAGAGACAGCGTGAGCAGGGGAGGGTCAGAGAGAGAGGGAGACACAGAATCTGAAACAGGCTCCAGGCTCTCAGCTGGCTGTCAGCACAGAGCCTGACGCAGGGCTTGAACCCACGAACCGTGAGATCATGACCTGAGCTGAAGTCGGACGCTTAACCGACTGTGCCACCCAGGCGCCCCCGACTGATTCTTGAAGGTGCAGTCACACAGCCATGTGGGAATAAAATAGAAAAAAATCAGTTTATCAAACTCAGATCTACCACTTAACAACTTTGTGATCTTGAAAACGCTAACTTTTCTGCGGGGGCAGAGTTGCTGAAATAATCAGAATTAACTTTCATATTTGGCACAGAGCAGGCACTCAATAAACACATGGGATGAATGGATGACAATTAATGCTTTTTACATCATATTCGAATCACCAAGAGCAAGCACAGTCTAATCCCCTGTTTTTATACTGATGACCCTAACTCATAAAGAAAACATCAAAATCCTGTCCAGTGATACTCCAGTACATAGGGAATCATATAACAAATAGTTTTTTGTAAATTTTGGCACTTAAAGAAATGTGACTTAGTAATATTAAAAACTCACCTATCCAAAGTGATGGATTTTTTTTTTTAGTTTTCTGATTATTCAGATAGCCTACATTTTACCAATATTCTCAATCACACTTTAAATTTGCCCTAGATATCTATGTTTATATTCTGATTCATTTCAGTCCCAAACTATGTTCAGCTAATTTACATATTTAGAAACATACCATTCCTCCGTTTACTAACACTTCACCAAACATTTGTATAAAACCTTAGTATTCAAAACTAAAAGGAATACAGCAATCAAAGCACACTTAATTCCCTACTAATGAAAGCATGCATTGGTTTAAAAGAAAAATTTGGGAAAAAATTTGGCACTATGTATCAAGAGTTTCAAAAATGTTCATACTTTGTGATGATTCTGCTTCTAGGAATCTATTCTTTCTTCTTTTTTAATTACATCCCCATTTCATTTCAAAAAACAATCTCAAGTAACCAGAACCTATCCCAAATAAATAATGTAGATGTATACAAAGATGTTCATAGGAATATTTTTTATAATAGTAAAAAATATGAAAAAGTAGAACGAAAAGAAAATGGCTAATTATGGTATACAGCCTTAAAGAAATAGCACACAGCCATTACAATAATGTCTATAAAGCAATTATAACAACATGGAAAAATACTCTTGTTAAATTGTGTCAAGTTTTTATTAAAATTCTAGTTAGTTAACATGGTTTTGTTAAATTAAGAAACTGCGTACTACAGTAATGCACTGAAAAAATAAACGTTGCATAGAAGACAGGAGGAAAATGTATCAATATATTATAAAAATATATCCAACTATTATAGTTACATTTAATGGCAGAAAAAGGTTGATTTTCCCTTTAATTCCTTTTTTTCATTTTCTGCAGCTTCCAAATACTCTACATATGATTATTACTTTTATAATGAAAAAAACTTCACATGATAGTTGTTATTTTAAAAATCATGCATCAGTTTCCCCCATTTTTTACAAATTGAACATTCCTAAAATTAGGATCACTCACCGGTACGCATAGATGTTGTGGGTGGCACTAGCTATTTTCTTATTCTCATACAATTTGGCAAGAACCATTTTCACCTTAAAAACAGCAGTAACATAAGTAAACTAATGTATACTTTTTATTTATTCCATAAATAAATGCTAGAAAAATATCTTAAAGCATATTGATATAAACTGTTGTACTGAAATAGTGATTTAAAAATCACTGAAAAAGCCATTTCTAAAGGTTTTCGCCTCATTTAAAGAATCTACTACACTCTGAAAAAGCCATTTTCTAAAGTTCCCTCCTCATTTTAGAGGCAGAAACTGATACTCTCAATTGGTATAAAAAATTACAGGCCTGATATATTTTTCATTCTTCAAAAGCAGAGGCAAGGCTTTATTGGGCCTTATAGTTTGAGCTGAAGTGGGACACAGTGCTGATGGAGAGTGGTCAGTCAGGCTGGCCTCCAGACCTGATATTTTTGAGTGCCACATATCAACAAATATTTGAGCACCAACCATGTCTAAGGTACTTGTATAGGTGAAATTTTCCACCCTGTAAAGAATTTTAAATGTAAATATGACCATTTTTAAAAATGAACTCTAAAAATTTACCACACATATATATCTAAGTGACAGGTGCAACAGTTTGGTTATGTTTCAAATGTCATAAGGCCAAAGCTCTCTCATGGAGTCCTATACAGTTTATAGAGGAGGTAACAAGAGCCAGATCTTGAAAGATAAGTGGCAATCTCTTTTGCATCAAAAAGGAAGAAAGGGGTGCAGCAAGAAGAAGCCATTCCATTCAGAGGAAACTGAATGTGCAAATCTATCAGATTTAGCAAATAAAACATAAAGGATGCTCAGTTAAGTTGGAATTTCAGATAAACCACAAATAATTTTTTATTAGTAGTATGTCCCATATAATGACATTTATCTGAAATTCCAATTGAACCAGGCATCCTGTATTTTATCTGGTAACCCCAGCAGGCACATAAAAGAGAAAGGTTCTGGAAGCGACCAATAGTTTTATGTAGAAACTATTTAGAGAAGGAGTAAGATGAAAGAAAATGTATCAGGAATGATAAAGCTAGGGTCATATCACAAAGGGCCCTGTAGAAGAGTTTAGGTTTTCCCTTGTATGCAACGGAAACAAGCAGAGATGGGGGGGCGGGCAGGGACACAAGGCCAGATCTTTCAGAAAGGTAACTGGCAAAGAGTAGGGAAGAAATATTGCAGGTAGGGAAGACTGAGCTGCAGCCAGGGAGATCAATTTGAACCAGAAACTATGCTATCTTGTGTTTACCATTTTTTAATCTTTCAGGTTTTCAGACTCCTGATCTACAAAAGAAAGCACACATTGATCTTTAAGATTTATTTTAGCTCTCACAATTATGATCCTCTAAGTCCAAGTGACTGTAATCAGAAAAAGAAAGAGGATCTGGGATGAAGAGATTCAGCACAGAATGTCTAAGGAGGACCCTGGCAACAAGATTATCGGCAAAGGCCAAGGACAAATCACAGAGAGAAAGAGCCAGAAGCCTGCACCAAAAGCTGTTATCCTGACCACAAGTCAATGCAGAAGCGAGTGAAAGTGCAGCCTGGTACAAAGAATTGTACCCTGTAGGTCGGGGCTTCAGAGGAGTTTAGAGGAGAAGAGCTGTAGAGACCAAAGGAAAAAAAAAAAAAAGACTATGGATTCAAACCTATGCAAAATTAATGAGACTTTTTTTGTTGCTGATTTAATTTTCTAAGTAGTTACAGTTTGTGACTGAAAATTCTCCCATTTAATACCCTTAAGTGGGAATCAGGTCACTTAAGGTCAAGACGCAGGAGGGAAAAGGATCCGGTCAGAAAGACTCTGCTCAGCCAGTCTGTCCACTGTCCCCTTCCGTGGGCATCAGTGGAGTGGACTCGGTTTTGCAGAACTCCCACACAACAGGACAAATAATTTTTTTAACAAGCTATTAAGGATCATGATTTTCCACACAACGGGCTTTTCTTATTTAAAAATCCATTAGAGGGTTAAGGCCTAATTAGATACAATTTTGAAAGCAGTGACAAACAGAAACAAATCTTCCATGATTTGGGGGTAGGAAAATGAACAAATAATTTTTATCTTACATGAAAATTAAAACATAATAACAAACATCATAGGAAAACCATTTACTTGAATTTCTTTGGTAAAAAAAACATCAAAGTGAACTGGACACAGTATCTACCTGTTTAGGACAAACTACTGGAGCCAAGTGTGCCTGAAAAGTACTTCTTCGGTCTGTAATAGGAATGCCATGATCAATCGGAGGTAATTCTTCTATTTCTATAAATTTAAAGAATTATATTACTTTTCATTTTAAAATTCTTACAACTGAATAATGAAAAATTGACAATGGTGTGGGCAGAAGGTGGGGAAGGGAGTTGGGAAAGAGATGTAAATTATATGGCAAATCAACCCAAACTGCGCTTAACAGTTGTCTATTAAAATTAAGTTTTAATTTTAAGTAAAAAGTTTCCAGATGTAAAAAAGATGAAACTACTTGACTTATAAATGACTTTCACCTGTCAAGGTCACCCAGTTACGTTGGGACTCAAATCCTGCGATGTTACAGTAGTATAAATCGGTATAATAACTAAGGTTTAAGAGTACAAAAGGGTCCTAAGACCAAAAAGATTATCAGCTGTTAACATACCACAATTTATTTATCCATTCTGTTGATAGACTTCTGGGTTAGGAAACCTATGACTTTATTTTATGTAGCTGTAATGTAACATTTTCTGCTAATAAAACCGTTCCTACTTCATAGGATTGAATCGATCAATGATACATCAAATTGGTATTCCATGAAGTATGATTTCCAGTTATTCTGCCTCTTAAACAAGTTTAAGAACCACTAATTTGCCCTTAACTCTGCTGAGAAATTTACCAACCATCCTGGCTGCTACATCTGCCTCATTTAAGGGTCTCAAGTTATTTAGGAAAAAGAATTAAAATTGTTTCCTATTTTTATTCACTGATCTGTTGAATCTTACCAAGTCAGCTAGCCTTACAACTGATTAACTACTTCAACTAACATGTGTGAAAATATTTCTATACAGCTTTAAACAACTTGTCAAAACTTCTCGTACTGGTGTGTGGCGGGGGCTAGGGCAAGAAACCAGGTTTACGCAGGACGTTTTGCCTTCCTCTTGAGGGTGCCCTCTTCTTGAACGAACTGTTACCACTGTACCAGGACAGTAGTAAGGTCAACATGAACTGGATACTATTTAGTTTTACTCTTTTTCTTTTAATAATGGACCTTGTTTCCTGAAAGAAATCTTGTGCCAAATATACAAGTATATACATGAATAAAATGTGAGACTGAGGCAGGGATGGGAATCCTGGGTCTTCTCCCCACCCTTTCTCTTCCTGTTTACCCCCCTTCCTAGTCCTGAAACACTGCACAAGAACTTTTAAAAATCTCCATAGTATTGTTTAAAAGCTACTGTATAATGTATAGGAAACTCTTTACCTTCTAAGAGAATGAATGTTCCCTCTGGTCTACTATGTTTTTGTAAAAGCCTTGAGAAAACTGACACTACTTTTCAAAATTTTAAGAAACTAAAATAGAAGATATTTTCCAATAGCAACATAGGGTTGATTTATCACACTGACCTATTCATAAGCTGAATACTCCTTGATTATGGAACAAATCTGCTTAAGCAAAAACTAAGATCTTAAAGGCATTTTACTAGCTTGAGTTCAGTGGCTGCACTTTCAGTTATTGTATTTATATTTATGAACACAGACTGAAATTTAACTGAGACATCAGGAGACAGCTGAGGATTTCAAAATAGAAATATAAAAACAGGATGTGAATTGAAAACATTAACAGAGTTTTTCTTAGTTTCAGTTTCTCCTATCATTAACTCAAAACGCTAGAAAGTCACACACACACACACACAAAAACAGTGGGGGGGAGGGAGAAATTTCTGTTTTTTCCTCCTTATTCTGATAGACCAAGCAAACATCAAAATGGCCAGCAGGCAGGAAAAAGAAACACTCAATTCTCTGCAAATTAATAACTATTTCTTAACATATAAGAGTTTACTACATTTCTATACCATTTCAGAAATATCCTACGTGCCTCAAAAGAAATTAGTTGGTAACATACTGCCATCCCACATGCCTCAAAAGAATCTAGTTGGTAACATACCTGTTTGATTTTCACTAATTTCAAAATCCAATGCTTTAACAGGAGTTTCCGGTTGACATGCTAAAATGAGGTCTTCTTCACATTCTACATCTTCCTCTTCAGTTTTCTTCTTGATGTCAGGGCCTATGTGGATATGAGACATTACAAGTGAACTTGGGAGGACAGTAAGGAATTGCACTTAATAAGTGGTTGGTCTTCATCTCTAAACACCATTCTTCACTAGAAGAAACCAGGACTCTATGAGAAGTAGTGGATTCCAAGGTTGAAGCAAGGAAAATAAAAGATGAGCCTGGAATATCTTATGATTCCAGAGAGCAAAGAAATGCTCAAAAAAAAGAAAAAAAGGAGGGGTGAGCTTACAAAACGAATACAGGAGTCTACCTGAAGGAGCTCCTCAAGGTCAAACCTGGAATAACCTGAGCAACAAAATATGATAGTCTAAGTATAGAATTTTAACCCACGGAATAAAATAATATACATGAGTTCATTCTGATAAAAATAAATAATCAGAAAAATAAACAGGGACAAGAGGCATCTCTTCCTCACAACAGAATTCCAAATCAATGAAGAAGGAAAGAAGGAAATGAGAATCATCATTGTGCAAACACCACAGTAATAAATACTGTTGACAAGACACACTAATAGATATTAAAATTAGTGTGTGAAAGTTTAAGGAGGATCAGGATATTAGCATAGCCTCAAAGCATTTCCCTCAAGGTACTTATCAACTACAAAGGGAAAGACAGTAATTGTGAGGTTAAGTTTCTATGTCAACTTGGCTAGTCCATGGTATCCAGATATTTATTTGACTAAACACTATTCTAGATGTTTCTCTAAAGGTATTTCTTGGATGAAATTCATATTCAAATCAGTTAATGACTTAAGTAAAGCAGACTGCTCTTCACAGTGTGAGAGAGCTACATCCAGTTAAGGTGTTAACAGAAAAGGGACTAGCCTCATCAAAGGAAGAGGGAATTATTCGAGTAGCCAGCTAGCCTTGGACTGAGCTCCAACATCGGTTCTTCCCTAGGTCTCCAGCCCACCAAAGTACCTTGCAGAGGGTGGACTTGCCAGCCTCCACAATCTCATGAGCCAATTCCTTAAACTGATCTCTCTCCTTTTCTTCCTAACCTCTTCTTCCTTTCTTCTGTATCCCTCCCTCTCTTCCCCCCTCCTTGTCTTTATAAACACACACACACACACACACACACACACACACACACTCACTCACACCCAACTGGTTCTCTGGAGAGCCTTGATTAATACTGTAACTTGACAGTGGAGATACCTGACAGATACCACCTTACCCAAAGGATCAAGGTAAACATAATAATAAAGCATACAGATACCATGAGTTCCTTGATACATACACTATGAAGGAAACAATATAATTTTTGTGGTATTCTTGCCAAAATGCCTATCTTGCTCCAATCATGAGAAAACAATGGACAGACTCAAACTGAGGGACATTCTACAAAATACAGTGCTCTTCAAAAGTGTCAGGTCATAAGAGGTCATAAAAGTCATGGAAAGACTGAGAAATTATTTATAGGCTAGAAGAGAGTAAGGAGAAATAACAGCTCAACGCAATGGAATCTTGGACAGCATCCTTATAACAGCAGAAAAGACATTAGTGGAAAAAATCCGTGAAATTCAAATCTTTAGTTTGGTTAATATTATACCAATGTTACTTTAATCTTGGTAATTATACTGTGATTAAGTAGGATTTTACTAAGGGAAACAGAGTGAAGGATATAAAAGAATTCATTGTACTATTTTTGCAACTTCTCTGTAAGTCTAAAATTAGTTCAGAATTGTAAAAATTTTTGTGTATATAATTACTTCAAATTTTAGTACTTCTATAGTAGAAAAAAACTATGAAGTAATAAATTTGTACTGAAGATTAACAGTAAAATCAAACTAAGTTACTTGTCAAGTGGGTAGAGTGGAAAATTCTCATGAGGTATCTTGATCACTAACTTGTAGCCTCATTAGTTCTTAAGAATTACAAATCCTTCCATTTTAGTATGAAGTCTACAAGAACAATTTTTGGTAAAAAATACCAAAAAAATTTCTAAAAAGTATAACTATAAATTATAAACAAAAATCAGTAACATTAAGATTTGAAGAGTGGCTAAACTATATTGTAGATATAAATGGAAAAGGAGAAAATATCCTATTTTTAAGATCTATAATTTAAAAAATCTCCTGAGACTTGAGTGATTCCAAATTTTCTGAAGTCCTAAATTTTTACTGGTATACATTCCATTTTGCAATTATCTCACACTCCAGAATGGTAGATTGGCAAAAATCAAGTTTCTTTTGACACTACTTTCCTATCAATGCCCTGAAATGCTACAAAATCAGAACATGAATCATAAAAGTTAGGAAAATAATTCAAAAAAGATTGTCACATGGAGAGAATATCTTCATACCATTTATCTCAGATGTTAATGGAAGCAGTAAAAACGTTTAGCTTCTACAGGAAAACAGTAAAATGCTCTGAAAAAGTTAATACTATCAATTTTAAATGTATAATGATTTTGCTGAGTCCTAAATAATTGGTTCATTATAAATAATCTTCTAAAATGTTAGTAAATAAATCATTGTTGGTTTTTTAAAAATCTCTTTACCAGATTGAAAACAATTCTACAGTGGTAACAATGAAATATTAGAAATTTCCACATTGTCACAAAATGATTGAACCAAAGAATAATGAAGAAATATACTGCTTTTCAAATGTCCTGAAATTAGACAGTAGTGACAACTGTACAATTTTGAATATACCAAAACCACTATATTACACATTTTTAAAGGATAAAGAATTATGGTATGTGAATTATATCTCAATTTAAAAATCAGTTTTCAAAGTAAATGTTTATATCCTAACTATCAGTTGGTGTGTTTTCCAGAGTTCTTTTTCTATAAACACTTTACTCATTTGAAGCTGACGTTTAACTTATGCACTCCAATAATTCATGAAGAATGTTACACAGTTCCTATTATCTTAATAGTCAAAGAAAGCAGAAATTTTAGACCCATGTTCTTTAACTCATGTTCTGTAACAGTATAATATGAAGCCAGAGAGGCTAAAATCATATAGAAAGAAATAACCATAACTACATGAGTAAATTAACTTTTCCAGAGAAACTTGTATTTTATTACATATGAACCATAAAACAGAAAATAGGTTTTCATTAAAAATTTCATTTAGAATATCTACATGGAAATCTAATTACAACTAAGTTAAAAGAGCATTAATAATATTTGTCAATCCTACCTGGTTCTGTCATCTGAGATTTTTGTATTAGAACATCTCTTATTTTCTCCACCCATAAGTAAAGAATACTTTCACCAATATTCTGTCTACACAAAATTAAGAAGAATTGGTTATTAAAAAAAATTCCTTCTCAAATTCAAGAAAATATAAACATATTTACAATCCAAGAAATTATATGCAATCTAGCTATGCCTTTTAAAAAATAATTTATAAGAACATGAGATTTCCTAACATCTATTAAGTAAGTACTTAACACAGATGTTCAAATCAATATTAACAACTCCAACAGGCTCCAAATTAACAATGCTTACTTAAAATAAGAGAAAGCTGCAACCAAAGAGGGTAAAGGAAAATTCTGACTTGAACTAGATGAAGTAGACAGATGTAAATGTGATTTAGTTTCTGCCAGCACATACAGTTTCAGTACTGATGTCACTGCTTGTTTTAAGCTTTTTGAACAATTTCAAACCACTTATTTGGTATAATTATTTCAGCAAAGAAGAATTCAAAGCATCAGAGGTACTCCCTCAGAGAACAAATTTAAAATACTTAAGAGACAATTCATGTAACAACTTTATATTCGCATTTTGTTTTTGACAAAATATTCTGTTGCCCAAATTGACTCATTTTGGTTCCAAATAATGTCTGACTGTTTCAGATGAATTACATCCATCTCAAAGGTCACTGAGAAAAAGAACGTGTCATGGTTCGTGTCCATAGAGTTATGTCAAATGATGACAACAGCAATAAAATGAAGGTTCAGGTGTCTACTCTTTAGGAAATGATACTAACTTTACATAAATGTCTGTTCGTGTATTAAAACAATCACCATATTACTTCCTAACAACACCTTAGCTCCTTCCTCTGAAAGTCCCCCTCAAAACCACTATCTCTCTTCACTCATCACTACTCACCAGTACCTACCAAAGGAAACTTGCAGAACAAGCAAACAGAAGAAAACAATATTGTTTTCAAATAATACTGTATCCTCAAATCTTGCCCATCTCACCCATAACTCCTTAGCACTAAACAATCTCCCCTGTGTTCTGGTCACCGGTGTCTAAGACTCTTAGAGAGAGGCAAAGTCAACTGCGAAGGTTTTAAAAATTTGAGAATGTGGCTTGAATTTCTTTTAAACAATTCCGACTCTCTTCTATCCTCTCTTCTCAATAAAAAATTTAGAGATATAGACCCAGAAAGGTATGATGGATTGAGTATATACAAAGCCCAATGTTCATTATATGTGTCAACACATTAAATGCTCACAATTATCTAATGAAGTATTATTTCCCCAATGTACAAATGAGAAAATAGACCTAGACAGATCAATTAACTCGTCCAAGACAGTCTTAGAAGCAGTGAAAAAGCCCAGGGACAGAGTGTAAATGTAGACTTCCTCCAAAGCCCAGCTTGCCCACTGCATTTTGCTCTCCAATCATGCAGCTATGAACTTAAGCAAGTAAGCCACTTGAACTCTGAGTCTGTTTCTTCATCAATAAAACAGAGACTTGAGGCAGGTCCTCTTACTTTACAGAAGCAGTTTCTTTTCACATGAACCTATCTTAGTTCACTCAACATAACTTCAAGGGCTTCATCTCTACACTATGCTCTAGGTGCTGCCCTGGGAGTATGGTAGTCAATGAGAGAAGTGGGTCCCTTTTATCGGTGTTTGTGATCATTATCCTTACAAACTTATGTTTTTGTATGTAATTCTCTCCATCTCCTAATCTCATTCTGTTGAATTCTTCACAGCACCAAAAATAGTAATACCTGTATCTAATGTTTACTGAACACCTACTATATAGAAAACATACAAAAAACACTTTGCTACTTCACTTAATCCTTAAGCCACCCTCTGAGGCAGGAAAATCATCCTGCGAATATACACTCACATTCAGAGCTGTTGGAGGGTTGTGAAAACACCTTGGAAGAATTTTCACAAATAATAAGTAACTTTTCCAAATAACAAAGAAGAAATTAAACCTTAACTCCAAATCTCCTCTCCTCTGGCCCATGGCTTCCTGCAGAAAACTGTACAACAGCACTTCTGCCCAACATCAGCTACTGAATGCTTCCTTCTTCCCTAGCATTTAACAAAATTTACTGAAATCCAGCATAGGGAAGCTGTAGTGGGTGTTAACAATTTCCTAAGGAAAATGAAAATTACTCTTTCCCTTGGAACCTCCAATTCTACCACTCATGGTGGTTTTTGTTTGTTTTATTTGTTGTTATTATGGCAGCATTGGTGTTTTCTCTTGTAAGAAGAAACTGTGTTTTCTCCTTGTTCCAAGATTTTAACTATCCACTAGGATTTGGTGGTTTTAAAACTTTTGCATTGCCATAATGAAATCTCTCACAGAATCAAAAACAAACAAAAACAGACAAAAGCTGAGAGTCCTCCTTCCTGTGTCTATTTGCCTTGCATTGGCACAGCCACTGTGGAAAACAGTATGGAGGCTCCTCAAAAAGTTAAAAATAGAACTATCCTACCATCCAGCAATTGCACTACTAGGTATTTATCCAAAAAGTACAAAAACACTAATTCAAAGCGATACATGCACCCCTATGTTCATAGCAGCATTATTTACAACAGCAGGATATGGAAGCAACCCAAGTGTCCATCCATTGACGAATGGATAAAGAAGATGTGACGTATATAAATATATATAATGGAATTTTATACAGCCATAGAAAAAGGATGAAAGTATTATGCTAAGTGAAATAAGGCAGTCAGAGAAAGACAAATGACATATGATTTCACTCATCTGTGGAGTTTAAGAAACAAAACACAGAGGCAGAGAGAGAGAGAGAGAGAGAAATCAAGAAAGAGACTCAACTACAGAGAATAAGCAGATGATTACCAGAGGGGAGGTGGGTGGGAGATGGGTGAAAAGGTGATGGGGATTAAGGAAGGCACTTGTCATGATGAGCACCAGGTAATGGATGCAACTGTTGAATCATGAGATTTTATATGTGAAACTAATATAACACTGTATGTTAATTCACTGGAATTAAAAACACAAAAAATTCCACTTTTTTTCTGGAAGTTCAGTTCAGACTGAGTTCTAGCCTCTCTCCCCTCCAAAATAGTCTTGAACAATGTCTTCCTCACTGATTTCGCTTTGTGGCAATTTCTACCTTGTAAGCCTCACCTCTCAACTTTCAAATCTAAGACCCCATGACAAATCAAAATGTGAGGAGCTGTGGGAAATTAAAATCATTTTCTTGGATTTTAAATTAAATATTGTTAAAATGAACCATCATAAATTTAAATACTGATATTCCTCCATTTTCCAAAAGTTTGTGTTTTGCCATTGCACTTTTACAAAAGACCTACACTGGCTATTTTCACAAACCAAAAGAAAGCTGAAGAGGATTTTCACTTCTATGAGAACTGCCATTACTGTACCGAACGTAGGTCTTTCACAAAGTCAAGCAGTATAACTTAAACATTCAGAAAGTCGGGATACTCTTTCTTTATGCCATTCTGGCATTTGAGAGGTTTAATAGGAATGCTCCACTTTCAGATGGTGGGAAAAAACCTGTACTACAAAAAAAAATGTTAATCCCTTTCCTCTATTCTTAAACAACATAATTTATTATGTTCTAGGTCTTTTTAAATCTGTCATTTGCTTTCTTAATATAATTATTTTCATAGATTTAAAATATTCATATACAAAATATTTCATCAAAAATAAGGTATAATAAGCATATTAATCTACACCTAACTAATCACCAAATCCTAGTGAATATTCTTTTTTAAAAAAAAGTTTATTTATATATTTTGAGAGAGAGGGAGAGAAAGAGAGAGAGAAAGAGAGACAGAATGAATCCCAAGCAGGCTCCATGCCGCTAGTGTAGAGCCGAACATGGGGCTCGAACTCTTGAACCATGAGAGAATGACCTGAGCCAAAACCAAGAGTTGGACGCTTAACCGACTGAGCCATCCAGATGCCCCAGTCTATATTCTTAAGTATTTCTTTAACTGACCATTCTTCTCCACCCACATTCTTGTTGTCTTCCTAAAAAGGCCTCCACCATCTCCCTCAAGAGTTACTGACTGCTCTTCCTATGGTGTCCCTTCCCTCAAACTCTTCACAGCCCATCCATCTCTTACACTGCCATATAAATCCGATTACATCACTCCTCTGTGTAAAACACTTAGAGTCTACACCAGAATGTCTGAACTTCCTTCCCAACTTACAAGTTCTTTCTTCTTATCCCTACCTAATTTATATATCTGCCATCTTAAACTATTTGCTAGACTCTGAAGACGCCAGATTGCTTCACACCTACATGATTTTGCTCTTATAGTTCCTTCTACCAGAAAACCTCTCCCCATCTGATTACCTGGCAAACACCATGCTCCAAGGTCTCCTTCACAACGGAACCCTCCTTTACAACTTCACCCACACACCCAGAGGTAGTTTGTTGCTAAAACCTCTTTAAAAAATGCTACGATGGCACTCGATCTAAACCTCTCAGTAATTACATCATTATATCGTACTGGTACACATTTATCTTTATTTTTAAATTCCAAACTCCTAACAAAGTGCCAGCATATAGGAGATACTCAATAAATGCTTACGGGAAAAACTTGTTAGTTTTCTGACTTCCTACTTTCCTACCTAAAAGGGAACAAACCATGGCTTACCTTCCTGTCAAGGCAAAAATCAAATTTTACATGCAAAATGATGCTTATGTGAAAATCTTGATAGTGTTACAATATTTAGAATATAAACTATAAACATTAAAAACTATATTCATACATTTACTAATTTTCAAAAATAATATTTTTTCAATTTGCTGCCCCCTGCTGGATTTATGGAGAAATATTTTAACATTTAACAGCCTTTAGGCTGTCACAAAACTTTTTTATTTTTTTAATGTTTATTTGTTTTTGAGACCGAGAGAGACAGAGTGAGAGCAAGGGAGGGGCAGAGAGAGAGGGAGACAAAATCTGAAACAGGCTCCAGGCTCTGAGCTGTCAGCACAGAACCGGATGCGGGGCTCAAATCCACAAACTGCGATATCATGACCTGAGTCGAAGTCAGATGCTTAACCGACAAAGCCACCAGGTGCCCCTGAACTTTTAAAGAACAGAACTTTTAAAGAGGGTGTTTATTTGTACTCAGACCACCTGTGTGAAAATACCATTGGAATAGGATTTTTCAAGCTCTTTTTAATAAGCAAGACAGTATAAATCACAATTCTATCTTTAGAACAAACTACTTTATAATATCAGACCTTTCCTAATTCTCAAGTAGCTCAACTGAACCAGTTAGGGAGAACAGCAAATTGTGTCCTATGGGAGGGAATCTCTTAGTAAAAGGGAGGCTTTCTGCTTAGATAAACAGCAGATGGGAAGCCATTTCTGAGTACAGACATCGTGCATAGGTAGGAGAAAAATCTAACTCAACATGATTAGTATGACAGAATCCAAATATGGGAAGGTTTTCAAGAAAGAGGAACTTCAACACCAGCATAAGTTACAGATGTCAAGTAAGATAAGAACTTTAAAAATGACCATCGGATGTATAATTACAACATCACTGGTGAACAAACATGCAGGATATTTATCCTACTCTAAGAAAGAAGACAAATTGGTAAATAAGCATAAATAAAGGATTACAGGAAAAGTTTGTTGGGGACATAAAAGTTGGAATGACCAGTAGAGAAAGTTATTAGAAAACACTTGAGGAAATAAATAATACTTATATGCTGAGGAATCTCTAAATGAGATCATCCTTTATTGATATGTCCCATTCTTGGTTACTTCCAGGGTCAAGTGTAAACCTGGGACTCAAGGAAGACCATACTTCTCTAGGAAGAAATGAACAGAATCAGTTCCATAAAGACTTACCATATTTTAATTAAATATTTTACGGGGAAAAGGAACCCGGCCAAGACCCCAGGGATACACTGTACCCAATGTGGTCACCTACAACATCTAAGACAATCCTTACTAGTTCCTGGATTATAGTGAAACTGATTCTAAAACATTATTTGACTAAGTTAATATATCTTACTAAAATGAATCCAAGTCACAGTTATCTTCTCTGGACTACTGCGTTAGCCTCCTAACGCATCTACCCTTGCTCCCTTCCGATCAGTTCTCTGCACAGAAACGGAACGGTGTTTTTAAAGTCAGACTCTTACCACGTCATCAGACCACTTGAAAACCTCCGATTCCCACGGGTCTTAGGACAAAGACAACAATCCTTCACGTGGCCTCCAAGACTGTGCATGACCTCCACTGCCTACCCCACCAGGTCATTGTCCCACCAACCTCCCTCCTCTCCCTTCCTTTCTCTTCTCACTTCATACCACCAACTTTCTGTCTTGATAAGCTCCTCGACATAGAGCCTTTGCACATGTAGTGCTGTTCGCTAGTCATCTTCACTTCAGTTAACTCAGCTCTGCAGTCAAATAAGCCATCCTTGACTTCCTAGACTAGGTCACATCTTGTTTCAAACTCATTTAGTACTGCACGTTAATATCTTTCGTTTACAGCAGTTATCAGAGCTGCAGTTTTACATTCATTTTACAATGTCATGAGGAATACCTCTCCTACCAGTAAGTTCTAAATGCCATGAAAACAGGGACCATTTCTGTTTTTGCTATGGTTACCTATGACCTAGGACAGTGCCTGTCATCTAGTATTTCTTGAATGAGAGAATGAAAACTACAGTGTATCAACAGACTCTCAGTTTTATGACCTAATAGAAGATTCTGCTGTAACCATTTTCATTCAACGTAGCCTGTGAAAATATCAAAAAGAGAGCAGTATCTCTGAATTTATTTTGACAATCTGGTATTTTCATAGCTATTAGTCTGAATTATTACTGTATTATTTTTATCTAAGTAGAAATCATATAAAATGTATATATAAAATTATATAACCATTCTTTCAAAGACTCTTCAAATGCATCCTTTTTGTTAATAGAAAGGCAGCTTACCAAAAGGTTTAGAAAAGGCCTTATCATATCAGTTCCAACAAAAGCCCACAATAAGATCACAAGTAGAATTTTTTAAAATCACTTGTTACTTACATATATATTTCCTCAAGGCTATTCGATAAATCTGCACGTTCTTGCCCTTTAAGCCAAGGAGCACTAAGATTAAATAAAACACAGTGAAGAAGACTATTCAAGGATTGTGTTTATATCTCAAACAGAAATTACTGATTAAATTATAAATTATTTTAGTTAACTTTTAAAAATTATCTACTTTCATTAAAATGTTATGTTGTACAAATCTATACAGTTCCAAAATGATTTCATTGACATGAACTCACTGTGTCCTCCCAGGAAACTATGATGAAGACAATCTTAATATTATTCAATTAAAATATGGTTTAAAAACCAGAGGTGAGTTCACAGGGTATCATGAACCCGTCCAGGTTTTCATGAGTGGCAGAACAAGTCCAAAAATCCAAACTTCCAGATTCACAATATTTGCGACACTGTCAGGAGTTGCCAATTTTTTTCTAAATAGTATCTCAAAAACAACTTTAACAAATAAATTTAAACAAATTTAACAAATTTGCCACATGACTGCAAAAACACATATCAACTTTTCCTGAAAAAGGCATTTATGTTTATAGGCATTCTAAAATTCTATCATTTTCAATAAAAAAAAATTAAAAATAACGGAACCATTACTGTCAGCAAATTTTATTGCTGCTATAAAACACATACAAAATAGGGGCACCTGGGTGGCTCAGTCGGTTGAGCGTCCGACTTTGGCTCAAGTCATGATTTCATGGTTTGTGGGTTCGAGCCCTGCATAGGGCTCTCTGCTGACACCTAGTTAGGAGCCTGGAGCCTGTTCCAGATTCTGTGTCTACCTTTCTCTCTGACCCTCCACTGCACACTGTCTCTCTCTCTCACAAATAAATAAAACATAAAAATAAATAAATAAATAAAACACATACAAAATGCTATCCCACTGGTAGGTGAAAATTTTAATAATGGCGATTTAACAGACTTCTCTTCACACAAGTTTATACGTCTTAGGAGGTCAAGTGGGTAAAGCTGATCAAAGATCATTTGCAATCAACAGGTCATGACTCACTAAGATTAAGCTGCGGCTTCTAAGAACAACAAGGTGCAGGGAGAAGCACCAGAAGTACCAAGCATGGGTAATTCCCAGAGGACCAGAGCTGGTCCTTAGGCAGAGGCATGTCAAGGAACTATGGCTAGGTCAGGAGAAACTCTAGACTTCCAGGTTGTCTAAAGAGAAAGATTTCCCTCTCTATGTCTACATAAAACTCACTAGCTATTTTATCCCTATGAACCCTGTGATTCTCTCAGTGAACACTAAGTACATTCTGCAATGTGTTTTTATATAATGTAATTTTTTATTTAAATAAAAAATTTTTGGACTCCATACCAAGTCCAAAATGTGCTCTTTCTAAGTACTTATTTTATTAAAAAAAATTTTTTTTTTTTTTTTTTTTTTTGAGAGAGTGTGAGCAGGGGAGGGGCAGAGAGGGAGACACAGAGTCCAAAGCAGGCTCCAGGCTCTGAGCTGTCAGCCAGAGCCTGATGTGGGACGCAAACCCATGAATCACAAGATCATGACCTGAACTGAAGTTGGAAGCTTAACTGACTGAGCCACCAGGCACCTCAAAATAAATAAACTTTAAAAAAGGGGTGCTCGAGTGGCTCAGTGGGTTAAGTGACCGACTTTGGCTCAGGTCATGATTTCACAGTTTCTGAGTTTGAGCTTTGCATCAGGCTCTGTGCTGACAGCTCAGAGCCTGGAGCCTGCTCCAGATTCTGTGTCTCCCTTTCTCTCTGCCTCTCCCTTGCTCACACTCCTGTCTCTCTCTCTCTCTCTCTCTCTCAAAAATGAATAAATGTTGAAAAAAAAAGCTTATTTGAGAGAGAAAAAAAACACATGCAACCATGTGTGGGGGGAGTAGGGGAGGGAGGGAGAGGGAGAGGGATAGATATTCCCAAGCACGCTCTGCACTATCAGCACAGAGCCTGATGTGGCGCCTGAACCCAGGAACTGTGGGATCATGACCTGAGCCAAAATCAAGAGTTGGAAGCTTAACCAACTGAGCCACCCAGGTGCCCCCAAAAGGTGTTCTTAGTTTCTATACTTTTTCCTAAGAAAGGTATTTTATATAAACACAATGCACAGTATAGAGAAATAATCTTTAATAAGTATGATCTTTTTATAAGAATAGAAATGTAGAAACATAGCTTACTTCAGTTGATAAATAGGTGGAGCTGTCCCTGGGTATTCATTTGGTAGCATCACCTGTAAAGCAGTTTAAAAACAAATGTGTATACTTCATCATGGCTCAAAAATAATGATATTGATAAAGCTAGTCACTGGACAAATTTCTTACTTGCCACACTAAAAAACAAAACCATCATTTTGTTCAATCTCAGGAGAGAAATGCCTCCTCATATTTATACTTACACTTTAAATATGTTGTTAATGATGATGCCAATTTTTTAAGGAGCACATTATTTAAAGGGAAAGTATGTAAGAATGAAAATTAGGAACTAAGGGTGGGGAAGACAAAGATGAAAAGAAAAGAAAACTGAAATGGGGCATTCTACTCTAACGTCAAGTGAATATAGTGGCACTATAGCATGTTCCAGGTACTTTTTGGAAGAAACACTCAAAAAAATTCTATTAAATTACTGTTAAATCCATTAAATAGCTAACGCTTTACAGAGAGCCATACACATTTATTCCCAAATCAGTATTATTATAAAAACAAACACTTGACAAAAACTTTTATGTTGAAAACAGAAGCAGCCACCAAAGAATAAGCATTAATACAGAAAGCCATTCTTATCTTCTCATTTATTTATCTTAACCACACTGATTCTCAGTTAATAAATAAATAAATGTCTGCTTTATAACCCCTTTTAAATTACTAACCTATTCTTCCTCTTAAAGGTCTAGCCATCCTTCAAGGTTTAAACCCTCTATTAAATGGATAGAACAATGAAAGGAAGTGAAACTCAAGTCTGTCAAAGGTACGTTAAGAATACCTAATTTAAATAACTGGGACAGGAAAGATTAAGACTATCAATTAAAGTGTGTCTTTGGCATGATCAGAGATTTCATTACCCAGGGGCTTAGATACTCAATTGTTAACAAAAGCCAACAACAAAAAAGACAATTTAGAAGTCACATAATAGTCATTTAGAGGAATACAGTATTAGTCAATCATGTAGAGTCATTGTTGTCAACTGGAAAATTTCTATAGAGAAAATACCTGCAAGCAAAGTGTCCACTTGGGGTCATCTATATCGTCGCTAATTCTAATACAAAATATTTTGGCACAGTCATCAATGACACACCATTCCTCACCATAGATAGCTGCCATTGCTTCAATTTCCTCATTCTGTAAGAAAGTTGACGGGAGGGAAAAAAAAGTCAATGAATAGACATGCCCTAAAAGCCTGAGTTTTCCTTCTTCCCTTATAAAGTATTTGCATTTAACATGACTAGCCTTTATAAAGGATCCCTGAAGGAACATTACAAAAAGTCTTAGCGGTGGGTCACCCCTTCTACTCTGTAAGTGGTTGCCAGACGCTGCTCCAAGGGCTGGGATCAGCCTCCCGCGACATTACCCGGTTTTTGGCCATGAGTGAGCCAAGATATATACGCACTCCAATACCCTACAGCAGGATTTACAAGCGGAAAGATGACTATATATTCTCTGCTTCACCTTTTCTTAGGAGGTCATCCTCACTCCCACTCCCCAGTATCCTTGCTATATATAGTCATACAGTCCTACTTAACATCTCCTTTGTGTCTTTAGGATTAAGGCACAGGGCTGGGTGGTTGTTTATTTATTCGGTAATCAAATCCTAAACACATTTCGGAAATTACTCTTTGGTTTGGGGTTAAAAAGGAAAAATAACAGGATCTAAAGGTGAAAAGGGGAAGCAAAGTATGCAACCTTGTACCATCTCATTTTGGCCTCATGGGCCAGGAGGAAAAGCTTTTAAGAGCGCCCACGTGAGCCACGCACTAGGGAAAGCTCACTATCAAGGGTAAGATCCAGCGGGCCCTCAAGGAATTCCACGGTGTGTTATTATTGCCCATTTTGCAAAGGCAGAAACTGGAGATAAGTGGCTTGTCCAAGGTGACCCGGCGGCGACAGGGCAGAAAGCAGAACCCAGATTTCTGTCGCCGGCCCGGAGCTGCTCTGTCGCGTGCTGATGGTTGACGACGACACCGTCGGAGGCAGGCCGAGCCCGCCGACGCCCGGGAGCGGCTGGCGGGTGGGCGATCGGCGGAGAACAAGCGCCAAGAAAATGTGACGCGGTGCAGCAAACGGCGCGCCTGGAGGCCCGGACGGTGCGGGCGGGAATGGGGGCGACCCCGGACAGAGGGCCTCTCGGCGGAGGAGGCCCGGGACGGCGAGGCGAGGCCGAGCCGAGCCTGGAGGTCCGCGTCCCGCCGGGCCCTCACCTGCCTCTGGTCGCTCCCTGCGTCCCCCTCAGCCATGTGGCCCCGGGAGCAGCCGGGCGGCCGCCGCCTGCCCAGGTCCGGAGTGCGGGGGCGGGGCGCTGCGGCGGCGAGCGGAGCGCTGGTTGCGGCGCGGCCGACCCGGAACCGCAACGCGGGACGCGCTGCGCTGCCCGCATCTGCTTCCGGGTTGCAAGCCAGGTGATGCGAGGGGTCTCGGCACCCGGGCTTCCTCTCGCTGGCCTGACGCCCGCGTTCTCTCGGCCCCTTAGCGGCGCCCTGGGAAGCCGTCCCGCGAGAGAGGCGCCTGGAGAGCTTCTGGGCTCCGTGTCCTGAAAACGCCGGGGCTGGGGGCTTCAGGTCGCCCACTGCGGCCGCGGTATTCCCCGAAGTCCCCGGGAAACTTTGGGGAGTCAGGTTTACTGCCACGTCCCAGGGAGGAACTCCACCGCGGTGCCCAGCCCAGACTCGTCTTTGCATTTCAAGGCAGGGTTTGGGTTTGTTTTGTTTTCTGGGTTTTTAAAAACGTGTTTTAAGGTATTTTGTCTAATCTTGTCAAGGATGTGTTTGGTTTTCCAAAAACGAGAGGAGAGAGCAGGCGGCATTTTGAAAGCGTGCAGGAAAAATTACCCACGCAGCTGTGGTTTTGTGATAGCTTTTTGGGTTTTTGTGTGTTTGTTATTGTTTTAGCGTTCTTGGACATTTTGCCTAAAAGTACCTTTTGTGCAAGACACCAGTTATGCCAGCCTGTGTAATGGGCATTGTTTCATTAGCCAAAAACTTTGAATCAATTTGCTTCAGTTTTTCTCCACCCCACCCACTCTGACACCTACATTCCAATACATTAGTTGTGAATTGTATGGATATCGTAATCAAGCCACATAGTATCTTATTCAACAGGCATTTTGTCCCCTCTTGCTTCACTCTCTTGACACGCACAAACAAAACCTCAAAATATTACGTCCTTCATCTCTTTTGTCTTTCTTAATTATGGGCATGTTTTAATTCTCCTATAAAACTTGGCTCTGAGTTAAGGGCGCACCACTTAAGTACTTGTAAAGAATTCTGTTTAGATTACTTTAAGAAGATCTTAGCCTTGTGGATTTATTTGTTAGGTATTTGTTAGGCTTTTGTGCTAAGCTTTAAAGATGATGCATTTTCAGACATAATCCATTGCCTTTAAGGAGCTAAGTTGTGGAGCAACAAAAGTAAATTAAGATTAAAATGGACTAGAATTGTATTCTGTTGTATTAGTAGCACAAAGAAAGACTGTCCAGCCTTTTTTTTTTTTTTTTAAGAGAGAGACAGAGAGACAGAGACAATTTGAGCAGGGAGAAAGGCAGATAGAGTGGGAGACATGAATCCCAAGTAGGCTTCAAGCTCTGAGCTGTCAGCACAGAGCCTGACAAGGGGCTCGAGCCAAGAACCTGGAGACCATGACCTGAGCTGAAGCCAGAAACTTCACCAACTGAGCCATCCAGGTGCCCCCATCCGTTCAAATTTTACTGAGCTTCTTTTCCAGAGAATGCTTGCGCTGAGTTACAGAAGAACAGGTAGAGGTTAGCTAACTGAAGAAGGGGAGGGTAGTTGTTCCAGATGGTGAGAAAAATGTTGCCAGAAGAATTGTGGCCTATTTAAGAAACTTCATGCAGTTCCGGGGTGCCTGGGTGGCTTAGTCGATTGAGCGTCCGACTTTTGCTTAGGTCATGATATCGGGGTTCGTGGGTTCGAGCCCCGCGTCGGGCTCTGTGCTCACTGCCAGCTCAGAGCCTGGAGCCTGTTTCAGAGTCCGTGACTCCCTCTCTCTCTGACCCTCCCCTGCTCACGCTGTCTCTCTCTCTCTCTCACCTAGAAATAAAACATTTAAAAAAATTAAAAAAAAAAAAGAAACTTCATGCAGTTCATTGCCTCTGACATCACAGCTGTTAACCTCCTCTTGTCACATGGCTCACATAACCCCTTTCTGATTGTCTCCATAGATCTGCAGATGTGCATTCATTTTTACTCCAAGAGAGGGCTTAGAGGGCTTCAGCCCTGGGTAATGTCAATCCCATTTCCTCCCTCTAAGTATTTGGTTTGGACAGTGTGTTTTTCTTCATCTTGAGCCAAAACAGTTTCTAGCCCCTCCTTCCAACCATATTGGGCCCCAAAGCCCATGATTAGCCAGTCTACCATGGTATTTCTCTACGAGGTGAGGAATTTGCCCAGAAGTGCTATGGGGTTTGGCCACCACGCATCTCCAGTCTGCTTGAAACATTCTGCAGTTCACACCCTCATGCTACCTAGATGCCCATCTATTATTAAATTCCTTTCTTCCTTCACTCCGAACTCTTCCTTCATTGACCTCTTCACATTTCTTACAGCTTCTATTGCATAAAATAGTGGTTTTCATGGTTTTAAGAAAAAGGGCCATAAAGGCACATGGGTGGCTCGGTCAGTTAGCATCTGGCTCTTGATTTTGGCTTAGGTCATGATCTCATGGTTTGTGAGTTTGAACCCCACATTGGTTGGGATTCTCTCTCTGCCGCTCCCCTGCTTGTCCTCTCTCTCTCTCAAAATAAATAGATTTTTAAAAAGAAAAAAGAAAACCCATAGAATCCTTCCTTCAATGAAAGCTTATGTAAAACTGATTAGGTCGTTCTGGCTGAAATAGTGGTGATGGGCCTGAAGTCCAAATTACCTAACAAACTCTCCCACCCCCCGCAGAGGCCCCTCAAAGACTTTAAACCCAGATTTGAAAACTGCCGTGTTAAATAACGGAAAGCAATGCCCAGCACAACTTAGTCTAAACAAAGCACACTATGTGCAGTTTATTATACATAGTACCTCTCTTCTTACCATGTATCAGAGAAACACAGTCTATTTTACCTTCTACAGATTACACCCCTGATTTTCTGTTACAGTTGACCCTTTGGCAACATGGGTCTGAACTACAGGGATCCACTTACACATGGACTTTTTTTGACAAATACAGTACAATACTGTAACTTTGCTTTCATGATTTTCTTAATATTTTCCGTAGGTTATTTTACTGTAAGACTACAGTATGTAATGCATATACAAAATATGTTAATTGACTGTTTATGTTATCGGGCAAGACTTCTGGCCAACAGGAGGCTCTTAGTAGTTAAGTCTTGGGGATGTCAAGTTATGTGTGGATTTTTGCCTGCACAGGGGTTCGGCGTCCCTAACTCCCATGTTGTTTAAAGGTCAGCTGTAATTCCCATTTCTTTTTAGCTAGAGCCTTTACTTTTTCTTTTGAGCTCAGATTCTGAGCAAAAATGATTCTTTGCCAAAAGGAACAGAATAAAACCCTCCCTATTGCACTGAATGTTTAAGTATGTGTTGGATACAAAGAACCTCAAACTTAGACATGCAAAGAGCACTTTGGAAGAGAAGGAAAGAAATAGTTACTGAAGTAGTAAGTGTAGCAGACAACCTGTTTCGTAAAACACCTTGGAAAAAAAGCAAAACTTTTATAGACAGCTCAGTTGAAAAGATTTTACTTCATATGAACTTTGAGCAGTTGCCTAAGCAGAAGCTGAGAATGGTCTTCAAACAGTAACATAGACTTGAATCCAAGAGGGGTCTCTAAGCCAGATTCTTCAGTTTACCCAAAGTGTTGGTTACTGGATGTCTCCCTCAAACTCAGTATGTTCAAACCCAAGCTCAGTGCCTTTCTCCCTAAGCCTCTTGTCCTCCTGTCTTCCCCCGTTCAGGAATTGGCGCCCCTTACACATGTGCATCGATAATTAATTGCCCAAGCATGAGGCCTGGGAGACATGCCATACCCCTGTCTTTCACTGCTTTCACACCCAAACAACAAGTTCTGATGATTCTGATTCCTATATCCCTTACGTTCTTTGTATCCTCCTTTCTTGTCTTTCTGATTCCATCTGGACTCTCTTAAAGTTAACCTCCCCACACTGGCCAGAGCAATCATTCACAATGCTAGAGTCTGATCGTGGCTTTTTTCTTCCTTGAAATCCTTCACTGGCTGCCCGTAGCTTTTGTGATGATGTTTTGGCACCTTAACACAAGGAATGTTCATGGTTACCTCTCTATGTCCCACTTTTCCAGTGAAGACCAAGCTATTTTATTTAAGCTTCCTTTGATGAAAGAATTCCATGGCTTAAAATAAATAAAAAGTATGAAAACTGCTCTTTTAGACCATAAACCCTGTGTATAGAATTAAGATATACAAAGAGGCCAGGGACTAGAGCGAAGGAAGAGAGAAGATGTGTTTAACAGTATGTGTCTGGCTACGTGGTGTTAGTGTGGTAACTGAAGAAGGCTTCAGGTCACCGTGTGGAGATGCATGTGGCCAGATCCCACGGACTTCTCACCAAGAAAGATGGGGTGACTGGCTACACCAGGATGGACTTAAGAGTGCAAGCTGGTTGATAGGAGATGCTTGAAATTTTTTGCTTAAGATTAAAAAACAGGTGCCTGGCTGGTTCAGTTGGTAGAGCATATGACTGTCTCATGGTTGGGAGATTAAGCTCTGCGTTGGGCATGGAGCCTACTTAGGAAAAAAAAAAAAAAGATTAAGAAACATAAACTGTCCAAATTGAATAATTGGAGGTGAGAAAGGATGTTACTGAGATCACAAAGGGTCAGTGCAGTGCCATGGTACCAAAAATGATTCTGTATAGATATAGAGATGATCATTAGCAGGTTTTGCAAGCAGTGTGACAAGATGAGATTGACGACTATGATATTAGATGCAAGGAGAATGAGTTATGTGAATGGAGGGAAAAAACCAACAACCCCAACCTGGAAGGGCATACATCTGACTATGAGAGAGATGGTTATCACATCAGATTAGGAATTAACCCTGTGGAGGGTTCTCCATAATCATACTTAGATGGTTTGAATAGGGCTCTTCCAAACATTCTCTAGGACTGTGCTCCGCAAAGTGAGGTGTGTGGACCAACAGCATCATTTTATCTGAGAACTTGTTAGAAATGCAGAAACTTAGGTCTCACCCAGACCTATTGAAACTGCATTTAGTGAGATTCTTGGGTCATTTGTATGTACATTACATTTTGAGAATCTTGAGTGACAGCCATGAGGAAGTGTTTCTTAGATATTACAGAGCAAGGAGAGTAATTGACTGAATACCTCAACTCCTGTGCTCTGGGATCCATTACTCCATTTGCCCTGAGGCTATGCTTCTCCTGGGCTGCTCTCAGCAAAGCAGAGTTAACGCAAACTGGCCTGTTCTTAGGAGACAAGCCTCCTCTGATGGGGAACTTGGGCTCCGGGGTTCCCCTGAAGGCCTTGCTGAGCTTTTCTTAGAATTAGTGCCATACAGCTTTCCTCTGTCCCTCCTTCCGTTTCCTCATTCACTCAGGGTCAGATTTGTATCAGTTTGTTGGCTTTCTGAGCCCCTTCAGGCTTCCTCCCTATTTTCTCTGGCAGGTATTTCTCCCAATAAATTTCTTGCACATTTAACCTCATTTTGGTGTCTACCTCTCCAGTACCGAGACCAACACAAGGTGCTTTGGGATACACTGTAACACAGGTGAATTCTGCCCATGTAGTATTGACTTACAGTAATACCTAGTTCTGAAATTTTTTTTCTTGGAAAATATGTCCTTAAAATATTTAAGAAACAAAATACAACCCCTCTTGGCATACTGTTAATAATAAGTCTCTCCCTTATTTCTCTATGCTTATATTCCCAGTGAATACAAGCTGATGTGGCAGACTACAGGCCAATGAATGCTAAGGTTACAGGTTCTGCTTGTGCCATTTATTTTTGTTCTGCCAACTGTTTGACCAAATATGGCCGCAAGAAAAGTGATCAAGATACAAAGGAAGATTAACATGCCAGATATTAAAATACAAGTCTCATGGAGAAGCTTTGTCCAAGAAATAGTCAGGGAAATGGAGTCAGAGTTAGCTAGCAATTGAGGAAGGAAAGAAATCTTTGAATACTATAATGTCACCACAAGTAACACGGCAAGATTAGCTGGCAAACAGTCACCAAAAGCTAGTGGCGCCAGGCATGTGCCAACTTCAGGAGATGTGAAGGGAATGGAAAGGTGAGGCGTAGTTTGCAGTGTGGGAGCTCATCCACGATGGAGCTGTGCGGACCTATCAGTACCAGTCCAAGTCAGCACTCCCATTTCAGAGATAGGAACCCCTGTCTTCTGATACATTGTGCAACCACTTCAATGACCTCTAGGGCAGTGGCTGATTTCCCAGTAACAGCGTGTACAAATGTGTAGGCCACAGAAATTAATCCCTTAAGCGGTCAAGGGGGGGGAAGGTGTTACGTGGTCAATCAAGTTTATCATCACTGCGCTAAACACACTTCATCTGATAATTTTATGTTAGATTTTTCAGAGCCCTTAATATTCTAATGTGCAATATAAATCTCCAAGAGAGGATAATAGTTTCAGCTTTTCACAGAGAATTTGACTAAGGAATCCCTACCTTTCCTTTCCAACTCTTTAAAATCTTGGAGCAGTAGCATTATTAGACCAATCTTTGATAAGTACTATCCCCTTTAAGCATCATTATATCTCATGTCCTCCTGGCAATAGTAGTTCAGAAGGGTTACAATGATATCTATTGCTGGTCTAGTATTAAGAAGGACTTTATTTCCCCCTTGGCAAAAATATTAACTGACTTTTTGATTATTGTCTTTTAAAGAACTGTCTTCTTAATGAACATATTTCTAGGAGGGATGGCTACCAGTTCTATTGTTAATTGCTTGTCAAAGTCTTGGAAAGATTGAGATAGAGCCCACAGAGAACGGGGTCCCAGGTGGGAATAGGAGTGAACCCAGGGCTAAGCCTTCCTCGGCATTACGCACACTGACACTGCCTTAGCCCACGCTGCCTCCACGTTCTACTTCTTACCTCTTTACGTGACATCTCAGATTTCTTTTTCTCCAAAAGCTTTTCTTTTCTTTTTCTTCTGTTTTTCAATGTTTATTTATTTTTGAAGGAGATAGACACAGTGTAAGGGGTGGAGGCGCAGGAGCAAGAGAGAGAGGGAGACATAGAATCCAAACCAGACTCCAGGCTCTGAGCTGTCAACACAGAGCCCAACACAGGCCTCAAACTCACAAACCACAAGATCATGACCTGAGCTGAAGTCAGATGCTTAACCTACTGAGCCACCCAGGCACACCCAAACGCTTTTCTTGATTAGAAGTAGAATATGAGAATAGGATTAGCTGCCCCCACCCCAAAATCAGTGTTCAAAGGAGATGATGTACTTGAAATTTAAAAATGTTTAAAAACACAAGCTGTTTTTTCCTCTGATGGGAATGTTCTTCCCCCAGTCTTCAAATGACTGTTCCCCTTACCTTTCAGTTCTTAGAACAACACCTCTTCATCAAAGACTTCCTGACCATCCTAACTAAAGAATTGTTTCCTCTCCCTCTTATTGATGCCCATTAATCAAAGACCACAGGAACATTTTGTAATCCAACAAAGTTGGGTTTATAGATGCCTCTGCCAGCAAGCGAGATTGTACATCTTGGCAAAACGGGACATCTCGAAGAAAGTCTACAGTGGGCATATTAAGGGCTTGGGCTTGTATCAAGGAAATGGGATTTACTCTGAATTGGGGGCTGTTAGGAAATGGGAGTCATTCTGGGATTGTGTGTCTTAGCGAATTTTATCTTAGAGGCAGAAGGAGCAGAGTAGGGCTGAAGCTGCAGTTAGTAAAGAAGCAGCATTCACTTGTGGTAGCTGAGCAACAGGCTGTTTGGTCATTTTAGGGGTTTGCCCAGTGTACTTGGTTTTGTTTGTGCTTAGACATGACCATAGAGTAGTATTTTGTTGTCATTGTTTCCATCACAATCCCAGAGTGGTCTTATCTCATGTTGATGTGCCATGAAATTGTTCCATTCAATGAGAGAACCCCTCCATCTAGCTTCAAGTTCCAAACCAGCTCCCAGCAAACAGGTGATTTTTTTCCTTTCCCACTTTATCTCATTGTTTCATGTAATATTCTTCACAGTATGAATCAATATCCAACAATTATATAACTTAACATATTTTTTTTAATATTTTATTTATTTCTAGGAGAGAGAGAGACAGCGCGAGCAGGGGAGGGTCAGAGAGAGAGGGAGACACAGAATCCGAAGCAGGCTCCAGGCTCTGAGCTGGCAGTCAGCACAGAGCCCGACGCAGGGCTTGACCCATGAACCGTGAGATCTTGACCTAAGCGAAAGTCGGATGCTTAACCGACTAAGCCACCCAGGCGCCCCTAACTTAACATATTTTTAATGTGTGACCTGTCTTTATGTTGTATGAATGTATGTATATGTATATAAGCTCTGTGAGGGCATGGTATCAACTTCTCATTCATTGTTTGTCTCCAGTGTCAAAAGCAGCCCCATCATATGGTATATCCTCAATAAATATAGCTGAAAGGATGCATAAGTTAGGTGCTTAGGGAAAGGGCTCAAATAGAGGTGAGCAGAGAGGTTCACAAAAGGAAGTGAGGTAGTGCCAAAGCATATGCCTGATGGTACAGCCATTTCAAGTCATCTCTGAGGTTGCCAGGTCATCCTCCAATAGGGTACCTGATCTGGGAGGCTGGGAAACTACTATCTCTAGAATGAGTGGCCTTTTGCATTCTAACTAAAGAATGCTGTGAAAATCTGAAATGGTCAAATCGGATTTTATCTGTCCACTTATGTACCAAAGATACTCTACTCCTTGCCAGTTTTGATTGTTATTACCTTCAAGAAACAGAATCTGAAAAAACAAGGTCTCTCAATCATCTTCATACAATGGCCATCATAAGGTATCTTCTCAGAACTTTTGTTTTAATGTCCAGGCCCCAGCTTCCTGTATATATGAAAAGAATATCATTGAATATAGCTCTTTTATGCTCATTAAAATACTGGGGTGCCTGGGTGGTTCAGTCTTTTAAGCGTCCAGCTGTTGATTTTGGCTTAGGTCATGATCTCATGGTTTGTGGGTTTGAGCCCCGCATCAGGCTCCCCAGCTGGGGGTGTGGAGCCTGCTTGGGATTCTCTCCCTCTCCCTCTGCCCCACCCCCATTCACGCTGTCTCTGTCTCTCTCAAAATAAATAAACAGACTTAAAAAAATACTATGGTGTATTTGGAAATCACTCTGAAGCCTTCAAAGAAAGCATTCCAGGTAAATATGTGCTTTACTGCAGTTAGTGGCCATTTTAAATTGTAGTCTTAAAGATATCCATTGAATCATTTTCCCAAAGGTAGCCAAAATTTGTATCTAGGAGGCAATAATGATAATATATGTTTAAATCGACCATGTATTTTACTACCTCTGTTTGCTTATTTGTTTTTAATGCCTTCTGATATGTTTTCCTACAAAGCTAATGAAAACTTACTAACTTGGTTGCATTCAATAAATATTAAAGGCCTATTTTGTGCCAGATACAAAGCACTATGCAATTCATTTCCAAGAAGGGTAAGAAAGAATAAATGAAATTGTATAACTGTGCTTTTTTCAACTATGTGTAGCACACTGAATTATTTTAATTTGTGTTGAAGAGATTCAAAATTATTAGCAATAGCCAGGCCATGTTTAGCATATCTTATGAAGTTGATCTGATATACATTTAAGCTGCAATAGGTATATAGTTTGTTCATGTACTCTGGAAGAGCTCCAGAGCCAGAATGCTTAGGTATAAATACTGACTTGCCAATGACTTAGCTGTGTTACTTAACTGCTCTTTGTCTCAGTTTCCTTGTCCATAAATAAGGATGATGATGATAGTATCTATTTTATAGGAGTATTATGAAAGTTAAATGATCTAATCTTTGGAGGCTCCTGGGTGGCTCAGTCATTTAAGTGTCAGACTCTTGATTTTGGCTCGAGTCATGATCTCATGGTTCATGAGTGCAAGTCCCGCATTAGGCTCCATGCTGACAGTACAGTGCTTTTTCTCTCAAAATAAGTAAAAAAAAAAAAAAGAATTTAAAAAATAATCTAGTTCATGTAAAGGGCTTAGGATATTGCTTGGCACATAGTAAACATTCAATAAATATTTTTATTTTAGGTTATAATATGTTGTTATTTATCATTATAACATTATTATAAAGAGCTGTATAATTAATAAACACTTATAATAAACATCTCTACGTTTCATATAGAAAACAGTATGAAGTTTCATTCTCCACCTTAGTCAATATTTTTTGCTGCTTGCTGTGTGCAAAGTTCATTATGGTTGCTGGAGATATGAGTATTCGTAAGACTCAGTTCTTACCATTGAGGCATTCCCATCTAAAAACTCAGCAAAACTCTGCTGTGTGGTTGGAACAAACCTCTAGGCCTCATACATACTTTTTCTAAATGTATTGAAACCAATTTTTCTTCTCATCTCCTACGACCTTCAATTGGTTATCTAAAGTGATTCTTGTCACAGCTATGTAGGGCCATTAAGCATGATCTTTGTACAATGCCAAGCAGATTTCTCTGCTGATTACTCAATTGTATACCCATTCTCTCTCCTTCCCACTACAGCTATCCTAGTTCACAGAGCAGAGTAGAGAAGGGCAGAGAATGGATTGAAAGGCAATGGACAGTCCAGAACACCAGTCAGTCTGGGGTTTGGAGGGGTGCCTGAGTGGCTCAGTCAGTTAAGTGTCCAACTTTGGCTCAGGTCATGATCTCGTGGTTCGTGAGTTTGAGCCCCTCTGTTGTGAGCAAAGAGCCCACTTGGGATCCTCTGTCCCCCTCTGTCTTCCCCTCCCTCTCTCTCTCTCTGTTAAAAATAAATATTTAAAAGAGAATTTGGTGGGGTGCCACCTGGGTGGCTCAGTCAGTTAAGCGTCCAACTTCACCTCAGGTCATGATCTCGCAGCTCGTGGGTTCTAGCCCCATGTCGGGTTCTGTGTGCTGACAGCTCAGAGCTTGAAGCCTGCTTCAGGTTCTGTGTCTCCCTCTCTCTCTCTCTGCCTCTCCCCCACTCGCACTCTGTCTCTCTGTCTCTGTTTCTCTCAGAAATAAACATTAAAAAATAAAATTATAAATAAAAAATAATCTGGGGTTTGGAGCCCAGGTGATAACAAAAAACAGGTGGGTAGAGCAGTATAAACCCCATCCAGCCCCAACCATAACACCTTCAGTACCATCCTCTATGCTCTTTTTTGCTGCAGTGACTCTGGAGTCTGCATTGACGGTGGTGATGTTTACAGTAGAAGCAACATGGATGTCTGAGTGAGTGCCCAGAGCGGACCTCCATCCTGACCACACTGCCCTATAATATGAGGCCCCTGTGGCTTCAGTGGTTATTTGTTTCAGATGCCGGATGGCTTTAGGGGCCTGAGGGGAATAATTGACACTGGCTCCCTAATGTGCCTCCTTCCAGGTTCCTTCTCTCTGTTACACTTCTGAGCACTTCCTCTTTCTGTATCTATAAGACATTTACATTATTTGTGACGAGTGTAAGTGGATACTGTAGATGTCACCTTAAACTGAAAATTTCACAGCCAAATTCAAAACCTTCCCCCAAATGATCTTGTGTTCGTCTACACAGTAATCTGCCGTTAATCCGCAGCTTCGCTCTCCATGGTTTCAGTTACCTGCCGTCAGCTGCCGTGCAGAAGCAGATGGTCCCCACTCTGACATGGCACCAGCAGGTCAATCCTTTTGTAGCCTAAAGCTACGTCACAGCACCTACATCAGTCACCTCGCTCTGCCTCATCACGCAGCCATTTTATCTTCTTACATCACCCCAAGAAGAAGGGTGAGTACAGTGCAGTAAGATATTGTGAGAGGCCACGTTCATATAACTTCTATTACAGTATATTATGATTATTTTATTATTAGTGGTTATTGTTCATTTCCTACTGTGCTTAATGTATAAATTAAACTTTATCACAGGTATGTATGTGTGGGGAAGAAACATAGTACATACAGGGCTGGGTACTATGTAGTTTCAGGCATCCGCTGGGGGACTTGGAACATATCTCCCACAGATAAGGGGAGACCACTACTGTACCCTGCCCTTCCAAGTTATTATTCCTCGAGTTGGTCATTTCAGAATATTTGCAAGCCTGGATCTGTGCCGTAAAATGCACTATGTAAAGATAGATAAATGAGACATGGTTTCTGATTTCAAGAAGCCCATGGTCTGATGGAGGGAAACACATAAACAGATAAAATGTGTTATGTGCCATGGCTGTATGTCAGTTGCTTCCTCTCCTTTACACCTCACATTTGAAGAGACAAATACCTTAAATCCTTTCTTGGTCATAACCATCTTCTCAGAGGGTTGTATTTTATTTGAATGATCACCACAGTCTCCTTGCTGCCTCAATCCTTTCTTTCCTCACTCAATCCTGTTTCCACTTTCCCACATTCTGGATCTGGTATTATTTCTTAAATACTACCTTGTTCAGGAATATTTTTAAGGTTTTTTTTTGTTTGTTTGTTTTTAGAGAGAGTGTGTGCAAGCAGGGGAGAGGGGGGCAGAAGGAGAGAGAATGTTAAGCAGGCTCTGTGCTCACTGGGGAGCCCCACATGGGGCCCAATTCCACAACCCTGGGATCATGGCCCAAGCCGAAATCAAGACTCAGACACTCAACCGACTGAGCCACCCAGGTGCCCTAGAATATTTTCAAGTTTCATCTTTTCCTGCTGAATCAAGGCTCAATTCTGCTTGGCTTTCAGAGAATGTCAGATCAGTCCCCCTCATGCAGTTCATACCACTCTACCCTTGTTTTCTTTCCCTGGCTCCAAATCCCAGACTGATGGCTTTGGACTGTGAGATCATGAGCTCAGTCCTTTCTGAGCCCTTCTCTACTCTGCTAGGGCTGAGGTACTACAGGGCTGTGTGCCATATGTGCCAAGCCCTGCCTCTTGTGACGCCCTGTCCCCCCTACCCCCACTGCTCATCTTGGTTCAGGCCCTCTCATCTTACCTCAGACTATGGCAGAAACCTCTCAGCTCATCTTCCCGACTCCAGACCCTTTCTCTACCCATCCTCCTCCCTGCTGACAGAACTCTGCCCTTAAAGCATCACTTGGGTCATGTCAGTCCTCTGTCCCAAAGCCTTACCATCTTCTGCATCGCCTGTAGGCCAACTGTCGGCACCAGCAGTGTGCCAACTTTACTCTTCCTCATGCAGTCTGTCGCCATGCTCTTTCTGTTCTGTCGCTTGAATCTGCCATCAGTCAGTTAACTGCTTCTTTTTTCCATCCTCACAGCTCTTACCAAAGTTCAGGCCACTGTGATCTCTTGACTGGACTGCAGTGGCAGCCTCCTGACTGCTGTTCTTGCCTCACACATCACTGCCTGTCAACCCTTTCCCTTCTTGCCACCAGACTTCTCTCTTTCCACGATAGACATCCAACGTTGAGACTATTAGGTTTTCACTCAGTGGTTTTGAGGATGAATCTCAAACTATGACACACACTAAAGGACCCTCCATAATGTGGTTCCCATGGATTTCTCCAGTCTCGTCTCCTCATCCTAACTTTCCAGCTGCCTGGTCTGCACCTTAGACATAGCCTTACTAGACCATTGTCACTTCTACAATAAGGCACCTGATTGCTTACCTGCCGTCCTATCCCTGTTACCCCCTCTGCTTGAAATACTCTTTCCTTCCCCCTCCCTCCTACCATATACTGTTTCGGACTTGGCTTTCTTGGTGGCAGTTACTAGGTTTTTCTTTGTCCTTGCATTACCTGCAGCTAGCGCAATGCTGAGCCTCTGGTCGGCTCTCTTTTCAGAGTAGTTACATGAATTGTTGATGGTCAGACACCTGGTTAAGTGCCCGATGGCTAGGATTCAATCTGATTTTCTAATTCTAAATTTTGTGTATATTCTATTTCATCACACTGCCTCCCACCTTGGATAAAATACCTTAGACCTACTTTAATGTCCCAGTTCATTCATTGATTCAACCAGTATTTATTGATTTCCTAATGTGTGGTATCTATCCACTGTGTTAGATAAGGGAAGGAAACTGGTAAACAAGGCATTCCCTGCCTTCAGCATACTTCTAGTTTGATGAAAGACCTAGATAAATAAAGATGCCTTTGTATCGCAGTGTGAAAAGGTCATCATGGGTTTAAGTACACCGTAAATCAGAAAGCCTCAAGAGGGGCACATAATCCAGTAAAAAAGCCGTTAGAGAAAAGTGATTTCTAAACTCGGACCGTGTGAAACATAAGCCTCAGCAGGATGAAGAAGGTGGGGAGGAGAGTTCAAGGCACAAGAGAAGATGGCAAAGGTTTGAAAGCGTCAGAGACTGTCAATACAGGGAACTGAAAGTTGTTCATAATTGCTGAAGTGTAAAGTACCCAGGTGATAATGAGACACAAATCAGGATGTTGTGGGCCTTTGTGGTGCTAAGGAGTTTGGACTCCATCCCAAAGCAATTAAAAGGTAGAGTAGAATTCTAAGAAAGAGCATTACTTGACCAGGTGTAAAATGTGGCAACATACTTTGACTACAAAATGGATTAGGGTTGGGTATGGGAGGTGGAGAGAGGAAAAGGTAGGTTGGGGAGAATGGAGAGAGAGCGACAAAAATGTTTGCCTTGAGAAAGAGAATGAATGTAAGGAGAGGAGCAGCCTGCAGGGTGGGGGTGGGTGGGGAAGGAGAAACTGTCCCTTTAGGTATACTGAGTTTGATGAATTGGTGTGTGAGTCAGAAGCTCGGGTGTGATGTTGGGACCCAGTTACAGGTTTGAGACATGAGCATACAGAGGGAACACATGACCTCACCCAGGAAGGGTATGAGGAGAGGACCAAGGATAAGGAGCGCAGGGAAACTAAGGGAAGAGAGCATTCCCAGGAGGGGGGAAAGGGTCACTGGTGTCAAGTGCTGCCAAAGATCAAGTAAAGTTAGGAGTTGTAAGGGTCCTTTCAGTTTTGCAACCAGGAGGCCTTCGGTGTCTTCAGTGGGAGCCTGTTGAGTGGAGTAGCCGGGACAGAAGTGGCTGCACAGAGAGTAGAGAGAGAATGAGAGGAAGTGGAGAGGGTCTGTATAGACTACTCTGTCAAGGAGTTTAATTTTAATTGGGAGGGAGGAAAGAGAGAAAGGATACTACTCTCTAGCAGGTTTGCAAAAGATGGCACAGATTAGAGACGCCCTGTGCGTCAGGCAGACTGTGAGAGCACTTGAAGATCCAAGAGAAGGGAGTTGCTGGAATGAGGGTGCTGAGGAGGGGCCACGAACACGGATGCAGGCCCTTGGCCTTGACACGTTAACAGAAAAGAAATGTAAGAATGGGTGTGGGTGCAGGTAAGCATGTTGGCTTGGATGTAAGCGTTCCAGGGGGTTCTCGTCTAATGGCTTTTGTTTCCTTGGCAGAGTGTAGTCCTCTGTTGAGAGTGCAGGGGCGCGGGCGGGGTAAGGGATGTGAAGTAGGGCAGGAGACAAAGCTTAGCCCTGGCCCCCTTGATTCTCACTCTGTTCTGCTTGCTCTCTGGGCCTTTCCCTGCAAGGCTCGTGGCTTCACGTTGCCTCTGCACAGACGGCAGGTTGCTATCTTTAGCCCAGGCCTCAGCTGCGAGCTTTCAACCATGCACCTGTAGCCTACTCTTGAGTATCTCGAAGGCTCCTTCCCCACTCTGGCCCTCCAGCTCCAGCTCGGAGCTGCCAGTGGAGGAGAGGAGACTGTTAGGCAGAGCTGAGAATTCCATCCATATTTAAGCCTCCTGCACCTGCAGCACGGCCTACTCCGTGTAAGGCCCTATGTTGTCTTGTATGCCACGCCCTAGTTTTGCTCAGACGATTTCATCAGCTTTCACATGCCCTTTCCCCAACTATTTCTACAGCTTCAAGTCCTATCCCTCTTAATGACTTGACGTCAAAAGCCATCTTCTTTGTAAAACATTCACTAATAGCCCCAGCTGGAAAACCAAACCTTCCTCCTCTTACTCGTCCTTTATCCAAACTTGTATGAGTCCTCATTCTCCTGTGTGGTATACCTACTGATTTACACATCTTATATTGTCTCATCTGCATTACTAGGTTGTTAAATAAGGTAAGGCTGTTGTCAAAGGCATCTTTTTTGTCCCAGTGGAGAGCATGTATTCCCTCACAAAATCATGTCATTTATGAAGTTAATGTGTATTTACTGACTAATGAATAAATGAATTAACCCACAATGAACGACACATTCTCTGCTCTGCTAAGGCTTTACATGTCATTATCTCAATCTTCTTTCCACTGGTAATCCTCTCACGGATATTTGAGGGTGATTCTTAAGTCGGTTTCTATACCGAAGCTCTTGCCCAGAATAAACTCCCACATTTTGTTTCTTGCTGCATCTTTCAAATTTCCTATGTGGAAGGTGCTCACTTCTCATTTCTTGGTGTTTCCTATCTAAGGTTGAGGCTGAGTGTCCATGCCACGACTTCTAAATATCTTCTCTATTCTAGTCCTCACTGATCTGGTCTTCCCAAATCTTTCGGGGTGTTACTGTGGCTTGTCTTTTTTGTTGGTTTTCATTGTATAACTTGCCTCCAACATTAGATTGTAAAATTCAGGAGGCCAAGAATTTTTATATAAATGTATCACAGTTTTGCTGTACTCCTTTGCCCCTTTCTCCAATCTGTTCCTTTTCTCTCCAATTCTCTTAGTTGAGAAAAAACTAGCTACCACCAGAGGGCAGTAGAGAGGTCAGAGAGACTAGGGAGGGGGGAAAAGGCCTTCGGTTTAGCAAAGGTGATATAATAGGACTTAACTAAGATTACTCTCTTTAGTTTCTTAGAAACAGATGTGATTTGCTTAATTATAGGCACTAAATTTTAAAAGAGAAAAGTACAAACTGTGTATCACAATGCCATGACCGGTTGGGACATGAGGACCGGCTGGAGCATCTTGGAATGTAAGCCTAGAAAAGGAAATCAAAGCAGCTCATGCTAGTTGTCTTAAATGTGAAAGGATCAGTAAACCTAACAGGTGAGCACTGTGGAGACATTTTCCTCTAGAAGAACTTGGCAACAGTAAGCATGTTGGAGTGGAGGTAGGGGGCTTCAAAGTTTGAGATTGTAGGGTTGGAAAACTTCTCCCTTCTTCCCTTCTAGGTTCTCTGGCTGGTCTAATGCTGAAATTGACATAAAACAGATTAATAGGAGAAAAACAAGTTTTATACTTACTGGAGCCCCATAAAAATATGAGACTCTGCTGCAGTCAGGTGATTGAGGCTTAGCTACCATCCTGAGCCAAGGAGAAGGAGGAGGTAGGGGTCTGGGGCTTCAAAGGGGACGAAGAGAGTTCACAAGAAGATGAAAAGAGTAAATGTTTGGTAAACAAATGTTTGCCATACCATGCAGATAAGTCTTTTCTGATATAAAACGTTCTCTGTAGTAACAGCTCTTCCTGGTACACACCCCTGATCTAAATTATTTTAGGCAGTTAAGAGGGAAGTAGGGGCACCTGGGTGGCTCAGTCAGTTAAGCGTCTGACTTCAGCTCACGTGATGATCTCATGGTTTGTGAGTTCCAGCCTCACGTAAGGGTCTGTGCTGACAGCTCAGAGCCTGGAGCCTGCTTCACATTCTATGTCTCCCTCTGCCTCTCCCCTGCTTGTGCTCTGTCTCCCTTTCTCCCTAGAATAAACAAACATTAAAAAAAATTTTTTTTTAAAGAGGGAAAGTGCTCATGGTTGGCTCAATCTTTTAAGCTGAGCTCAGGCTTATGAACCTGAAGCTCATGACTTCAGCTCAGGTCAAGATGTCACAATTGGTGAGTTAAAGCCCTGCATCAGGCTCTGCTCAGCACTGGTGCTCTGTGTCTTTCTCTCTCTCAAAAATAAATAAATATTTTTAAAAACTTTAAAAAGAGGGAAGTAAAAGTCTCTTCCTGAATTTGATGGATCCCTGTTGTCTTCAACTTGAAAATATCCACATGCCAAAGTGGCACATTCTGGGTGGTATAGTCTGTTCCCTCTCAAGCTGCACTGTGAAGTCTAGGGATCTTCCTTCTTCGGGTATGAAGAAGAATTAGAAGTGTTTACAGTAATGGAGAGAATAATAGTGTACGTCTGTGGTATATTTTAAAGATCAGAAAAAGCTACCCTACATATCACCTTCTTTGATCCCACATGTCTTGAGGCTTTTTAGAAGAATGGATTAGGAAAAAGGAAATTAAACTTAATGTGTTCGGCTTTATCTTGAGGACCAGCAGGTGAGGGGTGTGTGGAGCCAGCATTTGCCTCTGCGGGAGGGACATCTAACAGTAATTGTATTGGTGGGGGGTGGGGAACTGTTTGAGCTGCACTGTGAAACCATGATCTGCCCGTTCAGGAATTCCCCAGCCTCAGGCTGAGGAAAAGACTTATTCATAATGTGGTTGAGGGCAACTTGGCTTTAGGTTTGAGGTTAGACTAGCTGATTTCCGATGGCTCTTCCAAATCTAATATCCAGGAGTCTGTGATTTGTTCTACACTTCCAGTTCAGGCCCCAAGGTTGGTCCGCCAAATCCCTGTGCTGAGATCTTCATGACTTCAGTAAATGAACCACTATTTCATGCTATGGCAACTCATTGAGAGTAGGGCCTTGGACCTGGCTGTATCAGGTGTTGAAAGGTGACTCAGGACAGACAGTGGAGGTTAGTGAGGATGTTTTAGAAGGCTCAGAAGAGCAAGGAGAAGTAGACAGACCCTCAAGAAAGAGATAGCTTATGAAAAGAAACAGGGCTGTTTGTTAGAGATAAAGAACAAGAGAGATGAATGCAGGGAAGGGAGTAGGAGTGATATATTAGGCTCTTTCTGGGTTCAAGGAATAGAGCAGCACTCAGGTTTCATCGATGAAGAGCAGGATTTGTTGAAAGTAAAAACACCTGTGCTGCTCTGAAAGGTCGTTAAAGATACAACTGCAGCCACCTCTGGCGCCCTCTCAAGCACGGCACCTCACCCTTGGCTCCCTACTCTAGCGTTCCCGCACTTTGGGGTCTCTGTCATTCTCACTCCACATTTGCTTCTACTTCTGATCACCCTTTTTCTGTTCTCCTTCTTGCCGTTCTATGGTTTCTGTTTGTTCTCTGTCTTCACTTACCTCTATGCCTTTATTCATGTACCCTGGCTAAAGAATGTACTTTTCTAGGTGGTTCAGTAGGTTTAGCGTCCAACTTTGGCTCATGTCATGATCTCACGGTTCATGGGTTCGAGCCCCGCGTCCAGCTCTGTGCTGACAGCCAGCACAGAGCCTGGAGCCTGCTTTGGATTCTGTGTCTCCCTCTCTCTCTGACCCTCCCCTGACAGCTCACGCTGTCTCTCTCTCTCTCAGAAATAAAGAAAAAACATTTAAAAAAAATGTATTTGTCTACTTCATGGACAAATACTCCCAGAGGGAATCTAGATCATTTAATGCTACTTAGTAAAGACCTTTTTCTGCTGGGCAGAGAGTATCTACCAGATCTTTGGTAAACTTTTTTTTTTTTTAAATGTTTTATTTCTAGGAGAGAGAGAGACAGCGTGAGCAGGGAAGGGTCAGAGAGAGAGGGAGTCACAGACTGAAACAGGCTCCAGGCTCTGAGCTGGCAGTCAGCACAGAGCCAGACGCGGGGCTTGAACCCACAAACCGCGAGATCATGACCTAAGCGAAAGTCAGACGCTTAACCGACTAAGCCACCCAGGCGCCCCAGATCTTTGGTAAACTTAATAGAAAGGTACCATTCAGTTAGCCCTTGACCCTGTGCCTTCTGCTGAGCCAAGGACAGTAGGTTGCATAAGCAAGTTCTCAAAACAGGACTTTGGGTGGGGCAGACTCTGTGACTTTTTTTTTTTTTTAAATGTTTGGCTTTTTTTTTTTTTTTTTTTTTTTTTTTTTTTTTTTTTTTTTTTTTTTTTTTTTTTTTTGAGAGAGCACAAACAGGAGAGGGACATAGAGAGAGACACAGAATCTGAAGCAGGCTTCAGACTCCACGCTGGCAACACAGAGCCCATGTGGGGCTCAAACTCAAGAACTGCGAGATCATGACCTGAGCCAAAGTCGGACACTTACCCACTGAGCCATCCAGATGCCCCCAGACTCTGCAACTTCGAAGAAGGGGTAGTATTTAACAGTCAGGTACACTGGATGGAAAAATGGGGTGTATTCATGATGAATAGAGCTAAGGTTTAAAGGTGGAGCTGGAAACATTGCCCAAGGAGCCTTATGTCACAAGCTATGAAAGAGGAGGACTTGATTTAAACAAAAAAAAAGAGGCTTAAAGGGCATTTCTGTGATGGTGGCTGCCCATTAACCGTTGGCCCTTTTTTTGGTTATAGCACTGCACCAGGACACACACTCTCTCTCCCCACCCGTGTGTGTGTGTGTGTGTGTGTGTGTGTGTGTGTGTGTGTGTAGGTGAGGAGCTACTTCTATGGAAGGTAATCTTGTGGGATTGTCAGCCAAGGTGCCCAAAATCAGTCTCTCCTTCTCTTTCTTAATTTTCCCTCTTCTGAAGATAGGATAGGAAAACAAAAATAATCAGAATTTATTCTCATTTCCTAGAAAAGCTATAGACTGACTTCTCCTGCTGCTGTAATCCCTGGAAGTGCCCCAGCCCTGCCCTTGCCAGGCCAGATTTTCAGCTTTCTTTGATACTGCACTACATTCCCAATTTGTTTCAGTTAGCCAGGGTCAGTGCTCACTGCTTGCAACCAAGAAACTATAGGTATAGGGTGCCCTTCTAAGCTTCTTGTGTGGAGACCCAGCAAAATCAATCATTGGTGGAAGTTGAGTTACTTAGCCATCTGTAACTTGTCACCCCTAGGAACAGAGGGTCAGCACGGAATGAGGTCTAGATAAAAATAATTTAATATCTGGAAATATATCAACCCCCTTATTTTAGCTGTTAAATAAACTTAATGGTACAAATGACAGAGAAAAACCTCCTGACCTCATAGCATTTATGGTCTGGAGTTCATAATAACTACAAAGTACTTAATCTGTAGGGGAGGGTTAATTTCCCCCACCCAAACAATTGATCTGGACGTGCCTGGTGACATCTGACCTACTTTTTCAGCATTCCAGGCAGTAATTACCCAAAGCCCTCCCCAAAGTCTCAGTCTATAAATTCCTCCTTTTTATAAGATTTAACAAGCCTTTAGTGTGCTCCTGCAGCACTTCAAAGTCACACTAGCATCAGGGGAGTGTTTTTAAAACATGGAATGTACATAGTGCTTTCTGGACTGTTTCAGTCTTTAGACAGAACTACAGGGATACGAGTGTCAGGTACCGTAGTCTGGAGGGAATAGCTGGGACGTGGGGAGAACAGTGGTAGAAAGGTGTGGGCTCCCAAGTTTATTGAATGAAGCAAATGGAAGAGTACCAGCTGGATCTAGTGTGAACCAGACAATGGGCAATTCTGAAGTATATCATGCTCTAAAGAACAGTAGCCACCTCTTCCCCCCCAGCCCCATCCCAATTGGGTCTGGTGGCATGGGAACGGCAGAGCAAAGACTTAGTTACTCCCAAAGCCCCTTTCCATACATCTAGAGCTTCCACTTCTATCTCTGCTTACACGCATTGCAGCTAAGGATGATATAGTTACTTTAATATGCTCTGTCAAATTAAAATACCTACTTTGTCAAAAGCTCAGAAGAGACTTTGGAGGAATTATTGCTTCCAGAGGTTCTATATCTGCCAAATGTTTCTCAAGAAAGAGTATACCATGATTGGGGAAATACAGTGATTTCTTTGTTGTTCTAGAACAGCACTCACCGGTATGGTAGCTGCTAGCCACATGTGGCTATTAAAATTAATTACAATTTAGAAATCAGATCTTTAGTCACACTAGCTAGATTTCAAGAGCTCAGTTTGGCACATGTGACTACTATATTGTGTACTGACTACTATATTGGACAGGATAGAATCATAGAACATTTTTGTCATTTCCAACATTTCCGTGCAGAAAATTCCACTGGACAGCAGTATTCTACAATAAGAATTGTTAACACCTTTGTTGTGTTTCCATCTTACTAGTCGGCAATATTCCTTTATTAGTAAATGTAATGATTACCTTCTGTTACCTCCATCCTCTTATTTGGCTAGGATCTGTTTTCATTTACTTATTCAAGAGAGTACAGTGAATTGAAAAACTGTGAGTAGTGAATTTAGGCATTTAAGTATAGTGAGAATGAAGCCTTTCCTAGAATTTTGTGGAAAATTATTTCAGTGGTCAATTTTTATTTTGGCTGTGAAGATAATTCAGTATCCTTAGAAAATAAATTCTGATGTACTTAGGCAAAAGAGTGCCTCAATTACCCCACATTTTGCAGTTGAAGTATTGTACTACTCAAGTGCATTTTTTTTGTTAATAAGAGATGCTAGCCTGGGAAATACAAGCAAGGCTCCAAAAACATTCCAAGAAAACTGCCACATGACATATCACATGTAGCATATAAGTTCTCAATAGTGTTTCCAAAATGGAATTGACAGGAAAACTACAGCCCCTTAAAAAATAATACTTATTCATTAATTTTTCATTACAAAATGTTCATTAAATATATTGGAAAATACAAAAAAGTTGGACAAGTTTTTGCATGCTCATAATTTCCTTTGTTTTAATTAAGCATACTTTTTTTTTTTTTTACAGTTGTCATTATACTAGAGTTTGAAGCTTCATGTTGAAGACTGCATAATTAAGTCTTCTGGCTAGACCTGTTATGAATCGACTCTTAAGAGGTGGATTTTTATGAAAGATTTTTTGATGGGGGGTAGGAGGGGAAGGAAACTTTATAAATCCTGGTGACTTTAAGCATCCTTCGCTGCTATCTATCTTGTAACAGTTACACCTGTATGGCATTTTAAGCCCATCCTTCGACACGTGAAAAGAAAAAGGGGTGTAGTTAATTTACAAAGCGAATTAAGTTCTCGTGGGTAAAGTCGCAACCAAAGCAGGAAAGAAAAACATCTAGGCAGCTGCGTGATGTATTTATTTAATGACAAATTTCCAGAGCATTAGCCCAATATTTATATTCGCTTCGGCAGGGGAGGGAGCCTTTCCACTCTCCGCCTCAGCTCCCAAGTATCAGATCCACCCCTTCTTCCGAGTCAGGGGTTTGGTGAGAAGAGCATAAGCCTTCACAACTCCTGGCACCCCTTGCTTGGCAAAGCCTGGGCTGGGGTGGGAGTGGGGGCCTGGGGTCCCAGTGGGACCCGGGCGTGCGGGGGCGGGGCGTGCCGGGCGGGGGCGTGCCGGGCGGGGGCGTGCCGGGCGGGGGCGTGCCGGGCGGGGGCGTGCCGGGCGGGGGCGTGCCGGGCGGGGGCGGGGCCCCGGCGCGCCGGTCACGTGCCGCAAGGGCCTGGCGCAAGTAATCCCGGCGCGCGCGCGCTCGTGGCGCGGGCGGCGTGGAGGGGCGGCGCCGCCTCGCGGAGTAGTGCCTGGCAGCCTCACGCTCCGCCCCGTTCCGGGCTCCGGCACTCGGGAGACCGTCCTTCCGCGGGGCCGCGAGTCCTCCGGTAGTGCCAGCCAGAGTCGGTGCCGGCCGCTTCATCGACGTGGGGAAGCCTGCGGTCGGGGCCCCCGCCACGGGAGCTCCGGGAGCCCGGGTGACCGCGTAGGTCAGTTTCCGTGGCCGGTTCCTGTGCGAGCGCGTTCCCCCCTGCCTGGTACGCGGGGAAAATCTGTCATCCCCTGGTGGGGCGTGCGCGGGCCTCTCGCGCGCGTCTTCTAGGACGGTCTGAGTCGTGACGCTGTGCTCCCACACCGAGCTAGGCTTCCTTGTGGCCGCGGGCTCTCCAGTGCTGCAAAGTTAGTTGTTGAAAGTAGCAAGATGTTGGCGTTTGTTGCGCTTCCACTCGGGGTGCAACGACTTCGTGCTGGTGCTACATGTGTTTCCTATCAAGTCGTCAGCTGTGTGCTTTCTCAGTACTTTGATGTGTGCATCATAACTTTTAGTTTCCTACTACCAAGAGGAGAGGATTGAATCTCAGTGGAAGTCACGAGCTGTCCATGTGACCATTCTCACGGTGTACCTCGTGGTCACTTCGACAAGCATGGAAGACTATCAAAGGGATTCAGAAACAGTTATGAAAGATTGCAGCTGCACTATAGAAAAAGATTCATTTACCCGGTGGCCTTGTTGATTGGCAGAAGGCGTTGAAAAGGGTTTTTCTGATTTAATTAATATTAGTTTTTCGTTCTCAAAGTCGTTGCTTTATGCAGACTATATTGTGAAGTTGAACCGTTGGCAATGTGGTGTTGAATGGAGACTGCTCAAATTTAGCACATTTAGCTGAAGACTTTTTTTAAAAAAAATTATTTTGTTTCTGAGATAGAAACAGCGTGAGCAGGGGAGGTTCAGAGAAGGAGATACAGAATCTGAAACAGGCTCCAGGCTCTGAGCTGAGCCCGATGCAGGGCTCGAACCCACGAACCATGAGATCATGACCTGAGCCGAAGTCCAACGCTTAACCGACTGAGCCACCCAAGCTAAAAGGCTGTTGTGGATAGTTGGTAATATCTAAAATCAGTGATGTGGTTTGTCTGAAAACTTAAGCCTTAGCATTCTAGTTGATTTATTCTTGACAGAGTTCAGAATAATCTCACCTCTTTACTAAGCATTGGGAAGATAGTTTTGTCAATTTGTTTTGAGGGCTAGCAATGTTTGCGTTCTAACCCTGAGAGCAACGAATTTTATGCAGGTAGTATTGTAGGTATAATTTATGCATCCCTCCCCCCGAAAATTTTAAAGCTCTCTGTGTTAATTACAGAATGGTTACAAAATCCACCTTCTTTCCATCCCCTAGTTGTAAACTAGGAGCTCTATCTACAATCTACAGGAAACAAAAAACAAAACTGTCAGTAACAGCTTTAAATTTTATCATCTTTTTGTTTTCTCCCTGGCAGCACTGAACATTTGATATCCAAAACAGGAGGTAACTGCCGCAAGTTGAGAGGATTTATCTGAAGCAGTTGTAATTCTGTGTAGTCTTCTGCCAAGGTCAGTTTATCAGATGACACTTGCCTAAATATCTCAGCAGAATCTTGTCAGTGGAAATTTATGGTGGGTGGCTAATCCTGGTCTCTGGAGGCCCTTCAGTCTTGGAGGTATTATTCAAGCAGTACTTACACCTGTAATTCATAGCAGCTAGATGTTTCTATGAAAACATTGCTCCCCCCACTCTGCCCTTAAGGCAAAGGGGGAATACTTGTTTGGAATCAACAAGTAGGTAGAAGAATACAGCTGGTTGTTGTTGTTTTGTTTTGTTTTTGAGGAATAACATGGTGCAGTGTTAGAGAAGTTAAAATTTTTCTTCTTGTGGCTTTATTTAACTTATAGAAACATCTGTATATTTAATTATTATCTTTTCAAGTTGGAACTCTGTGACCCTTTCTTATCTCTTGACATCACTAAAAGCTGAGCTTTTGTACATTCTATGGATTCACTGAGAAAAGTAGTAGAAGGTAGAAATCTGCTTAAGAAATAACATGGAAAGGAAAGAATGAGCTGGCACATGCACAGGAGAAATGGTTGATGTGGTTAGGGACCTTGTCAGTTCTTTCAAGCCAAGTCCATTGGAAGTCAGAACTTTATTGATGACTAGTAAATTTTTTCCAGTTCCTAGAACGAAGGCTGGTGTTAGCAGTGTAGTCACTAGCGTATGCGAGTCTTGAGAGAATTCATTACAGAAGTGTTAGAAAACATGCGCTCTGTTACAGTTTATATTGATGGTCATGATGTCATATAAGTATCTTTCACGATGCTCTTGATCCCTAGAAATGTTGGATTTTCCCTCACTCATCTGACCTCAACCACCAGTTAGGTGGGCAAGTATAAGAAATAGTTCTAAAGCTTTTTCATTGTAGTTGACATATAATGATTAGTTTCAGGTGTACAACATAGTTCCTATACAGTTCTGTATATTAAGCTATGCTTACCATGATAAATGTAGTTACCATCTGTCACCATACAATTTTTATGTTTTTAGTAAGAGGAACTACTAGGTCACTGGCTTTGAGTTCTTGTACATATCAGCCAGCAAATAGGAAATTACTATGTAGTGAAAACAGTCTTTGTCTATTTTCCAATCATGTGACAATGGAAAGTAGCCACATGTTTTTACTTTGTTATTTAAAGTTTTTCTTTAAAGAGAAACTTCTGACTATATGATAGATAACAGGTCAGAATTACTATGTATACATAATTAAAGTTTGGAGCTTTATCATTAAAAGGTAGCAATAAATCTCATTGTTAGAGTATTTTTGCTGTCTAGAACTGGATTTGTCTAATGTATGGACTTCTCTGCTCTTTGCTTCTACAGATCCAAACTGTTTGAAACAGTAGTTAGTAGTTCTCAGAATCTATCAAGTTCAGTGCAAATCAGGGTTGCATCTAAGAGTTCTTGGTTATCAAAGCACACAAAATGTGTAGCAACCTAAGGTTAGTTTAAACAGTTTCATAAAGCAAGGCCCAGAAGCTTATATAATTTTCACAAATTTTGATTAATACTTTCAACCAAATAAAGATAAATACACAGCAAGCGGGATCATTCTTTTACTATGTTAGTATGACATCTAAGTCCATAACAAGTATGAATAAGAGAAGTGTAAATATGTCCTATGTAAAGTAAATAATTTGGTATAAATGTTTTTACATTGTCTTCAGTGGTTTACAAACTGTAGTGTTACATACTGCAATTTTAGGTCCCTGTCTATCATTTCTCCTCCAAAGGACACGAGCTGTTTATCAGGGCACAAAGTCTTATTGGAAGGAATTTGTAAAGTTTCACTGTATTAAAAGTTAAGTGACTTTTAATTGAACTTTACATTTTTAAAAGGAGGAAGTGAGTACTTCCTAAAGTGGACATGACAATTTGTTTTCCTTAAATTGTCATGTTTTGGCTAATTCCTTTTAGTAAATAAAGCTTCTAAAACTGAGGAGATTAAGCCAGAATTCAGATTTAACTTCCTTAATGCTCACACAGGAACAATAACTAGAATCCGTGGCCTTTAATTTTAGAGGCTGAATTGAGTTTTATGGAATATATAGCACTAATAACGTTACGTGCCTTGATTAGAAGTTCTAGATTATGGTTATGGCTTTATTGTCAAACACTTGTCAAGTAACTTTACCTCTGTACTTTTTGGGTTTTTTTTTTTTTATTTCTAAAATCAGTGTAAGGTTAAATATGAATATGCCAGTGTTGAATTTCTAAAACAATGTATTTGTGTAACTGTTATCCCAAATTTATAGTTGTATACATTTTATATATGTATATATGTACACATAGATATATCAACATTAGAAAACTCACTGATTGTTTGCTAGGAGTTAGTAAGAATGAGGACAAAATTTATTTTCTTGCTATTGCTGTGTTTTTACATAGTGTAATTTTTATATTTTCCTCACATTAAAAGAATATAATAACAGGAAAGAAAAAAGTCTAAGCAGCTAGCTACATTAGAATGCAGTGCTCAGTGCACTACAGATTTTTATGTTAGATTTAGTTTGTAAAATATGTTCATAAAGGGACCCCTGGGTAGCTCAGTCGGGTAACTGTCTGACTTTGGCTCATGTCATGATCTCACAGTCTGTGGGTTTAAGCCCCATGTCAGGCTCTGTGCTGACGGCTCAGAGCCTGGAGCCTGCTTCAGATTCTATGTGTCCCTCTCTCTTTGCCCCTACCCCCCTTGCTTTCTGTCTCTGTCTCTCAAAATAAAATTTAAAGACATTAAAAAAGTTAAAAAAAAAAGTTCATAAATAAATTTAATTTTTCTTACTATTCAAATTCCTAGCATACAGTGTGTTTCAAATATTGTTGTAATAATATCAAGCATAAAAGCAGTATCTGAGAACTTTTAATTTTTTTATGTTTGTTTATTTTTGAGAGAGACAGAGCATGAGCAGGGGAGGGGCAGAGAGAGAGAGAGAGAGATAGAATCCAAAGCAGGCTCTAGGCTCTGAGGTGCCAGCACAGAGCCCGATGCAGGGCTCGAACCCACCAACTATGGGATCATGACCTGAACCGAAGTCCAACACTCAACTGACTGAGCCATGCAGGTGCCCCTGAGAATTTTTAAAATAATCACAACATGTGGTCAATTTTGAATAATTAGGTTCCTTTTGACTTTAATAGAACAAAAACCATTTGACAGTTTTAAGAACCATATTTCAGATGCTTCCTGAATTTCTTCCACTGTAAAATACACATAACATAGAATTACCCTTTTAACCATTTAAGTCTACTGTTCAGTGGCACTGAGTAATTAACATCCTTGTGCAACCACTGCCACTGTCCATCTCCAGGATTATTTCATCATCCCAAACAGAAACTGTGTAACCACGAAACCCTATGCACTCCCTCCTTCAGCTCCTAGGCACCACTATCCTATTTTCTGTGAATGTGTCTACTCCAGGTACCTCATGTAAATAGAATCATTTAATATTTGTCCTTTTGTGTCTAGTTTCACTTAGCGTATTGTGTGCAAGGTTGGTTCCTCCATGTTGTAGCATGTGTCAGAATTTGCTTCCTTTTCAAGGGTGAATAATAATCCATTGTATGTATATACCACACTTTTTCTAGTCACCTGTCACTGGACACTTAGATTGCTTCCACCTCTTGGCTATTGTGAAGAATGCTGCTATGAACACGGGTGAGCAATTATCTGTTCAAGTCTGTGCTCTAACGCTTTTGGGTACATTGTGTGTCATATGGTAATTCTTAATTTTTGAGAAATTTCTATACTTTCCTGACAGTTTATGATGCCCAGTTAAATGTTATGTGTATGATTGAGTCAAGTTAACATGGATGTCTTTGAATTTTAACTTTTTAAATATCATTAAGAACTTGAAGACAAATTGTTATTTTGAGTCTTTGGTACTCAGGTGAATTAACTCTGATTGTTGAACTTTATTATCTTTTTACTTTTTAATTTTTTTTTATGTTTATTTTGAGAGAGATAGCAAGCAGGGGAGGGGAGGGGAGGGGGGGGAGAGAGAGAGAGAGAGAGAGAGAGAGAGAGAGAGAGAGAGAGAGGGAGAGGGAATCCCAAGCAGGCTACACACTGTCAGCATGGAGCCTGATGTGGGGCTTGAACTCATGAACTATGAGACCATGACTTGAGCCAAACTCAAGAGTTGGAAGCTTAACCAGCTGAGCCACCCAGGTGCCCCAAACTTTACTACCTTTGATTTCTGTAGGAATTTTCTACATTGATTCTGTAGACATTAAACTTGAATACTAAAGAAAAGTAGCAGTTCAACTTCTGATAGACTTCCAACCAAATTTAGCAAGTCATGACTGTCCTTTAGGCTCCAAGTTTTAGGGTCTTTGCCAGGATCTCAGAGTTGTTAAGTGCTATAGAATTTATCTGCTGTATTGAGGGGGCATTTAGTGGCACAGACCATCAAGTATGGGGACCAGTCTAATTAGGTAATTTACAGTGTTTATAAAACAACAAAATAAATAATTTAGAAGCCTAGCTTCCTCAGTGGACCTCAGAGGAGAGGAAACTAGGCAAAATAGTCTGTGGTTTCCCAGTTTTTGAAGCTCAAACTGTTTTTTGTCTAGTTGGTTCCTTGAAAACATTCTCTTCGTTGTTAAAAATCTTACTAATCTTAAATTTTTTTAATGTTTATTTTTGAGAGAGAGACAGAGACAGATGCAAGCGGGGAAGGGTCTGAGAGAGAGGGAGACACAGAAACTGAAGCAGGCTCCGGGCTCTGAGTGGTCAGCACAGAGCCTGATGCAGGGCTCAACTCCTAAACCATGAGATCATGACCTGAGCCGAAGTCAGACGCTTACCCTACCATGCCACTCCAGTGCCCCCAAATCTCCTTAATCTTAAAAACAAAGCTTGGAATTGCATGAATGTGGAAAGAGCAGTTGAAAATCTCCACAAAGTGGTGATGAAAAACACAATGGCAGTAAGCTATTACTCAGATCCATTCTGATCAGCTGCAGTAAGGGATTGCTTGTCTTTTTTTTCTCTTATATGTCAGAGACCAAGCCCTTTTCTGAAATAAGCTTGTGATTCCAGAGAATGTTTTTTAAAACAAAGTCTGTTCAGCATGTGAATTTGGATTCTTTTGTTTTTCTTCTAAAGTCAACTATTAGTCATAGGTATCAGTTCATAAATTAGAGATGCATCAAGTTAAAAAATATTAATCCTTAGTAATCCTAGAGTAGATTTTTTAAAAGTTCTTTTTCTGTGACCGATAAGAAAAAGCCTTCATTAGGAATGCCTGGATGGCTCAGTTGGTTAAGTGTCTGACTTTGGCTCAGGTTATGTTCTCAAAGTTCATGAGTTTGAGCCCCATGTCTGGCTCTGTGCTGATGGCTCGGAGCCTAGGGTTTACTTTAGATTCTGTATCTCCCTCTCTCTCTGTTCCTACTCTGCTCATGCGCTCTTTCTTTCTCTCAAAATAAAGATTAAAACAATTTAAAAAACCTTCATTAATTGTTAATAAATAAAAGTGTACCACTTAAAGGCATTGCGTTTAGGCCTTCCGATAGGGAGACTTGATGCTTTGTTCTCAGAGAACTAAATCCACATCCATTCATCTGTCTGTCTATCTATTTAACGTTTGATTATCTGCTGTGTTTTGGGCACCTTGCTAGGTACTAGAAATATGGGGAACATAATAGACATGAGACCCTTGTGCCATTCAAGTTTACAGGGAGTGCAGTGTAAGGAGAGCCAAAGAAATGACCCCAAGAATACTTGCAGGCTGACGTGTGGTAAATACAGTGAGGGATCTAGTTGAGATTGGGAATGAAGAGAGAGCAAGGCAGACTTCTTGAGAGAGGTGGGTAGTAATTGATTTATATACTTATTCCTACAGTATTTATAAGTTCCCCCTAGTATAAGGCCTAGTTTTATTCATTAATGAGCCAGCAGAGCTCAGGACCATACCTAGAATGTGGTATTCCTGGAATGTGGTCAGCGCTCAATCCAGTATTTGCTGCTTCATCTCCTTGTGGGGCACAAGTGTTAGGCGGGAGGGGGGGGGGGTGCTGGTGCTGGTTGGGAAGCTGCAGCTTCTTGGGCACGTCACACTGGACACCTTCCCAGCCCATGCTGACTGACTACCTGGATGCCTGCCGAAGGCACGTGGTTTAAGATCCTAGTGGATATTCTAAAATTCAAGTCTGCCTTGTCAGCAGTGGGCTTTGCGTTCTGATTCTTGAATGGAGAAAGAAGTTGCCATGAATGGTTTTATGCCTCGGTTTAGAACAGTTTTTGTAGCTTAGTTGGAAGGAACAGGACGATGAATATGCTGGTCATACTGCTAGCATTTTAGGAAGTTTACTGAGTTTTTAAATCCCAGGTCTGTGTGTGCCACTGAGAAATTACCTTGCTAAAATATATTCTTAACTGTTTTCTGCTCCTAACATGAAATGATTTGTTTATGAAAGTAAGTTTTAAATGTATATGTGGTTTGGGGGCGCCCGGGTGGTTTTTGGTGGCTCTTGGTTTCTGCTCAGGTCATGATCTCATAGCTTCATGGGTTTGAGTCCTGCGGGAGGTGTGCTGACAGCACAGGGCCTGCTTGGGATTCTCTCTCCCCCTCTCTCTGCCCCACCCCCACTTGCACTTTTTCAAAATAAACATTAAAAATGTATATATTTAAATGTATATGTGATTTTATAGACTTGTTTCTACAGGGAGAGGAGAAAGTGTCCGTCTCCTTCCCACCCCTGCCACCCCTTTCTTGGGTCAGAGAAGTTTTTAAAAACAATATAGAGAAAATGCAGTTTGGAACTTATCTTCAAGGATTTACTTAAGTCCTAAAATTTACAGACCACAAACCTTTAGAATTGGGTTGGCCTGCTGATAGGCTAATTAGTTTTGATAGATGTGGTGTTAAAATTGCTTTGAAAATGGCAGAGTGTCCAGATTGCTTTAAGAATGTTTTTTAATCAAACAGCCACCTGCATTAAAATCTATGGGCATTAAGCAGAGAACAGCGAGAGATTCCCCCCCCCCCCCCGGGTTTTGGTGAAATTTAACCAAGGCCTGGTTTCCTTCAAGATAATCTGTTTTATTTGCCTCTATTACACCCCGCCACCCACTCATCCTGTCTTATAGTAAGAGTTCTCTCCCTTGTTAAGATGCCCAAGAACGTGTTTCTGGTCTGAGGGAATCGGTAGCCATGGGACAGGAGCTCTTCCTGGGCTGTCTGGCTTTGCCCACCGGCCCTTAAGTACCATCTCCCTGCCCCCGGTCTCAGTGCCATGCCCCCTTCTTGGGCTTTTCATCCACTCACTTTAGGCACCTCTAGGATCTTTTCAATCCCGCACGCCTCCTTTCTCCTACGTATCAAGCTTTTCCTGTTTCTCGCCCTTGCCCCACAGCTGTTAACATGTGCCCAGCTATCCTAAGTCTGGAGCTAACACTAGCTCTTCAGAACAAAGCTCCTTTAAAGGAGCCTGCTGTCCTCTCTCCTCATTCACTCCTCAGTGTACCCACACCTGCTTTTGTCTGTACCCTTGACTTCATCAGTGTCCTCTGATTCACCAAGACCGGCCAGTGATTTCCTACCTGGTCTTGTGCTGCCTTTACCGTTTCACACCCATCTGGCTTCTTTGAAGCTCGGTCCTCTCTTGGTTTCAGTGCTGTCACCCTCTGTGTCCCCATTTCCAACCTTGGTCCTTCTCTGCTAGATCGTAGTCACAGGTCTCGTTCCCCTTAAATGTTGGACTGCTCCAAGCGAGGGATCTCATCTACTCCTGTGACCACTGCTGGGCTGAGAGTCCCACCGTGTGAATTCCAGTCTGCAACTGCGTGCTTCTCACAGTGCTCTCTGGACCTCTCCCCCTCCAGTTCCCACAGGAATCTCAGACTCCCAACGGCCGGCATGGACTCCCCTCTCCTTTCCTAACACCTGTCCATGTTAGCAACTTCTTCCCCCTGCTGGTCTTGGAGAACTTTTCATTCCTCAGGTTCCAGCTTAAACATCACCTTCTCTGTGATTCCTTCTCTAACCAAAGCAGATGAAGAGTGAACCATGCTCTTCTCCTGTACAACCACTGTCCCTTGCACACATTACTACTCATGACACATGTTGGTATGATGATTGGCCTGTCCTTTGCCCACGTTCCTATTCATGGCACGTGTTGGTCTGTCTGGTGACTGGCCTGTTTCTGAGGGGCAGAGACTGTGTTCTCATCGTTGTGCCTCCTGCCAGGCAGCCCATCTTGGGTAAGTATTAACAAACATTTGTTAGGTACATCTTATCCCAGTCCCTGCATTTATGAGCCGCTGTTGGGGTTAATATATTACAGTGGACTGTTTATGTGGGTAAGGTTTAGGGGCGCCTGGGTGGCTTAGTCGGTTAAGCGTCCGACTTTAGCTTAGGTTACGATCTCGCGGTTCGTGGGTTTGAGCCCCGCGTCGGGCTCTGTGCTGACTGCCAGCTCAGAGCCTGGAGCCTGTTTCAGTCTGTGACTCCCTCTCTCTCTGACCCTCCCCTGCTCACACTGTCTCTCTCTCTCCTAGAAATAAATAAAAACATTAAAAAAAAAATTTATGTGGGTAAGGTTTATTTTTTATTTTATTTTGGTCATCGTGATAAGTGTTCCTTTAAATCTCTATCCCTGATTTCCCCCTTTCCCTTACCCACATTCCCTCCAGTAACCATCAGTTTATTCTTTATAGGTAGGAGACTGTTTCTTTGCCTGTCTCATTTTTCCCCCTTTGCTCATTTGTCTTGTTTCTTAAATTCCACATATGAGTGAGATTACATGGTATTTGTCCTTCTCTCACTTATTTTGCTTAGCATTATACTCTAGCTACATCCATGTTGTTGCAGATAGCAAGATTTCATTCTTTTTTATGGCTGAATAATATTCCATCGTGTGGGTGGGTGTAATCACACATCTTTATCCACTCATCTATCAGGGGACATTTGAGCTGCTTCCAGAGTTTGGCTATTGTAAATAATGCTGCAATAAACACAGGGGTGCTTGCATCCCTTTGAATTAGTGTTTTTAAAACTTTTTGGATGAATACCCAGTAGTGCTATTCCTGGATTGTAGGGTAGTTCTAATTTTTCTTAATGTTTATTCATTTTTGAGAGACAGAGCACAAGTAGGGGAGGGGCAGAGAGAGAGGGAAACACAGAATCCAAAGAGACTCCAGGCTCTGAGCTGTTAGCACAGAGCCTGACGCGGGGCTCGAACCCACGAACTGTGAGATCATGACCTGATGAAGTCAGATGCTCAACTGACTGAGACACCCAGGCACCCCTAGGGTAGTTCTATTTTTAATTTTTTGAGGAACCTCCATACTGTTTTCCACAGTGGCTTTGTCAGTTTGCATTTCCACAAACAGTACAAAAGGTTTCCTTTTTCCCCACATCCTCACCAACACTTGTTATTTCTTGTGTTACTGATTTTAGCTGTTCTGGCAGGTGTAAGGTGATATTTCAGTGTAGTTTTGATTTCATTTCCCTGATGATGGGTTATGTTGAGCATCTTCCCATGTGTCCATTGACCATCTGTATGTCTTAGGAGAAATGTCTGTTCATATCTTCTGTCCATTTTTTATTGGGTTTTTTTTTTTTTTTGGTGTTGTATAAGCTCTCTCTATATATATATAACATATATTTTTAATTAATCTGTGCCCTATTGTGGGGCTCGAACTCATGACCATAAGATCAAGAGTTACAAAGTCCTCCAACTGAGCCAGCCAGGTGTCACTAAGGTTTTTATATATTTTGGATACGTATTTTATCAGATATGTCACTCGCAAAATCTTCTCCCATTCAGTAAGTGGCCTTTTATTTTTGTTGATGGTTTCCTTTGCTGTGCAGAAGCTTTTTATTTTGATGGTTCCCCAGCAGTGTATTTTTACTTTTTTGTTTCCTTGTCTCAGGACACATCTAGAAAAATGTTGCCATGGCCAGTGTGTGAGAAATTACTGCCTGTACTCTCTTCTATGATTTCTGTGGTTTCATGCCTCATATTTAGGTCTTTAATCCATTTTGAGTTAATTTTTATGTGTGGTGTAAGACAGTGATCCAGTCTTATTCTTTTACGTGTGGCTGTCCAGTTTTTCCAATATCATTTGTTGAAGAGACTATATTTTTCCCATTGTATATTATTGTCTCCTTTGTTGGAGATTAATTTATCATATAACTGTGGGTTTATTCTGGGCTCTTTAGTGTGTTCCATTGATCTATGTGTCTGTTTTTTTGCCTTTATCATACTGTTTTGATTACTACAGCTGAGTAATATGTGTTGAATTCTAGGATTGTGATACCTCCAGTTTTATTCTTTTTCAAAATTGCTTTGGCCAGTTGGAAGTCTTTTGTAGTTCCATAGAAGTCTTAGGATTGATTGTTCTAGTTCTATGAAAAATGCTGTTGGTATCTTTTTTTTAAAAGTTTATTTTTGAGAGAGAGAGACAGAGCATGAGTAGGGGAGGAGCAGAGAGAGAGGGAGACACAGAATCTGAAACAGGCTCCGAGCTGACAGCACAGAGCCTAATGGGGGGCTCGAACTCACCAACCATGAGATCATGACCTGAGCCAAAGTCAGACGCTTAACCGACGGAGCCACCCATGCACCCTGCTGTTGGTATTTAGACAGGGATTGCATTAAATGTTTAGATTGATTTGGGTAGTATAAACATTCTAACAGTATTCTTCTCCTGGGGCCTCTGAGTGCCTCAGTCAGTTGAGCATCTTCTTCTTGATTTTGGCTCAGGTCATGATCCCAGGGTCCTGGGATTGAGCCCTGCGTTGGGCTCTGCAGTGATTGTGGAGCCTGCTTGGGATTCATTCTCTCTCTTCCTCTTCCCCCTCCCCCTCTCAGTAAAAACAGCAACAAAACATAATTGTTCCCCAAATCCACGATCGTGGAATATTTTACCATTTGGTTTTGTCATATTCAATTTCATTCATCAGTGTTTTGTTTTCAGAGTATAGATCTTTCATGCTCTTGGTCAAGTGCATTCCTGGGTATTTTAAAATTTTTGTTGAAATTGTAAATGGAATTGTTTTCTTCCACTTTCTACTACTACATTATTAGTGTATAGAAGTGCAATGAATTTCTGTATATTGATTTTGTATCCTGTGATTTTGCGAATTCATTTATCAGTTCTGGTAGTTTTTTTGGTGGAGTCTTCAGGGTTTTCTATATATAGCATCACATCATCTGTAAATAGTGAAAGTTTTACTTCTTCCTTACAAATTTGGATGCCTTTTATTTCTTGTCTGATTGGTGGTGTTAGGGCTTCCATTACTACGTTGAAGAAAAGTGGTGAGTTGATATCCTTGTCTTGTTCCTGATCTTAGGAGAAAAGCTGTCTTTCACCACTGAGTATGATGTTAGCTGTGGGTTTTTCATAAATGGCCTTTATTATGTTGAGGTGTATTCCTTCTAAACCTATGTTGAAGATTTTTGTCAAGAATGGATGTCACACTTTGTTAAATATTTTTTTTACATGTAGTGAAAGGATAAAAACTGTATGATCATTTCTCTTCTTGATGTATCATGTTGATTGATTTGTGAATATTGAACCACCCTTGCATCCCAGGAATAAATCCCATTCGATTGTGGTGTGTGATTTTTTTTTTAATGTATTGTTGAACTTGGTTTGCTAATATTTCTTTGAGGATTTTTGCATCTATATTTGCTGGAGATATTGGTCTATAATGTTTTTTCTCTCTCTCTCTCTTATTTTTTTTAAATTTTAAAAATTTTTTGTAGTGTCTTTATCTGGTTTTGGTATCAGGGTAATGCTAGCCTCATAGAATGAATTTGGAAGCTTTTGCTCTTTTATTTTTTGGAATACTTTGAGAATAGGCATGTTTTGTAGAATTCATTCTATGAAGCCATCTGGTCCTGGACTTCTCTTTTGGGGAATTTTTTGATTACTGATTCAGTTTCATTGCTGATAATTGGTCTGTTCAAAATTTTTGTTTCTTCTTGATTCAGTTTTGGGAGGTTATATGTTTCTAGGAATTTATCCATTTCTTCTGTCCAATATGTTAGCACTAATTTTTCACAATGTTCTCTTACAATCCTTTGTTAATTCTGTCATGTTGATTATTTCTTCTCTTTCATTTTTGATTTTGAGTTTTTTTTTTTGAGTTTGGCTAAAGATCTTTAAAAATTTTTTTAAATGTATGTTTATTTTTGAGAGAGAGAGAGGGAGAGAAAGAGAGGTGAGAGAACATGAGCTGACAGAGGCAGAGAGAGAGAGAGGGAGACACAGAATCCAAAGCAGGCTCCAGACTCTGAGCTTTCAGCACAGACCCTGATGTGGGACTCAAACCCACCAACCGTGGGATCATCACCTGAGCCAAAGTAAGATGCTTAACTGAATGAGCCACCCAGGTGCCCCAAGACTGATCATTTAAAAGGAGTAGCTCCTGGTTTCTTTGACATTTTTGCTATCATTTTAAATACTCAAATATATTTTTCTGCAGTTTTATAATTTAAAATAGTATCTTGGGTTTGTCTCAGAATATGATTTCATTCTCTAAAGATTAGGTTTTATGGTTTTATTTAATTTCTTCTCTGAACTTCTTTTCAAGTTGCTTTCCCCCCCCCCCCCCTTAGTTTTAGGCTCTTTGTTTTATTTTTTATTATTTTTTAAAATGTTTTATTTATTTCTGAGAGAGAGGCAGCGTGAGCAGGGTAGGGTCAGAGAGAGAGAGTGGGAGACACAAAATCCGAAGCAGGCTCCCAGCTCTGAGCTGTCAGCACACAGCCTGACGCAAGACTCGAACTCACAGACCATGAGATCATGACCTGAGCCAAAGTTGGACGCTTAACTGACTGAGCCACCCAGGTGCCCCTAGACTTCTTATGCTTTAGAGGTTGTATTCATATGTCTTGTCTCCCTTAGCTATTGGCATTTAAGAGTGAGGAAACTGAAAGCTGACTGGAAATTGAGAAAGTAGGGGAGACTTGCTGACTGCCATTTTTACTAAGATTCGTCTGGCTTAGCTCTTTGTTGGGAGCTGCTGGTGTCCTCTTGGAGTAGTTATCCTTCAGGGGCTGTGCCCAGCTTAGTCTCCTCCCAGGGGGTGGAGCCTGGCGTGTCAGCATTAGGAATGCTGATTAGGGAAGACGACTAGGAGTCCTGCTGTTCACTGTGAATAGGCTGCTGCTTTTTGAAACCATCCTTCAACTGTCTTCCATCCTCTAGTCTGTAGAGCATTTCTTTTAGCCTTAGAGGATTTAGTTAGCCAGTTGCCACTTAACCAGATGGACATGGACTTTTTAATACCTTTTTCACTATTGTAAAAAAAGCAATTCTTATCGAACATGCTTATGAAAGACTCTTATAAAGTATTTCTGTAGCGTAGATTCTTAGAAGTAGAATTGCCCTGGAAAAGGAAATGGTCTTTGTTTGTTTTTTAGTTGTAAAATATGCATAAGATAAAATTACCATCTTAAAAATGTTTGTGGTATTAAGTACATTAATAATGTGTGCTACCATCACCATCATCCATCTTGAGAACTTTTCTTATAAAACTGAAACTCCATAGCCAATAAATCCCCATTTTCCTCTCCCCCAGGCCCCTGGACACCACCATTCCACTTTCTTTCTCTTTTGATTAGTCTGCTCAAAGTACTTCATAAAAGTGGAATCATGAAGTATTTGTCTTTCTTTGACTGGCTTATTTCACTTAGCATAATGTCCTCATGGTTCATTCACGTTGTAGCATATTGCAAAGATTTCTTTCTTTTTAAAGGTTGAAAAATACTCCATTGTATGTATGTACCACATTCTGCTTAACTGTTCATCTGCTGGTGGACACTTGTGTTGCTTTCATGTTTTGGCTGTTGTGAGTAATGCAGATCTGAACACAGATGTACAAATACATTTTTGAGACCCCACTTTTAGTTCTTTTGGGTGTATACCCAGAAATGGAAGTCACAGATTATAAGGTAGTTCTGGTTTTAATTTTTGAGGCATCGCTAATTTGTTTTACACAGTGGCTGTACCATTTTACATTTCTATCAACAGTGCACAGGACTCTAATTTCTCCGTATCCTTGACAACACTTGTTCTCTGCCCCCTCCCCGCCCCATAGTAGTTGTCTTCATGCATGTGAGGTGATAGCTCATATTTGCCTTTTCCTAATGATCAGTAATGGGAACCCTCTTTTCATGTCCTTATTGACCATTTGCATCTTTTCTTTGTGGAAATGTCTATTCAAGTACTTTGTCTATTTTTGATCTGGGTTTGAGTTTTAGGAGTTCTCTGTATTTTGGTTATTATCCCGTATCAAATATATGATTGGCAAATCTTTTCTCTGTTCTTGTGGTTTGTGTTTTAACTCTGATAGTGGCTTTTGATGCACAGAATTTAAAAATTCTATGTCCACTTCTGTCTTTTTTTTTTTTGTTACCCATGCCCTTGTTCTATCCAGAAATCATTGCCAAAACTAATGTCATGAAACATTTGCCCTATGTTTTCATCTAAGAGTTTCATTGTTTTCTGTTTTGCATTTAGATCTTTGATCCAATTTGAATTAGTTTTGAATATGAGGTTTTAGGTAAAAGTTCAACGTTATTCTTTTCCATGTGGATTTTCAGTTTTCCCAACACCATTTGTTGACAAGACTGTTGAATCATGTTGGCAGTTTTGTAAAACAATCATTGAACATGTACACAGTGACCATAAACACACGCATTTCTGGCTTCCGTATCCTATTCCACTGTTCTAGATGTCTGTCTTTATGCTAGTACCCCAGTGTTTGATTACAGAAGCTTTGAAATTTGGAAGTGTCAGTCCTCCAGCATTGCCTCCTTTTTCAAGATTGTTTTGGCTATTTAGAGTTCCTTGAAATTTCATTTTTTTTATACTGAAATATTTAAAGTATTTTCTGTAGATTCTGTAGCTATGCTTTTGGGAGGGGAGTTACCATGGGGATTACATTGATCATCCTACAGTTATAGAACTAATTTGAATTTATACAAGTTTAACTTAACACACAGTAACCTTCCTCCTTTATGCTCTGTTCCCAGCCCTTTTGGCTACTGATGTCACAGAATTACATCTTTGTACACTGTGTACCCAAAACAAAAATAATTCTTTTAAATGTATTAGTCTCTTAAATTATGTAGAAAATAAGGTTTGGAGTTTGAAGACAGAATTATAATAATGTCAACTTTTAAGCCAATATTTTTTTCTTTAAATGTGTTACTCTTAAATCATGTAGAAAACAAAAAGTACAGCTATAAGCCATTGTTATATAACACTATCTTTTGTAATTGTGCATGTATTTATGTATATCAAGATGTTTATTTCTCCACATGGCTTTGAGTTAATGTCTAGTGTGCTTTTGTCTTAACTTTGCAAGGCTCTGTTGAGAATTTCTTGAAACAACAGGTCTAGTGGTAATGAACTCCCTCAGCTTTTGCTTTTATGGGGATGTCTTAATTTCTCTCTCACGTTTGAAGGCAATTTTGCCAGATATAGGATAGTTTTTCTTTCAGCACTTTGAATACATTTGCATACTGCCCTCTGTCCTCCAAAGTTTCTGGTGAGAAATCTGCCAGTCTTCCTACCCTGGATGCCTTGTATGTGATGACTTACTTCTCTCTTGCTATTGCCCAGATTCTCTCTTTTGGAAGTTAGACTATACAGTATATCTCTTTGAGTTCCCCTTAGAGTTCATTGATCTTCTCAGATATTTATATTCATATTTTTTTCCTCAAATTTGGGACGTATTCAGCTTTTATTTCTCCAATAACTCAACCCTTGTCCTCCCTCTTCTTCTAGGACTTCGTGATGCACGTTGATCTGCCCTTTGGTGTCCTGTAGGTCTCTTAAGCTCTGTTTGGTTTTCAGTCTTTTTTCTTTCTCTTCCTCAGACTCCATAATTTCCATGTCCAATCTTTCACGTTTTCTGAGTCTTCTGCCTGTACAAATATGCCTTTGAATCTCTCAAGTGAATTTTTCATTTGTTATTGTGCTTTTCAGCTCAAGAATTTCTTCTTTGTTTCTTTTTAGGTTTTCTATCTCTTTATTCATATTTTCGTTTTGTTTATGCATTTTGCCTTCCCCCATCTCTTCCTTTAGATCTTTGAATATCTTTTTGATGCCTTTTGTCTAGTATATTAGCCATCAGATCTTCTTTAGGGACAGTTTCTATTGAATTGTTTTTCCCTTTGGGCTCTACTTTTGTTTCTTGATATGCCTTGTAACTTTTTTCGTTATTGAAAACTGGACATTTGAATCTAATGTACTAATTCTAGACAGCAAATTCTCCTCCTTCCCCAGGTTTTCTAATATGTTGTTTTTTGTATTGTTGTAGGCTGCCTCTGTGCTGAAGTCAGCCTTAGCAATAAACTTCAGGTCAGGCTCAGGTCTTTTCTGAGCCTTTTGGTGGTCATGAGCAGTCATGTTCTCATTTTCTCCATAAATGCAGTTGTTTTTCAGTGTCCTAGTCTTTAGTGTCTGGCTCTTAAATGGGGAAAAACCTAGAAATGAAGGGGGAGGGGAGGAAACAAAAAAGAATGCCGGTCCTTTATATCCCCTGAAGTTCAGCCCACTGGAGGGGCTTAAAGCAGTGAGAGCTGGTGCAACAAAAGAGGCTACTTGCCTCTTTGCATCTCTGTGATCAGAAGCAGCAGCGATCAGAGCTCAGCTTTCCAGTATTTGGAGTACAGAGGTCTTTTTGCTCACCTTGATTCCTGCAAGCCATTTCAGGAATGTATGCACTGGGAAAGTTTGGGGGTGGAGATGGGCAGCTGCTGCCTTGCTAAGAGCTTAAATCGACATGAATTAACCACAGATCACTGTCCAAACTTTCTCTGGTGGTGGCAAGCCTTCAGTAGATCCCACAGTTCCAAAATAGTTACATCAGGCCAATTCTGCCAGTGCACTTGTTATCTAGGTGGGGAGACAGACAGATGCCTGGTATTTCCATACTCTAGTCATCTTAGTAGAATCTTCTCCCAAGTGTCTGTGTATTTATTGACAAATTGGAGCCCTTACCCCTGTAATATGAGAGATTGTATGCATTTATATTCATATTAACAGTTTACTGAAGTGCCTGTTTTCCATCCATGACAGTATTACGCATGTTTCATCTTTCTTAAAAAATTGAATTATGGTTGACATGCAATGTTATGTTAGTTTCAGGCATATACTTTAATTTTCTTAATCTTGTAGGCAAAAAAAATCATTTTATTTGCATTTATTAGTAAGAAAGAAATTTATATTCTGTGAATTGCTACTTACAGCATTTTGACAAATGGCTTAAATTTGGTTGTAGTCCTCTATATTTATTTTGAAGCTTAGTAAAATACAAAAGAGGAAACAAAGGAATGTTTATTGTTATTGTAATGACCACATTTTAATTTTATATCTAGCCATATAATGTATTAACCGTTTATGAAATGTTTAGTGTCTGTAAAAGCATTCTGTCAAATATGATATGACAGCTCATGAGGTTGGTTATTTTGCAGATAAGGAAACTGAGGCTTTGAGAAATTATGAAACTTGCCCAAATGTCTAGTACATTTTTCCAGCAATAATAATAATAATAATAATAATAATAATAATAATAAGGGCAAGGAGCCTCAGGGTCAAGTCCTGACCCTGCAACTGATTCATTTAGTCAGTTCTTATGTCTTTCTTATTACTTGTCAAGTGATTTTTTTTTTGTGTTAGCAGATAGTTTCCAAAAGGTAATTATGTTTGTTATTTGATATGGCAATATTATTTTTAAATCTAGAAATGAATACTGAAGCAGAACAGGAGCTTCTCCATCATGCCAGAAATGGCAATGCTGAAGAAGTTCGACAGTTACTAGAAATCATGGAAAGGAATGAAGTCATTGCTGACATTAATTGCAAAGGTAAGCTTTGAGTGGGTTTTTTAGCTTTTTCTTGTGAGTACACACAACTCTGTCATTTATTTAGCACTAATCTTTTTGGTCTTGCTAGAAATAAATTCCTAGATCTTTTTTTAGAAAGAATCTTCATAAGAGTAGGTAAAAGATCTCTCATAGGCCTAAGTCAGAGAAATTGAGATCTAGTCTTAAGGTTTAAGGTCTAGGACAATTTTATCAGCTACAGTAGTGACCCTGAGCCTACAAGTTGCAAGCTATGCTAGGGTTTTATAGTGAAATCAACCAGTTTGAGTGTTCAGTTTATGTCCAGAGTCCTGTGACGTACCTTGCAGGTGGTGTTAGGCAGGATCCCTGTCCTCCTAGAGACTAGTGTAGAGGATTAATAGATGAGACTAGTCTACACTTCACAATATGTACCAGAATATGGAACCCCAGGGTGTCATGGGATCCCATAGGAGAGGTCTGTAACTGAACCTAGAAGGATTAGCTTCTTAAAGGAAATGATTCTAGGGTTATCTATAAAGAGTGTGTAGAACTTAATCAGGTGAAAATGGAGAAGAAAAGTGTATAAGGGAGAAGATACAGCATGTGCCAGGGTCCTGAGGTGACAGGCAGTCTAGGTGGCAAGGGCCTGCAGGCAGGAAGGGTGAGGGGAGGGAAGGTAAATAGCAGCCAAATCCTAATGCATCTGTGGCAGAGTTGTACGCATTACACTCAAGTGTGCAGAGAAATAGAATTTATTTTCTAAAATGGCTCTGCTATTTCAACAAGCACCTTCTCCTTCTTGGAGTATGGAGGAGTAAATAAATGTCCGTCTTTGGGTATCTCGATCTCAGTTGCTTTTTGATAAATAATTGGTCTTCCAGAGCCTCTCTGCTCTCCTTGCCCCATCTACCTAAGCTGGTGTTTAACAATAAAGATTAGCCTTGTTTCCTTTGTAGCCTTTGGTTTCTCAGTGACCCTTGTCTTCCCAGTGCTCCTGAAGCATTTATAGCTGAACCTTGGGACAAAGTCAGACTCCTGTCTCTCTATGTGTCATACAAGTAGTGCTCTGTGACTATTACTTTGTGGCCATCTTGCAGGTGGGTGCTGGGTTAGGTGGTTGCTAGGATATCTTTCCCTGTCACCCAGATGCCACTTGCCTGTTCTTGGTTGATCTCGCTTTCTGGGCACCATGTCTCTTCATTTGTGTCTTTCTCACAGTCCTCTGTCCCCGATGCATATTTTATTCTGCTGGGTCACATTCTTCCTCTGTCCTGAGCAACAAACCTTATGGCTTCACCCAACAAACACCCAATAAACCTTATGGGTTATTATGTTTGCAGCAGAGAGAACGATGAAATGAGTTGTCCAGAAAATAGGAGTTGTTTTTGGTATGCTAAAGGAATTGTAAAAATCCTCCTGGTCCTCCAGCATAGACCAGTTCTTAATCTTTATCTTGGGATATTATTTTGAATGCCAGAAACGTTCCTGGCACTTGGTAATCCTAATGACCCTTTATTATGTACCCTTTCCATCCTTACCCATGGTTACTTCAGGTGACTTGGTGGAAAATCATCTACTGGGAAATGTAAAACTATGAAATAGATGTGAGTGCTTTTTCAAAATTTCATCGTTATACCTATCAGACTTTGTCTCGAGCAGTTTAAAGGATTTTTGTAGAGGAGTGACCTACCAGGAGATGTGCAGTTCACCAGTACAGTGAATAGGGGCCGGGGGACTAGACGTGAGTAGTGTTTCCCCATAGAGATAGCCTGTGTCTGACATTTTCTAGGATTTCTTTTCTATCTAACTTGTTTTTCCAACCCCAGAGAAGTTGAGAAAATGGTAAAATGTACTATAATCCTTTAAGAATTAAAGCTTAATCAACATAGAGATGTTATTGGTTTGAAGGAATTGCCGATGTCAAGTTGAAAGTGACAGAAGGAAGTACTGGCCTACAGCTGAAGGTTAAGGCCCATGTTTCTAGGATAGGCGGACAAAGGAAAATCAAATCTGTTTTCCTTATGGCTGTTGCTGTGTGTTCACGGTTCTGTCTATTGTTAATGGTGAGACTTTCTTGCAAATATTAATGTTTATGTGCACCGTACACTTTCTGTAAATTCTATAAGTGGTGTTATTGCTGGGTGAACTGGGAGCCCCTGGCTCTGGGGTCTCAACACAGCCCATCGCAAAGGTGTCATGGAATTCAAGAACAGATAGGTAACACAGCAGATGAGGTAACACAGCAGATGAGCCACAAAGGCGGGAAAGTTTATTAAAGCAAAAAGTATAGTCTTGAGAGGTGAGAGTGGTGAGCTAGAGGGCAGGAGGGACGGGAGGGAGCTGCATGCCCTGGGGGTTGGGTTTCTATCTGTCATTGACAGTTGTTGACCATGAGGTGGAATATTCATTACTGAGGTGAGATTTCTTTGAGGCGGAGTTTTGCACCTTTTCTTCCGTATTTGGCCTTGGGGGTTCCTGTTAGGGCCTCTGCCTCTTTGGGCCTGTCTGGTTTGAAACAGCACCTTCTGGAGTGCTGCCAGAGCAGGCCTCGGACTCTCCTGATAGCGCCCGTGACTTCGCTTTGCTGGCCTACAGGCATCCTGTTAGAACCTATCTAACTGCCTTTAAAAAAATTTTTTTGAATGTTTATTTTTGAGAGAGACACACAGGTCAGAGAGAAGGAAACACAGAATCTGAAGCAGGCTCTAGGCTCTGAGCTGTCAGCACAGAGCCCGACATGGGACTTGAACTCATGAACTGTGAGATCATGAGTGAGCCAAAGTTGGATGCTTAACCAACTGGGCTTCCCAGGTGCCCCTCAGATTTGTGCTTTTTGAGACAGAGTATTTTGTATCATCCAACTGGAGGTGTCTAGTAAAGAGTTGGAATATGGATTTTGAAGTCAGTACCACAGAAAAAATGAGGGCCAGGAGGTCCCATTATTGGAGATCCCAACAGTGAAGGACTAATTGGACAGGGGAGCTTCCAAAGGATCCTGAAAGAAGTGCCAAGGCAATGGAAACCCTGCAGAGTTGCAGGGCTGTGGCAGCCCGGAAGGCATGTGGGCCATACTGTCCAGTGCTATATGCAGTGACACTGTGCTGTGACGGCTAAAAAGTGTCCCGGGGACTCGGTGATAGCATTTGCAGATTAAAACTGGAGGACCATTTGAATGACACGGTGGGAGATGAGCCTAATTGGCCATGAGTGGTGGGGGGCTGACGGGAGTTAATGGGGTGGAGAGAGTAAGTGAAGGCAGAGTAGGAAGGAAGAGTGAAGAGCTCAGTAGCTGGTAGGGAGGATCGCATCAGATAGGGCTTTTGCTGCTCTTGCTTGTAAGATAGCAGAGATCCAAGTGTTCCTTACTTCCTCCTTACTCTTAAGTGAGGAGGAAGAGGCAGAAGGCAGGAGAAAAGTGCCTCAGAAGCAGAAAGGGATAGAGTTCAGGGCACAGGATTTGGATTAGTCTTAGGCCTCAGGAGGGAAAGATGGAAGAATGCCTGTAGATGGGGGTACGGTGGTGGTAGATTTGGTGGTAGATTTGGCTCCAGGAAGCTCAGGGGACTCCATGAAAGCTTTACTTCTCCTCGTGAAGCTAAGAGACTGAGGCCCTTTGCTAAGGAGAGGTATTTGGGGAAGAGGCTTGAGGAGAACAGTGGTGACTTGAAGTCACTTGAAGTGTGGGCTGTAGGAGAGCCCACTGAATGGGGTATTCTGAAAAGGATTGCCAGGCAGTGTCTAGAGGCTCACTGAAATATGAGATCCTGAGTTTATGGTGCTGTGAATCCACAGAATTTTGTTATTTTTGTTCTCCCACTGTTTAGCAACCTGGGTGTCGTTATAGGGAAAATCGGGCTAGTGTACTGATCAGGTTTATGGGTTTTGTAGGCTACTCTGGCAGGGTTATTAAGGGTACTGGCAAAGAAGTTAAAGTGAGAGATCAAAATACTGGATATGTTGACGGAAGTAAAGATGGAGGTGTTTACATACGTGAGAAGTGATCAAAGGATGAAAGGCTGCTTCAGCTGAACAAGTCTGGGAGTATAACTGTGTGAATAAGCTGAAAAGTGGGGAGTTTATGAGCTCAGAGATGATAATGACACACAGGCCCTGAGCCTGTGACATTGAGCAGAGGTAAAGTTTGCGGGGAAATGAGGGAGCTGAGAAACATGGGGGCTGGCATACCGAATAAGTAAGCAGACACCCTTAGGACAGGTGCAGGGTTTGCACGGGGAGAAAGACTGCCCCCCAGAGTTAGTTGGTGAGGGGTGTGCCAGTGGGAGCAGAGAAGGTGTTTGAAGCTTAATGGCAGAAGTCTCACAAGAGGGGTTGCAATGTGAGTGGAGTCCTTGACTACAGACAGTGTTGGGTTTTGATGTGGGGTTGGGGGGAGGTTCCCGTGGCTTCTGTTGTGTGAGGACTAGTGAGTGTGGGAAATGGGGGAGGGGAGACTCCACCTAGGTGATAAAGGAGAGTCCCTGTCATCAGGAAAAGAATATCAGGTTTCACTTAAGGACAGAAGGTAAAAGAAATGTCCCAACAAACAGACCGTGGCTGGAGGATTCATTGACTGGAATTACAGGTTCCAGAGGGCACACACTTTAGGGGAAACCATTGTGGGAGTCTGGGTACGTGGCAAACAATCACAGGACACTGTTGGTGGCAGCAGTCCCTCAGGGAGCTGTGTGAGGCTTGTTCTGGGTACACCGAGGCTGGTGCCTGGGGTTTCTTTTGGCTCAGAACCTGAAATCTGGGAATGGAGGGCAGCCATTAAACCTCCACCCCCTCCAGGGGAGTGCCCCACCGGCAACAGCGTGCTGCTGGCTTTGGTGGACCCTCCGCGGTGCTGGGCTTTGGAATTTGATAGGCTATATTCTCTTAAGCCTCAGTGGGAATTTTAACCTTTTGGAGCTACCTCAGCTCTAAGCTACAATGCCCATTTTTTTTTCCCCTGGATTGTACTGTATGGTATCTTTTTGTCACGCTCAGTTACTCTGTACCTCTCCTCAGCAAGGATCTGACATTTCATTGCTCTTAATTTTGGTTCTTCTTATCTAGTAAGACTCTACTACTCTGGTAACCCATATCCTCATTACTTGAGATTTTATCTGGAGTCGGGACTCCATTTTCTGTCACTGTCTGCAGAGCTAACAATTTTCCAAATGCTGCAGTAAAGATTCTTTATCAATTCCCTGTTTGCATTCACGCTCCTGACAAGGCACAGGTTTTCAAAGAAGGCAGCTTTTCATGAACTACTGTGCCAGGAGAACCATGTCTTTGTTAGATGATGGAGAGGTGGTTAGAGACTCAGACTCCCAGCCAACTAGAGATCATCTACTTTGAACGGGACCCCCATTGTGTCTCCCCCCACCCTTTTAAGAAGGAGGACATTGAGTTAGTCAGGAAGGTGGCACCAGAATCTGGGGCTTATGGGTTCTAATTCATTACACTTGTTATGCTTCTAACTATGGTATGGGAGTACCTCGGTAAAGAGAAATTTTCGTATAAGTTCCCTAAATAACGTCTAAAAATGCCTTATCTTTTTCCATTTTTAGGAAGAAGTAAGTCAAATTTGGGGTGGACACCTCTTCATCTGGCATGCTATTTTGGACATAGAGAAGTGGTCCAGGATCTGTTAAAGGTATGTATATGGCTCTATTTTTTTCTTCTTTTCTCTCTCTCTCTCTTTTTTTTTTTTTTTTTTTTGAGAGCAAGCAAGCACATGCACAAGTCGGGGAGGAACAGCAGAAAAGGAGGGGATAGACTCCTGAGCAGGCTCCATGCTCACTACAGAGCCTCATGCAGGGCTCTAGCCCACCATCTGTGAGATCATGACCTGAGCTGAAATCAGGAGTTGGACACTTAACCAACTAAGCCACCCAGGCGACCCTATGGCTCTAATTTTTAAATGAATAAATTTTGCTGTTATGGGAATTCTGAAAGTCTTAGAAAAGCCAAGTGACCATAATGGCTTATTTAAAGCCACAGCTCATCACTAACACACTTATTTGTTCTTTGCGAAGTACGTGAATTAGGTTACCTTATGATTAATTACAATTCTGTTTGCTTAGTCATTTGATTTTTGTATTACTGATTTTTTTAAATTACAAAAATGGATGTATGAATTAATGTGAAGATATTATTAGTGTTTAACATAACAGTTAAAAAAATAACCAAAGCACATCTTAAATGGTTCAAAAATGATGTCAGAATCTTAGTGAGCACCATATAAGACCTCACATTTTTCAATTATATAATTTTTTTCACATATTGGTATTTCTGAAATTATGTCTTCAAATTTAATTAGTAAACTTTACATTAAAATAGTGGCATCTTTTTCCTTCCTGAGAACCTATTAAATTGATGGAGAAAATATGGTGTTTTTAAAAAATATTTATTTTTGAGAGAGAGAGAAACAGAGGGAGAGAGAGGATCCCATGCTGGCTCTGTGAATGGATCCTGATGTGGGGCTTGACCTCACAACTGTGAGATCATGACCTGAGGAAATCACAAGTCAGATGCCTAATCCACTGAGCCACCCAGGTGCCCCCAAAATGTGGTGTTTCATTCAGACCGTTCTCTTTTCAGTATTTGGATTTCTAAAGTAGAGTGGAAGTCTATAGATTTTTAAAGAAAAGTAGCTTTTTACTCTTCTACCTCTCAGGCAGACTTTTACCTTTCAGGAAGCTTTATTGTTTTACTGTGAATTAAATCGAATGTTAACAGTGACAACCAATCAATATTAACAATGATTTTAATTTTGAAGTGTTTAATATATTTTGGGGGCTCCTCGCTGACTCAGTCTTTAGAGCATGCAACTCTTGATCTCAGGGTTGTAAATTTGAGTCGCATGTTGGGTGTAGAAATTAAAAATAAAATCTTTGAAAAAAAAGAGAAATACTTAATATTTCACGGCCCATGGAAGATGTCTTAAGTTTTCATGTTTGTCAGGCTGGTGCTGAAGTGAATGTATTGAATGACATGGGAGACACACCGCTTCATCGAGCTGCCTTCACGGGACGAAAGGTGAGAGCATTCCATGTTCAGTGTTGCAAGTGGAGTATTTGGACAAGAAGTCGCCTGTGTTTTATGACCCTGAATAGCAACTGAGAAAAGCCACAACAAATACATACACCAGCTCTATGGGTCAAAAGGCCAGAGGCTCTTAGAATGGACAACAAGGTCAGGTACTTCCACTCTGGCCTCCCGGTAGGGACTCCTTCTGTCCCTACTTGTGTCCTTCAGGGATGGGGAACCTCTGATTGTTCCTTTTCTTATAAAAACCTCTCCATTGAGAGATAATTAGATCTTGCATGAAACTCACCTACTGTAAGTACACATTTCACTGATTCTTGGTATATTTACACAGTTGTATAGCCATCACCACAATCCAGTTTTAGAACATTTCCATCCGTTCAGTTTCCTCATACCTGTTTGTGTTCATTTGCTGCTGCTTTCCCACACCTCAGACTACCACTGATTGGCTTTCTATCTCTAGGATATTGGTCTTTTCAAGAAATTTCTTTTGAAATGAAATCATACAAACTTTGTATCTGGCTTCTTTAATATGATATTACTGGAGTTTATCAATGCTGTAGCATCCATGTATCAGTAATTTCTTCCTTTTCGAGGCTGAAGAACATTCTGTTTTATGGCTATACCACATTTTTTTCATCCTTACAGTTTACTGAAAGGACTCTTCCTATTGTATTGCCTTGGCACCCTTGTTGAAATGAATTGAACATAAATGTGAAGTTTACTTCTAGACTTTCTGTTCTCCTCCTTTGACGTATGTCTATCATTATGTCAGTACTATACCCTCTTTGTTGCAGTAGCTTTATAATTTTGATATTGAGTAGTCTGAGTTTTCCAACAGTGACTTACAATATTTTAGCTATTTTCAGTCAAAAGTTTGCTTTTCTGTATAAATTTTAGGATCCTATTCTACAAAACCACCTGTTGGAATTTTTATTGAGGTTGTGTTGTCTAGAATCTTAGACCCATTTGGGAAGAACGGCCGCTTTAACAATATTGAGTCTTCCAAACCATGAATGTAAAATGCCTGTCCTTTTATTTAGATCCTTAATTTCTCTCAGCAGTGTTTTGAAATTTTCAATGTACAGATCTTATATTCCTGTTGAATTTTTTTGTAGGCATTATATTCTTTTTGATGCTATTTTGAATGGAATTTTTCTTTAAATTTCCTTTTCTGACTTCTGTTGCAATTATATAGAAAGACAAGTTGTTTTTTGTTGTTGATCTGTATCCTGTGTACTTGCTGAACTTCTTTATTCTAGTAGATTTTTGTAAATACCATAGCATGGTCTACAGTGGATCTTATCATCTGCAAATGAAGACAAATGTACTTCTTCCTTTCCAGGAAGGAAGATACTTTCTCCTCCCCTAAACCCCCACTCTTTATTTTACTAGGTCCTAGTATACTATTGAATAAATACCATGAGAGCGTAAATCCTTGTTGTTTGATCCTAGGGGAATAGTATCTCGTCTTTTACCAGTAAGTATGGTGTTAAGTTTCTCTTAGATCCTCCTTATTAGGTTGAGGAATTGCTACTCTATTTCTGGTTCTTGAAAGTTTTTTTTTTTTTTTTATCATCAATAGATGTCAAATGCTATTCCTCTGTCTTTTGGAATGATCATGTGATTTTTTTCATTAGTCTTAATATAGCATATTACATTAATTGATTTGGAGATCTTAAGCATTCCTGTGTAAATATCAGACAATAATTGTTTTTATGTGTTGCTGAATTCTGTTTGCTAATACTTTAAGGATTTTTTTGGGTCTGTATTCATGAGAGATCCTGCTCTAGATTTCTTTTCTTGAAATATGTTTATTTGGCTTTGGTAATGGGTAATTCTGGCCTTATTTATAGAAGGAGATGGAATATGTTCCTTTCTTCTGTTTTCTGAAATAGTTTGTGAAGGACTGGCTTTGCTACTTCTTTAAATATTTGATAGAATTCACCAGGTAAGCCATCTGTGCTTGGACTTTCTGTGTAGGAAGATTTTAAATTATTGAAACAACTTAATTACTTGATGTAGATCTGTTCCAATTTTTTATTTCTTACTGAGTCCATTTTGGTTATTTTGCCTTTCTGGGTATTTTTCCATTTCAGCTAAATTAGCTGGCATAAAATTATTAATATTCTCCTATTGTTTTCATATCTGTTAGGTTGGAAATAATAGGCCTTATTTTATTTGTTTTTGCTAATTTGTTTATTTTTCCATTGGTTTGGCTAAAGATTTGTCAATTTTGTTGATCTTTTTAAAAAATTTTTTAATGTTTAGTTTTGAGAGAGAGACAGAGTGTGAACAGGGGAGGGGCAGAGAGACAGGGAGATACAGAATCCAAAGCAGGCTTCAGGCTCTGAGCTTTCAGCACAGAGCCCAACATGGGGCTTGGACTCATAAACTGAGAGATCATGAACTGAACTGAAGTCAGATGCTCAATTGACTAAACCATCCAGGTGCCTCACTTTGTTCTTTTCTAGTATAGGCACTTAAAGCTATACATTTTCATTTTAGCTGCGTAAAATACATTTTGACATGTTGTGTGTTTGTTTTCATTCATTTTAAGATACTTTCCTAATTTTTTTTTTGTGATTTCTTCTTTGCCCATAGGTTTACAAGTATTTCTGACACACATTTGGAATTTTCCAAATTTCTTAGTATCATTGATTTCTAATTTAATTTCCCTTATGGTCACATAACATACTTTGAATTATTTATTGAAAAATGTAACATTCTTTTAAAACTTATTGGGAATTAATCTGTGACATAGCACTTGATCTGTCCTGGAGAATGTTCCTTGAGTGCTTGAAAATAATGTATATTCTGCTGTTTTGGGGTGGAGTATTCCATAAATGTCCATTGGGTTAGTTAATAAGCTTGTTCACATTTTTTATCCTTAACTGATTTTGTGTCTTTTATCAGATATTGAGAATGTGGTATTGAAGTCTAGCTAGAATTCTGTCAGTTTTTGCTTCATGAATCTTTGGACTCTGTTGGGTCTATATCTATAATGGGGTTATATGGAATATATTATATGACATATACCTTCCTCATGTATTGACTTTTTTATCATTACAAAATGTCTTTACCTTCAGTAGTATTTCCTGTCATAAAGTTTATTTTGTTTTATGTTAATAGAGCTAGTCTAGCTGTCTCATGGTTATTGGTTGTGTTGTATATCTTGTCCACTCCTTTCATTTTCTACTTCTCTGTATCTTCGAATATAATGTTTCTTGTAGACAGCTTACCATTATGTGAGGTTTTTTAGTATAGTTGACACACAATGTTACATTCCTTTCAGGTGTACAACTTAGTGACTTGATGGGTTTATTGTACATTTTGCTCTGTTCACTGCAGGTGTAGCTACCATCTGTCCCATTACAGCACTAATACAGTATCATTGTGTTCCTTATCCTCTGCTTTTCATTTCAATGACTTATTCATTCAATAACTGGAGGCCTGTATCTCCCTCTCCCCTTCACCCATTTTACCCACCCCCACCCGCCTCCCCGCCAGCAGTCATCAGTTCTCTGTATTTACAGTTCTGATGCTGTTTTTTGTTTGTTCGTTCATTTTGTTAGACTCCATTTATGAGAGGAGTCATATGATATTTGTCTTTCTCAGTCTAATTTATTTCACTTAGCATAATACCCTCCAGGTCCAAAGATGTTGTCTCAAATGGCATGATCACATCCTTTTTACAGCTGTGTACTGTGTGTGTGTGTGTGTGTGTGTGTGTGTGTGTATTACATCTTCCTTATCCATTCTTCTACCGATAGGCACTTGGGTTGCTTCCATGTCTTGATTATTGTAAATAATGCTGCAGTAAACATAGGGTACATCTTTTCAAGTTAGTGTTTTCATTTTCCCTGGGTAAATTCCCAGTAGTGGAATTACTGGATCATATGGTATTGCTATTTTTAATTTTTTGAGAAACCTCCATAGTGTTTTCCACAGTGGCTATACCAATTTACATTTCCACCAACAGTGCATGGGGGCTCCTTTTATCCACATCCTTGGCACCACTTGTTTGTTTTTTTTATTTTAGCCAGTCTGGCAGGTGTCAGGGGATTATCTTAATGTGGTTTTGATCTGCATTTCCCTGATGATGAGTGATGTTGAACATCTTTTCACGTGTCTGTTGGCCACGTTTTCAGTTGTGTGGTTTTTATCTAGTCTGATAGTTTCTGCCTTTTGATTTAGTGTTCAGTCTATTCACAATTAATAACAATTTTGGATTTACATCTTTGATATTATATTTTTTTCTATATGTCTCAGTTTTTTGTTTGTTCCTCCTTTACTGCCTTCTTTTGTGTTACACAGCTATTCTTTAGTGTAAAATTTTAATTTTTCTGGATATTAAACTTTTTAAAACATTTTAAACAGCTTTACACTCTTTATCTGCTAAATTTAACATAGCCCACTGAAAGTGAATTTCTCGTATCCGCATTTTCCTCATTATAGGTATCTTGTTTTTTTGTATGTCTCACACATTTTTATTCAAATTTGGACAATTTTTTTCCTTAAATAGTTTATTGTCAAGTTGATTTCCATATAACACCCAGTGCTCATCCCCACAAGTTCCGTCCTCCATGCCCATCACTCCCCTTCCTGTCTCCCCCATTCCTATTAGCCCTCAGTTTGTTCTCAACATTCAACAGTCTCTCATGGTTTGCCTCCCTCCCTCTCCCCAGCTGTTTTTCCCCTTCTCCCCCATGGTCCTCCGTTAAGTCCTCCTAATCCACTTATACGTGCAAACATATGGTATCTGTCCTTCTCTGTCTGACTTATTTCGCTCAGCATAACACCCTCAAGGTCCATCCATGTTGCTACACATGGCCAGATTTCATTCTTTCTCATTGCCACATAGTATTCCATTGTACAGATAAACCACATCTTCTTGATCCATTTGTCCGCTGATGGACATTTAGGCTCTTTCCATGTTTTAGCTATTGTTGGGAGTGCTGCTGTGAACATTGGGGTACATATACCCCTAAAATTGGAAAATTTTTAAAAGTCTTTTTTAAGTTTATTTTGAGAAAGAGTGAGCAGGGGAAGGGGCGGGGGGGGGGGCGGTGGGGAGAGAGCGAGAGTGAGAGAGAGAGAGAGAGAGAGAGAGAGAGAGAGAATCCCAAGCAGGCTCTGCATTGTCAGTGTGGAGCCTGACCAGGACTCAAATCTATGAACCATGAGATCATAACCTGAGCCAAAACCAGAAGTAAGGCGCTTAACCCACTGAGCCACCCAGGTGCCCCCAAAATTGGACATTTTTTATAATGCATTTTAGCAACTCTGAATTCTGACTTGTTTCCCTTCAGGTTATTTTTTCCATTTTAATTAACTTGTCTTCACTTGTGAGTTCTGGAATATGCCTGACCTGATATCTCTGCTCTTTGTTAAAAAATTGTTTTAATATTTCAGCATTGTTTCTGTTAGTGACTGAATGTGTCCCCCTAAAATTCATATGTGGAAATTCTGTCCCCACAATGTGATCCAGTTAGGAGATGGAGGTAGGTGGGTGCTGGATAGGAATGGCCTGTGGCTTCAACGCTAACAACACCTGATAATCTTGCCTGACCTTCTAGTTCCTTTTGAGTTGCCTCTCAGTTTGTTGTTTGTCTTAACTGAATATCCAGCACCATGAAACGATTTAGTTTTGTTCATTTTTATACTCATTCTTCAGGATGACTGTTCTCTGATCTTTTCCTTTTTTTTTTTTTTTTTTTAAATGTTTTATTTATTTCTAGGAGAGAGAGAGAGAGAGAGAGAGACAACCTGAGCAGGGGAGTGTCAGAGAGAGAGGGAGTCACAGACTGAAACAGGCTCCAGGCTCTGAGCTGGCAGTCAGCACAGAGCCCGACGCGGGGCTCGAACCCACGAACCGCGAGATCAGGACCCAAGCGAAAGTCGGACGCTTAACCGACTAAGCCACCCAGGCACCCCTCTCTGATCTTTTCATACATCCGTAGACAAAAATCGCTTCCCCCCTTTTTCCTGATTTTTTTTTTTTTTTTGGATTACTTGAATGATCTGGTAAATTAACTATGATAGTGTTTGATTACTGACCATAGTTTAATATCCCTAAAGGTTATTTTAAAATCCTACACTAGGAGGATTTATGTACATTTATCACAAGTTAATGAGTTTATCATAGTTCACATTTCTTAATGTGTGAACACTGAGCCACCCAGGCGCCCCCTGCTGGTGTTTTATAATAAAAATTAATATACCAGAATTTTAAGATGTATTTAGTAGTCCTTTATTTTTCAAATGCAGTTAGCATTCTGAATTTTTTATATCTTTATGATAAGTGTAAAATGGGGATACAATCAATATAGTAAATAATGGGATTGTGGTACTGAACCTTGTGTTGACTACTATTTTCTAGCAGAGCTGAGAATACAGTTAAAATACATGCTTCCTGGGGCACATGGGTGGCTCTGTGGGTTAAGCATCTGACTTTGGCTCAGGTCATGATCTTGAGGTTCGTGAGTTTGAGTCCTGCATTGGGCTCTGTGCTGACAGCTCAGAGCCTGGAACCTGCTTTGGATTCTGTGTCTCTGTCTCTTTCTGTCCCCACTCCCCCCCCCCCAAATAAATACAAATTTTTTTTTAAAATACATGCTTCCTATGTTCTGTGTCTTAGGAACTGTGTATCGGTCACCACCTGGCATATAGAAGATACATATAATCCTCGGGTTATTATAAGTTTATCTGTCTTGTTCAAGATCCCATCTTTCATGCGTATATATTAAGTGCCTACTATATATAAGTTATTATACAGGTGACTTGGTAATATCATCTCATTTAATAGAGAATGACAGCCCTGTAGGCATAAACATTGCTATTTCTTATAAGGTGGTTTCCCAGAAAGCCAGCTGAGCTGGAGATCAGTGTGCAGCAGAACAGTGGGAGTGCTGTGGGATCACGCTGTGGCAGGGAGGGAAGGAAGCAGGAGTGGGCAGAGGCTGAAGTCCAGCGGTGTTGCACTCTTACAGGACGCCTCAGCCAACTGTGGGGAGCTTTGCAGAAACATGACCTTTCAGAACTGTCCCACTTGGTGGTGAGGGAGCTCAACATTGGTGATGTCAGTCAGTGGATACAGGCTGCCCTGGGAAGGGACGTGACCTTGCACAAGGCAGCTGAGACGATCCCTGGGGTGACTAAAGTAACAGCTGTGTCTTGGTCACTCCCCGCATCTAGGCAAATAAGTCCCTTATTCTTCAGGGCGAGTCTGGGTGGTGCAACAGAGCTTAGGCCATATCCCACCCTTTATTATGTTCAGATTCACTTCTTCATACACTTCTGGGAGCAGCCCCTTCTGGGTCCCAGTGGCAGGAGGAAGGAATAGTGTGGCACACCGCAGCCATTGTTGCTGTAGTTGGCCTTTTGGCCACAACTGAATCCTTTTCTCCCTTCTCTGCTGTCCATTCTAGATACACCCTACCCATGGCTGGCACCAAGCCATGATCTTCATGGCTTACCTGGTACTGTGACTCAGGCCCTCATCACTGGAGGTTTGCGAAGGTCATGCCCTTCCTAAGCTTGTGGTTGCTACCCTCATTCATTTACTGTCAAAACTAGATTAGGGAATACCAAGAGACACCTATATGTATCCTCTGCAGGCCAGACATGCACCTCCGTTTCCCCACTGTGTGCAGTCCTCCTTTCTTCTGATGTTCAAGTTCAGTTACCTCTGCTAAAATGGTGACTCTTCTTACCTCCTGGCCTTTGATAGAGAAGCCAGTTGTTCAGGCAGCCTCTCTCCTCTCTCAGCCTTGGAGCACAGCATTACCCTCAGCTGTGGATGCTGCTGCCCAGAGCAGGAAGAAACCAGTCAGCCATTGTACTTCCTTCTCTGTTTTGGGAAGTGCAAGATGGAATAATTCCTTCTTCCCTTGGAAGACAGTGTCCTGGCATTACCCAGACCACTGAACTTCTAAAAAGTTACTGACATCGCATAGTCTCTGAATTCTTCCCAAGATTTATTTCTCACTCCCTAGAGCATCATGTCTTACTGAGGCTTTCAATATTCTTGCCTCTTCTTGTTCATCTGGTTCTATTAACATGTCATTGATAAAGTGGAAAGTGTGATGTTCTGAGGGATGGCCAAATGGCTCTGGGGCAAAACTGTACATGTATCCTGTTGTCTGTGGGAATGCAAACCTAATAGGAAAAGAGAAGACTACATTTGTCAGATTAGTTGCTGCGTAATATGTCCTTAAGTAGTAGTAACTTGCTGTAGCAGAGGTAGCGTTTCTGTCAGAGTGGCTGTACCTGGGGCTATTTGAGTTTCTGCAGATCCACTGCAGTCCTCCACATTCCTCTGGTTTTTGCAGTGTCAGACTGGTGAATTAAATGGAAATTTGATATGGGACCATCACCCCTGCGTTTTGAGGTTTAAGAGTGGCACTAATTTCTCCCATTTCTCTCCATATGGGATATTAGTTTTGATTTATCTTGGCCAGGGGTTGGGGAGGGCAGCTTTAGAGCCATCCATTTGGCTCTTACACTGTAGACCAAGGTAACGGTGTGAGACTTTGCCAGCAACTGTGTCTATTCCAGTTATGTGTTCATAGACTGGGGGAGTGACTATTGGATGCGGTTGTGGACCCAGTGTATGCACTATGAGCCAGACCTGGGCCAAGCTTTCCTTTATCATCTCACTCTCATGTCTGCCCCCTTACTAAGGGGACAGATGACACTTTGGGTCTCTTGATACCAGTGTCAGCTTGGACCTTATACCTAACAGTTCTTGAAATGTTTGGATATTCCCTTTTCCCCAGTGTAGTAAATTGAGTGAAAGGCCATTGGTACCCTTGGGAATAGTCTAGGAAATTCATGGGTGTGTAGATTTGGTTTGGTATTGCAAAGTCTTTCATTCCAGAATCGGGTCTCTCCTTTAAGAGTTTTCAGTCCAAAATTGATTGAAGTCCAGAAAACTGGACAAGGTGTCATGACTTCTTCAGTGACCGTCTTCAGCTTCTGATCATTCATCATCATGACTTTTTTTGATGGTACAAATTAAGTTTTTACTTGGATGCTTCCTAGCACCATGGACAAAGCGGTGGCCCCCTCTAGGTGTCAAAATGCCAGAAATGCCATTGCAGACAGTAGAAGGTTTTAAATAAAAAGGCTTGCTAGATTGGACATAGCATGTAAGATCATACCAGGTCATTTTGTGCCTGGAAGGCCCTAGAAGATATATCAGTTATCAAAACAGGAAGAAATGACCAGTGGTGGAACAAGCACCAGCATCACCGAGAAACTTAAGAATTATCCTCTCAAGTTTAGGACTGCCGTTAGGAAGTGCCATTGCAGACCTGGTTCACTGATGGTGGGGTATGTGGGCTGAGGGTCATGTCCTAGGACCCTGAAACAGTAGAGGCCTGGAGGTGGCACTTAAACATCAGAAGCCAGGATGCAATTATAGTAATGAGCAGTGAGTTTGGAGGGGCATGGTCAGGAGGACTGGCCTGCAGAGAGTTCTGGAAATAGCTAACAACATGGCATTCAAATTACATGGGCATAGCAGATACTGCTTTTGTCTCTGTTTTTTTTATTTTTGCTACATGGAGAAACTAGTGCTTCATACAAATTCTTCAGTAACTTATTACACATTTGTTAGACTGACCCACTGGGTGCTCAGTTCTTTTTTCGCTCCCATCCTTCTCTCTTCCCTTTTTTTTTTCTTTCTTTTTTTTTTTTTTTTTTTTTTGTCATGGGTCAGTAGAAATTAGCCAAACATTATCTTCAGGTTTACTGATCTTACCTGACCTTTGCCCTGATGTCTACTGATACCATTGAAGAAGGCATTCCTTATTTCTGTTACTCTGATTTTTATTTCTGGCATTTTCCTTTAACTCTTCTTAGAGTTTGCACTTCTCAGTTGAAATTCTCTCACTATGTCTGTTGTCCACCTTTTCCACTTTTTAATGTAATCCTAGTTATTTTTAATTCTCTGATTGTTTGAACATCTTGGTCATTTCTGTGTCATTCCGTTGACAACTTTGTCTCGACATTGGATTGCTGTTTCCTGCTGTTTGTGTGTCTGGTAACGTTATAGGACATTAAACAATATATATAAGCTATTGGAGACAGAGGTACATAGTGTTGGGCCTTGAAATGAGCATACGTCTTCTTAGTTGTGCAAGGTCCAGTCAGTCTAGTCTGGAGTAGGTCTGAGGCTGGGTATAGTTGTTGCCATGGTTACCTTCTGCGCACCACCGGCTTCAAAGCTCTATTTCCAAAGTAAGTATTGCCTCTGCGTAAGATGCGGGCAGATTTCTCTGGAGGGTTGTTATTTTTGTTTTTGTTTTTTGGGTGTTCCTGCTTTGCGCTAAGCTTTAGGCCTTCCTAGTGTGCCTTGTGCCTCAGAGCACGTATTTGTCCACGCTGTTGTTTCTCCCCCATGAACTGACGACTTTTGCTTGTTCTCAGTACTTGCTAGTCTCCGGGGTGAGAAGAGGGGATGGAGTGAGTTCTGTTGTCCTGGTCCAGCCTCCATCTTAGGCCTGGTGTCCCCCTTTAAGGGACAGGGATTTCTTAGATGGTTGTCAATCAGTGACCCTGCTCCTACTGGAAAGGTATTGGACCTTCAGTGGTATGGATCGTTGATTGTTTCCTGTCCTTCTCCTTGGCTGAGAGGATCTTCACTGTACCCTGTGGGTGAGAGATTGGCTGACCTTCCCACCGCAGTATTGTTCCTTAAGGAATAACCTGAGGAGGAGAGGCTTGCCTGGGGCTTTCCACCTTTTCTGCAGCTATGGCAGCCGCCCTCCTCCAGGGAGGGAGGGAAAGGTGCTTTCTGGTTACCTGCCTGAACCTTCATCCCCTCGCCTAGCCCCCCTTTTCTTTCTTTTAAAGCACCAGGCAGAGGTCCTTGGGGAAGAGCCTGCAGGTAGGGTCAAGCTTTCCTTATACCTGTGGCCCAAGGAAGTTCTCTTGCTAGCCTTTCAGCCTGTAGCATTTCGTTAAAAATTTCAGCTAAAGTCTTTTATCTGCCTGTTTGCCAGTCCTGATCTTACTATAGCAGGTGAGCCAGTGCTTACTTTGGGGTGATTTCCTTAGATTCCAGACTATAGGCATATCTCAGGGAGATTGTGGGCTTGTTTCCAGACAATCAATAAAGCAAATATCACAACAGAGTAAGTCAAATGAATATTTTGGTATCCTAGTGCATATAAAGTTTACATGTACATGGTAGTCTGTTAAGTATGTGATAGCATTATGTTTAAGAAAACAATGTATATACTTTAATTAAAAATACTTTATGGCTAACCATCATCCAAGGTTTTAACGAGGGTCTTGCCTCCATGTCGATGGTGTTTGCCAAAGGTAGGGGTGGCTGTGGCAATTTCTTAAAATAAGATGACCGCAGTTTGCCACGTGGACCAGCTCTTCCTTTCACGAACCATTTCTCTGTAGCATTGTGGCTATTTGGTAGCACTTTACCCATAGTAGATCTTCTTTCAAAATTAGAGTCAGTCTTCTCAAACCCTGACATCAACTTAATTTATGTAATACTCTGACTTTTGTTATTTCAACAGTCTTCAAAGCATTTTCACTAGGAGTAGATTCTGTCTCAAGAAACCACTTTCTTTGCTCATCCATAAGGAGCAACTTCTCATCTGTTACAGTTTAATCATGAGATTGCAATCCAGTCACGTCCTCAGACTCCACTTCTAATTCTAGGTCTCTTGCTGTTTCCACCACATCTGCAGAGACTTCCTCCACGGAAGTCTGGAACCCCTCAAAGGGTGGGAATCAACTTCTTCCAAACTCCACAAATGTTGATAGTATTTTTACTTCTCTTGAATCATGAATGTTCTTAGCAGCATTTAGAATGGTGAATCTTTTCCAGAAGTTTTCCAGGTTACTTTGCTCAGATCTATGAGAGCGATCACTTTGGCAGCTGTGGTCTTCTGAAATGTGTTGTTTAAGTCAGGAGACTTAGAAGTTTGAAAATGCTCCTTGATCCATGGGCTGCAGATGGATGTTGTGTTGGCAGGCATGAAAACAACATTCATCTCACTCTATATACGCATCAAAGCTCTGGGGTAACCAGGTGCATGGTCAGTGGGCAGTAATATTTTGAAAGGAATCTTCTTTTTCTGAGCAGTAGGCCTCAACAGTGGCCTTAAAATATTTGGTCCACCATTTGTAAACAGATGTGGTATCATCTGGGCTTCGTTGTTCCGTTTCTAGAGCACAGGCAGGGTAGATTAAGCATTATTCCTATAGGCTCTAAGAATTTTGGAATGCTGTTTGAACATTGGCTTCACTAGCTGCAGTCCCCAGCTGCAGTGGTCCCTAACAAGAGAGTCCATCTGTCCTCTGAAGCTTTGAGGCCAAGCATGGACTTCTCTCTAGCAGTAAAAATCCTAGCTGGTATCTTCTTCCAAAATAAGGCTATTTCATCTAGATTAGATATCACTTGTTTAGTGCAACCACCTTTAGTAGTGATCTAGCTAGATCTCCTGGATAACTTGCTGCAGCTTCTGCATCAGCACTTGCTGCTTCCCCTTGCACTTTGATGTTACGGAGACGGCGTCTTTCCTTAAACCTCATGAATCATCCTCTGCTGGCTTCAGACGTTTCCTCTGCAGCTTCCTCACCTCTCTCAGCCTTCGTAGAGCCGAAGAAAGTTAGGGCCTTGCTCTCGATTAGGCTTTGGCTTAAGGGAATGTTGTGGCTGGTTTGATCTATCCAGACCACTCAGACTTTGTCCATGTTACCAATAGGGCTGTTTCGCATTTTTTTTTTTTTTCATTCATGTGTTCACTGGAGTAGCCCTTTTAATTTGCTTCAAGAACTTTTCCTTTGTACTTACAACTTGGCTATTTAGCCTGAGAACCTGGCCTTCAGCCTGACTTAGCTGTGGACATGCCTTCTTCACTAAGTTTAATCATTTCTGACTTTTGATTTATTTATTTATTTTAATGTTTTATTTATTTCTGAGAGAGACCGACAACATGAGCAAGTGAGGGTCAGAGAGAGAGGGAGACACAGAATCCAAAACAGGCTCCAGGCTTTGAGCTAGCTGTCAGCACAGAGCCTGACGCGGGGTTCGAACCCACAAACTGTGAGATCATGACCTGAGCCGACGTCGGACGCTTAACCGACTGAGCCACCCAGGCGCCCCCTGACTTTTGATTTAAAGTGAGAGACCTAAGACTCTTCCTTTCACTTGAATGAACATTTAGAGGTCATCATAGAGTTACTAATTGGCCTAGTTTCAATATTGTGTCTCCAGGACGTGGGAGGCCTGAGGAGAGGGAGCTAGGGAACGGCCAGTCCCTGGAGCAATCGGAACACACACATTTATTGATAAGTTTCTTGTCTACTCTGGACACAGTCCATGGTGCCCCGAAGTAATTACAATCGTAACTTTAAAGATCAGTGATCACAGATTATTATAACAAATATATTGATAACAAAAAGGTTTGAAATAATGCAAGAATTAGCAAAATGTGGCACAGAAACACCAAGTAAGTAAATGCTGTTGGAAAATGGTTCTGATGGACTTGTTCAATGCAAGGTTGCCACAAACCTTCAGTTAGTGTAAAAAAAAAAAATTATAATAAAATTAAACAAGATCAGCAAAGTACAATAAAATGAGGGAGTCCTGTAGTTGGTCGCCATGCCACCTTGGTTCTGTGAGTTCAGCAGAGTAGTTTTGTAGATTATCTGTTTTTTTTTTCCCTTTTTGAAAAAAATTAATTTTTTTAACGTTTATCTTTGAGAGAGCGTGACGGAGCATGAGCTGGGCAGGGGCAGAGAGATAGACAGACAGAGAATCCAAAACAGACTCCAGACTCAGCTGTCAGCACAGAGCCTGACGCAGGGCTAAACTCACAAACAGTGTCACGCCTTGAGCTAAAGTTGGACGCTTAGCTAAGCCATCCAGGCTCCCTGAAAAAAATATTTAAGTTTCTTTTTTTTTTGAGAGAGAGCACGTAAGCAGGGTAGAGGCAGAGAGGTGAGGAGAGAAAATCCCAAGCAGGCTTCTCACTGTTAGTGCAGAGCTAGATGCAGGGCTTGATCTGAAATCAAGAGTCAGATGCTTAACTGATTGAGCCACTCAGGCACCCCTCTGGTTTTTATTTATTCAGTTAGTTAGTTACTTAGTTATTTTTTATTAGAGGGGGTTTGATGCACTTTCCAGCTTCTAAATCCCAGGTGAAATCTGCCAAGTCCTAGTTAATTTATGAAACAGGCTTTTCTTGTAACTTCAGAGACTGTGCTAATACTTAAGTGTTTAGTTAAGTGGGTCATGTGCCTATGCCTTACATGGATCAGTTAATATTTAGCATATCTTAGGGATCTTTAAGATGTTGCGAATTGCTTCTTTAAAAAAAAATCTGCGTGTGGCTCTGCATGTGTATTTCTATATTCAGTTTTATCTTTTTGGAATTCCAGTTGATCAGATCAAAGACCTCCATGATTGATTCTCTAATTCTTTTATCTTTTTTTCACCTATATTCACTCCCTTTTAGGTATCTTCCCCTCCCCTATTTTTATGAGAGAGATCTTCCTATCTTTCTATTGAGTATTTGCTATTATTTTTTGAGTCCTTTATTTTTCTCCGAATGTTGCTCTTTTTTGTAGTGTTCTTTTTTTTCTTCTGTATGTTCATTTCTTGTTTAATAAGAAAATATTTAATTTTTCTGAGGATATTTTAGTTCTTCTTAAGGTTTTCTTCATTTTTGTTTCCAGTTTTGTTTTTCCCCTTACCTCTCCTGATTTTTGTCCTTTGTGCCAGTCACATCTCAAATCTCGATTGTAATTGGCTATTATTTCACATTTAAGAGTGATACCTCTTAAAACTTAAACAGGTTCAGTAAGCATGAGTAGGACTTTTTGACTTGTGGGCTTCATTGTAGGGTGAACTTTGTTAAATTTGTATAGTAGTCTGTGGTGTGTTTTCATACAAGTGTATATAACACACCTTGACCTCAGTGCCTCAGACTTCCCATCTTTAAAAAGAGGTGTTATAATACTACCTGCCTCATAGGATTTTTGTGAAAATTAAAAAAAAAATTTTTTTTTAATGTTTTATTTATTTCTAGGAGAGAGAGAGAGAGAGACAGTGTGAGCAAGGGGGTCAGAGAGAGAGAGAGTCACAGACTCTGAAACAGGCTCCAGGCTCTGAGCTGGCAGTCAGCACAGAGCCCGACGCGGGGCTCGAACCCACAAACCGCGAGATCATGACCTAAGCGAAAGTCGGACGCTTAACCGACTAAGCCACCTGGGCACCCCGGATTTTGTGAAAATTTAAATGAGTTAACGAAACTCTTGGAATAGTGTCTGGTACATTGTAAATGTTAATTAAATATTAAGTATTGGTATGTAATTTTTTTAGAAATAATTTTTTAAAATATCAAATCTAGCCTTAAATTTGCTTTTAATTTATTATGATCTTAGGAAATCATGCATCATTTTCTTATGCATATCTGTTGATAGTTTTCAATAAAAATTTGGATTTGGGGGAATACTTTATTTGCCTAAGTTTGGGGAATTGTATTTCCACATGTATGGCTATTGGATCATTAAAGCGTACCATTTTAAGTCACTAACATTTAAAAAATATAGCCTTTAAAAATTTTTGAGGTATAATTGGGGCATCTGGCTGGCTCAATTGGTGGAGCATGCAACTCTTGATCTCGGGGTTGTGAGTTCAAGCCCCATGTTGATTGTAAAGATTACTTAAAATCCTTTTAAAAAAAATTGAAGTATAATTGATTTGTAACATTAATTTCAGATGTATACATGAGGATTTAATATTTGTATATATTGAAATCACAATAAGTATAGTTAACATCCATTACCGTAAATAGATTTTTCGGATCTCTGCTTAACAACTTTTGAATATGTAGAATAGTATTCACTATAGTCATTACGCTGTGCATTGTATCCTCATGATTTATTTCCTTTATAACTAGAAGTTTGTACCTTTTGATCACCTTTACTCATATTGTCCACCCCTCTACCCCCTGCATCTGGCAACCATCAGTCTGTTCTATCTTTGAGTTTGTTTTTTTTGTTTTAGATTCCTGTAAGTAAGATCATATAGTATATGTTTTTCTCTATGACTTACTCACTTACCATAATGCCCTCATAGTCCTTCCATGTTTTTGCAAATGTAACCTATTTCTCCTTTTTTGTGGCCGAGTAATATTCCATTGTATAGGTATACCACCATTTCTTTATCCATTCATCTGTTGATGGACATTGAGGTTGTTTCCATATCTTGGCTATTGTAAATAATGCTGCAGTGAACATAAGTGTGATGATGATATCTTTTTGGGTGAGTGTTTTTGTTTTCTATAGATAAATACCCAGAAGTGAGATTGCCCAGTCATATATTAGTTTTATTTTTAATTTTTTGAGGAACCTCCATACCGTTTTCCGTAGCTGCACCCATTCACATTCCCACCAACAGTGCACACAAATTCCCTTTTTTTTCCACATTCTCACCAACACCTGTTTTGATAACCACCATTCTCACAGGTGTCCAGCTATAACTCATTGTGGTTGGGATTTGTGTCTCTGACGATTAGTGATGTTAAACATCTTTTCATGTATGTGTCAGCCATCTTTATTTCTTCCAAAAATGTCCATTTAGATCCTCGGCTCGTGTTTTAATTGGGTTGTTCTGCTGGTAAGTTGGAGGAATTCTTTGTGTATTTTGGATATTAACCCCATCAGATATGCAATTTGCAAATATTTTCTCCCATTTAGTTGCCTTTTTTTTTCTTCAAGATTTTTTAAAATGTTTGTTTACTTTAGAGATAAAGTGAGCAGGGGTGGACAGAGAGAGGTGGGAGGGACAGAGAATCTGAAGTGGCCTCTGTGCTGACAGCAGAGAGCCCAAAGCACGGCTCAGACTCAGGAACCCTGAGATTATGACCTGAGCTGAAGTTGGATACTTAACTGACTGAGAGGCCACTCAGGTGCTCCAGTTGGTTGCCTGTTTGTTTTGCTGGTGGTTTCTTTTGCTGTGCAGAACCTCTTTAGTTTGATATAGTGCCACTTAGTGTTTTTACTTTTATTTAATTTTTTGCTTTTGTTGCCTTTAGTCATCACCAAGACACATGTTAAGGTGCATACTGCCTACATTTCCTTCTAGGAGTTTTATCATTCTGGGTCTTGGGTTCATATCTTTAATCCATTTAGTTATTTTTTTGTATATGGTGTGAGATAGTAGTCCAGTTTCATCCTTCTGCATGCAACTGTCCAGTCTTTCCAGCACCTTTTGTTGAAGAGACCGTCCTTTCCCCATTTTATGTTCTTGGCTCCTTTGTTGTAAATGAATTGACCATATATGCATGGTATATTTTTGATAGCTATATTTTAAGTGTGTGAACACATTTCCCTGCTTTCTCTAATACAATGTGTCAATATAGTGAACCCCCCCAAAAGGATTCTGATACTTTCCTTAGAATTGTATTGAAGTTACAACTCATTGTTTAAGTAGTTTTCTTGAACCTCTCCTAAATTCTAAGAGTTCAGTGATCATAATTTGTAGAAACTATTTTTCTTTTCTAACTTTGAAACCTGAAGACTACATTAAAAGATTGCTTTATAAGAAGTAAAATTTTCATGTGAAATTTTTGATAAAAGTAGATTAATTTTATAGGGGGAAAGTCTTTAAAAATCAACATGGGAATGGTCATAACATCATTATTCATAACAACCCAAAGGTGGATACAACCCAGATGTTCATTAATTAACAAACGGGTAAACAAAATGCGGTGCCCCTGTACCGCTGGAGTGTTATGCAGCAACACAAAGGGATGGAGTACTGATACATGCTGAAACACAAAGGAGCCTAGGAAACGTGCTGAGTGAAGGAAGCCATGCACAAAAAGCTGTCGTGTATTGGATAATTCCATTTATAGAAATATTCAGAGTAGGCAAATCCATAGAGACAGAAGGTAGATTAGTGGTTGCCAGGGGTGTAGGGGGAAGAGGATTGGGGAGTGGTTAATGGGTAAGGTTTCTTTTTGAGGTAATGAAATGTTCTGAAATTAGATAGTGATGATTGTGCACACCTCTGTGAATGTACTAAAAGCCACAGAACTGTGCACTTCAAAAGGGTGAAATTTATGATATGTGACTTATGTCCTAAAGCTATTATTAAAAAGCAATCTGGGTATGGGCATTTTTCTCTAAGTGTTTTATCTGAGATGAATTGTATTATGGTAGCAGAATAATGGTGCAGTAAGGGAATGACAGTTTACTAAAGCAGAGTGGATTAGGTCAGTTTAGGGGCACGATTTACAGTTGTGTTAATTCCGTTTTGCTGTAACCTTTGTTGTGTGCCACTATGCTGAACGTACTATGTGGCACCCATTTAAAAAAAAAAAGTATCAGGCTCAAAGTCTGTATTTTACTCCTCCTCTTAGTAGTTAGTTATTTGACAAGTTAAAGTGCTATCTTGGCCAAGAATATTTTAAGCAAAATATATTTATTTAGGAATAAATAATTAAGTAGCTGTTGTTCTCTGTGGAGGGGATATAGCAATGAACAAAGCAGACAGACTTCCTTCCCGTCATAGGGGAGAACAGACAGTAGGTAGGGGAAGTTACACATGCTATGAAAATAATAAAAACTGGGCAAAACGATGACAGGGGGTGGGCACATGCTACTTGAGATAGGATGGGAAGGAAACCTTCTCTGAGCAAGATGCATGTTTTAGTTCTGAATTTTTAAAAATACTAAAATTTGTCTACACCTCCTTTTGCAACTTCCTTAAGCACCTGGTTATTTTGACTCTTTGTAGTTGAGGTGCTGGCTCTACCCATGCACTGAATGTTTTCTTTAAGGTCATCAGTGGTTTTCTGTTATTAAGATTTTCTGTTTTCACAAGAGGAGAGCATCTTGTTACATGTCTGGTAGGTTTGATGGTTCTGTCTTTACCCTTTATTACAGGTGTTTCTCTGGGTTTTTTTTTTTTGTTGTTGTTTTTTTTTAAACTATTCTCCCCTTTTCCCTTGTAACTTTCCCTGTAATGAAACCCATGTCCTCGTACGGCTTCATTATTTTTCCTGGGGGTTATTTGGGAATGTGTTTGAACCTCCTGCCTCTCTCCAGGCATTCAGGTCCTTGTTGGGCTGTACGTTGGGCGCCCCTGTCTGTCCTCAGGAATCTTGAAATTTCATACTTCTAAGATGGGACTCCTCTTCCTCTACATCTGCTCCTTATGCAGTATTTGAGTTGGTCATTGAAATGTTTTACTTTAAATCCTCCTTTTTACTACCTCCACTTGAAAACAAACCCCTTGCTCTTTACCTGGATTGCTGTCTCCCCAGTTACTTTCCTAACTTTGCAATCTCTTAATTCCATCCTGCGCAGGGATCCCCAGTCAGTATCCTAATGTCAGCTCTGATTTTGTGATCCCTTCGTTATGCCTTATCTAAGTTTGTTGTCTCTGATTCGTGGAGAGTCTTGCATAATGTTGAAAGCTTGCATGTATTAAGTGAATAACAAGAGTGGAGAGCCTTAGAAGGCTGGGGAGAGAGCCACATACTCAGCTGGTGAAAAGTGTGCTTGTGAGGGAGAAGTGGATGGAGTTGGAATGTTTGTAAAGCACCACTGACTACTCAGGACTAGATTAGGAATTCCAGATCCTGAAGGGTGGAGAGGAAGATAATGACTCATTGTTGTCTGGACAAAGTAGTTAAGAAGGCAGGATGGTCTTTAATTTTGGCAGAGAAAGACAGGCTTACTTTATTCTGCACATATGAATAATGATCCTGTGACAGCCTCTTAAAATTAAAACCTCTTCCAGTCACTGAGGCATTAAAAATAGGCACTGACCTACCTGTTGGAGTGTTTCATTCATGTCGCTGGATTAGAAATCCAACTGCTGGTCTCTTAAGGTGCCTTCTTTTTCTAATTCTGATTCAGTGAACAACAACCTTTTCTGATCTTGCTCCTGCCTAAGCGTTTATATTCCTCACCTGGAGGGCTTCTTAAAAGACCGGTTGCTGGGGACCCCATCCCTGTCATTTCTGACTCATTAGGTCGGAGATAGGGCCCGAGAACTTGCATTCCTGCACATTTCATTGGGGGTCTCTGATCCTTCTGGGGAAGCATATTCTGGGAACTTTTGCTCTAAATCTTTTTCACACGGCGGCCCACTGATTTTTCTACCTGGCAATCCGATAAGATTCTTCTGAAACCTTTCACATGTATCCCTTTACCTTTCAGACAGCCTGAGCTCCCTATCATTGCATGTAACAACTCTTCACACTCTGCGTTGCCTTGTTTCCCCCCTATGCCATTTTCCTCTTTATTGAAGCATAGTCTTTTCTCTTAACAGAGGCACATTTCTGTACCTTTGCTCTTCCTGTTTCCTCTGCCCATTCTCCATAGTCTGTCCCTTTGGGGATTTAGATCATTCAAGTTCCACATTAATTGTTATAGCCTTCCTAAAGATTGTATCAGGATAATTACTCAAACTCTGTGTTTGCAAAAATGGTATAAGGCAATTAGATGAGATATTACAGAGGTTGAGAAATAACTCAAATGTGCAATGTGGTCCCAGGCTTGAATAACTCTAATCATTTTTAAAGCAACTTTGCGATCTGTTTCACACACGCTACAATTCAGCCATTTAAAGTACACAATTCAGTGACTCAACTATGTTAACAGACTTGTGTAACCGTCACCATGGTTTTAGAACGTTTTCATCACTCCAAAAAGAAGCCACATGCTCCTCTAACTCCCTGTTACCCCTCCCCCTCGCCCCTGACAATTACTCATCTATCTCTATGGATTCACCTGTTCTGGACATCTAATATAAATGGAATTCTATAATACATGGTCTTCTGTGACTGGCTTCTTTTACTTAGTGTAATGTTTTCATGGTTCATCCATGATGTGGCATATGTTAGTACTTCATTCTTTTTTCTTGACAAATAATATTCCATTGTGTGGACATTTCATCCATTCATCAGTTGATGGGCATTTGGGTTGTTTCCACTTCTCAGATATTATGAATACTGCTTGAGTATTTATTTGTAAGATTTTATCATTCAGTTCATTTCTCTTGCATATATGCTCAGGAGTGGAATTGCTGCATCCTTTTTATTTTATTTTTTTTAAAATATTTTTATTTATTTCTAGGAGAGAGAGAGAGACAGCATGAGCAGGGGAGGGTCAGAGAGAGAGGGAGTCACAGACTGAAACAGGCTCCAGGCTCTGAGCTGGCAGTCAGCACAGAGCCCGACGCGGGGCCCGAACCCACGAACCGCGAGGTCATGACCTAAGCGAAAGTCGGACGCCCAACAGACTAAGCCACCCAGGCGCCCCATGCTGCATCCTTTTTAAAAATGTTTTATTTATTTCTGAGAGAGAGACAGACAGACAGCGTGAGCAGGGGAGGGTCAGAGAGAGAGGGAGACCCAGAATCTGAAACAGGCTCCAGGCTCTGAGCTATCTGTCAGCACAGAACCTGATGTGGGCCTCAAACCCACAAGCTGTGAGATCATGACCTGAGCCGAAGTCAGACGCTTAACTGACTGAGCCACCCAGGCACCCCGGAATTACTGCATCCTATAGCATCTTTATGTTTAGTATTTTGCAGAGCTGTCAAACTGTTTTCCAAGGCGTCTGCCCCATTTTACATTCCCACTGGCATTGTATGAAGGGTCCAGTTTCTCCACATTCTCGCCAACACCTGTCAGTCTTCTTAATTTTAGGCATTATAATGGTTGTCAAATATTACCTCCTTTGGTTTTTATTTCCATTTCTGTAATGCAGATGTTCAGCATCTATTTGTGTGCTTCTCAGCCATTCTTTGGAGAACAGTCTATTGAAGTGCTGTGCCCATTTATTTAAAATACATATATATTTTTTTATTTTGAAGTCTTAAATTTGAGCAGCTTCAGGTTCACAGCAAAATTAAGAGTAAGATAGAGATTTCTTACATATGCCCTGTTTCCACTCATGCATAGCCTCCCCCCCATGATCATTCCCCACCAGAGTGGTCCATTTGTCACAATTGACAAAGCTGTATTAATCTATCAGAATTCCCCCCCCACCCCCCCCAGTCCACAGTTTACCTGAGGGTTCGATCTTCTATGTTCTTTACATTAGGACAAAGGTATAATAGTATGTGTCTATCATTGTAGCATCATACAGAGTATTTTCACTGCCTCTGCATTCTACCTATTCGTTCCTCTTCCTACTCCAGCCCTGGGTAACTACTGATAGTTTTATTGGCTGCATAGTTTTGCCTTTTCCAGAATGGCATGTAGGTGGAATCATATAGTTTGTAGCTTTTTCAGGTTCTTTGCCCATTGTTAAATTGGATTGTTTGGAGGTTTTGGGTGAGTTTTGGGAGTTATTTACATATTCTGGGTATAAATTTATCAGATACGTGACTTGCAAGTATTTTCTCTTATTCTCTGGGTTGCCTTTTAACTCTCTTGATATGCCCTTTGATGTACAAAGTTTTAAATTTTGATGGAGTCCAGTTTGCTTTGCCTGTGCTTGGTGTCATAGCCAGAATTCGTTGCTGTATCCAGTGTCTTGAAGTTTTCTTGCAGTGTCTCCTTCTAAGATCTTTATTGTTTTAGATCTTACGCTTAGGTCTTTGATACATTTTGATTTAATTTCTGTATATGGTGTAGGGTACAGATCCAAGTCCATTTTTTTTGTTTGTTTTGCATCTGGATATCCAGTTTTCCCACCATTTGTTGAAATTTTTCCCTTAGAGTGGTGTTGGCACCCTTGTTGAAAATCATTTGATCATATATGTGAGAGTTTATTTCAGGTCTTTCTATCCTGTTCATTGGTCAATAGGCCTGTCTTTATGCCATTACCACGGTTTTGATTACTGTAGCTTTGAAGTAAATTTCGAAATCAGACAGTGTGAGATCTCTGACTTATTTTTTGTTTTCCCCCAGTAGTATTTGGCTGTTCAGGGTCCACTGAGATTCCATATGAATTGTAGGGTGGGATTTTCTTTCTGGGAAAAGCATCATTGGGACTTGATAGGTATTCCAGTGAATTTATAAATTGTTATGGGTGGTGTTAACATCTTATTATTAAGTCTTAAGCCTAACTATCTGTGAGCATTAGATGTCTTCCCACTTTGTCATTTTTAATTGCTTTGAGCCATGTTCTAAAGTTTTACCATACAAGTCTTTTGCTTCCATGGTTGCATTTATTGCTAAGCACTTTATTTCCTTTGATGCTATTGTAAATGGAATTAAAAAGTTTTACTTAGTTTCGTTTTCTAATTATTTTATCTTTGCTCATTTGTAAAGTGTGTCATTTATCTTTTCTTGAGTTGTAAAACTTCTTTATTCTGGATATAAGTCCCTTATCTAATTAATACATGATCTGTAAATATTTCCTATCATTCTGTGGGTTGTTTTACTTTCTTTACTGGAAAATGCTGCCTTTCAGATGATAGGAAATTCTAAGATTTTATTATAATTCACTTTATTAAAATATTAACCATTTTTCTATTTTAAATGTAATATATTTTCTAGAATAATATTCAGCTGTGAAAAGTCTTTTATATAGATTATATAGATAGTATGTAATATCCTGGAAAATACATGATGTATTAGGTGAAAGGAGTTATAATGTAAGCAACTTTCATATAAAAGTTGTTTTTAAAAAAATCTCAGACTTATGCATAGGAAAAAAGATTAGAAAGAAATACACTAGAGTGTTTATAGTGGTCATAGAGAGACTAGGACAATGAGTATTTTGTTTCTACTTACTGTGTTCTTTAGATTGTATTTAAGCATTTCTTAGTAGAAAATTTTTTTGGAAAGAACATAGGAAATTTTTTGGTCCAAAGGAAAAGTGTAACTCATGGGAAAACATAATATGTAATGACACAAGATATGACTTCATATGTTTCTGTGCACGGTCAACCTGGCAGTTAGAATAGCCTTGTATTTCATCCTGCCCTGGTGTTACCACATCCACTAGTACCTCTGGGTAATATCCAGTCCAGTAACGTTGAACATCAAATCTCTAGTATTCTGCAAATCTGCATTCTTCTTCATTTCTGCTGTCCTGTTGAGTTGTATAACTGAACTGAACCAGTGATGCTGGACTTCTATATGTTATCAATCTGAAATTTCTCAAAGCAGTTAACTGCTTACAGTGAATATGAATGATATAGTTTATTCTTCCTTGTTGAGTATTTATTTTAGAAGACTGTTTGCTCATTACAAACCATTCCTTTGGTGGTGTATCCTATCAGTCTGTATCACTTGAGAAGATAAGGGTCTGTGTCTTATACACATAAATTTTTTTAAAAATCTAGGTCTGTTGGAGAATTTTTTTTCAACGGGTATTGTAGGAATAACATTAAATGAATATTTTATCTGCTGCAATTTCAAGAGTGGCTTTGCTAACTTACACATTTGGTCTAACCACATGAATCAATTTGGTAAAACAATCAGGTAATTTACTTAAAAATCAGGTATAGAAGTTGTGTTAATTGTGGATATGCAATTGTTTGGGTAACCATCAGTTATTACAGTTAGCTAAATTGTAGTACAGTTGACCCTTGAACAGCACAGGTTGGGGCACTGAGCCCTGCACAACTGAAAATTTATTGTACCTTTGGCTCCCCCAAAACTTAACTACTAATAGCCCACTGCTGACTGGAAGCCCTATAACATAAATGGTAATCAACACATATTTTGTATGTTATGTGTATTATATACTCTATTCTTAGAAAAATGTAAGCTAGAGAAAATATTACTAAGAAAATTGTAAGGAAGAGAAAATATGTTTACAATAATGTGCTGTATTTAGTTTTAAAATCTGCATATAAGTGGACCTGCACTGTTCAAACCTGTGTCATTCAAGAGTTGGCTCTATTCAACTTACTGTAGTTACTCAGTATTCACTTATTGTGGATAGAACTGATGTAATACACAGATTCCTGTGGTATTTGTTTCTATTATAGAGACTCGGCAGTAATTAGTAACTTGGAAAAGAGTTATAATGTCTGAGTTTAATAGCTAAAAACAATTTTTCTGCTTTTTTAGGAGTTGGTAATGCTTCTTTTAGAATATAATGCAGATACTACTGTTGTTAATGGGAGTGGACAGACGGCAAAAGATGTCACTTATGACAAAGAAATCAGGAACATGCTTGAAGGTAAATATTATGGATCTTAACATAAACAGCTCTTATTTTAATGATAGCCAAGATCCAGAATATAAAGTAGAAATAGCTTCTGGGATGCCAGAATTGACTACACTGGGCTTATGCTCTAAAAAGAATGTAATCTTGGAGTCTCTGGTTAGACACACAGTTATTTGAGTTTTCCTCACAGCTTTAAAACCTAAACAGGTTTGTAAAACTTGCCATAATGTTGTATGATCAGATCTTGAACAACATGGAAAGTAGAAAATGAGAGACATGAGGAGTGTGGCTGGTAGGCTGCAGAAGCCTCGTAAGAAGGAATACGGAGTGGAGGAGGGCGGGGCTATGAGAGGTGCAGCGGGTGGGAGCCGGTTCATGCTGGCCGCTCCCCGGTCCTGAGGACTGCATTGTAGCATGGTGGCTGACAGTAATTTCCTGATGGATCAGCAGCATCGTTAGGAACTCCAGATCTTAAATTATGTTAAAGAAGATAGGAGTCTGCAATAACTCAGAGCAAGTTCTCCAAGATAGAATAAAACAAACATATTTTGATTCTTACATTGGGAAGTCTCATGTGTTAAGATTATCCTCTGAATGGCCAGGGCTTGACTATCATTTTTTGGTAGTATTTCTATGCTACGGAAGAGAAGATTTCTTAATTTCTACTCTGTAATAGAAAGCACATATCCTGTGTTTCTTTGCTTTGCAGTTCAGAGAAAGGTAAGATAATTCTGTATTTAATGGGTATTTCTTAATTTTAGTATATTTAGCTATGTAAAAAACCAGTATCTTTTTTTCTACTTTCCAGTTGTCCTTGAAAACTAAAATTTTCTCTCGTTTTCTAGTCAGAAAATAATGTCAGCCTATTAACCGTATTCCTTCTCATGTCTCTAATTTTTTTCTACTTTGAATTTTGTTGAAGATTTGATCATACAACATTATGGCAAGTTTTACAAATCTGTTTAAGTTTTGTCAGACATCCTTAGGTCACTGTCCTAACTCTTGCCTTAAAAATAAAACCCTTTCATTTAAAATGAACAAGCATATCAGCTAAACATCTTCTCTAAAGATCTGTCTTTTGTGATTTTTTGGGGAGATTGCACATATTAGATGTGATCCCTGCCTTTTAATATATTGTGATCTAACCGGGAGGCTGAGGTATCCTGTCCTTGACCATATCCTGTCCTTTTATTTATTTATTTTTAAAGTAATCTCTACACCCAGTGTGGGGCTCAAACTCATGACCGTGAGATCAACAGTCACATGCTGTACTGACTGAGCCCTCCAGGTGACCTTGTCCTGTCATTTTAATTGTAACAGGATGAGAACCCGAAACTGAGGTTCTCCTGACAGAATGGGATGTTATATTAGCCTGACAAGTTGACATTTAGTGGGGCCAATCATAAAGACACGTTCTACTGCCTCCTTCAAAACTCAGATGCTCTAAGGACAAGGGCTCAGTTGACATGATTTGTCAGCTAATAAGGTGGTAGCCTGGGAAACGGAAGTAGAAAGTTAATTGGCCCTGCTCTGATGAGATCGCCTGAGCCAGGTATAATTTGTGGATAGAGCCTTAAATGGCTCTCTGAGTTGAAGGAGTGCATCTAGTAGCCCCCCCCACCCCCCCACCCCCCGCCGAGACTATCGGTAGAACAGAAACCACATCACAGGGTAATGCACTAGAGACAGGAGGGCTTTGACTGCAGAAGCACAGATCTCAGTAGTCACAACAAAATCTTACTCAAGGATCTAAAGAAGTGTTACATTATAATCTTATTTGTGGCAGAACAGAACCAGTTGTTGGCCCAGTTGATGGAGTGCTAGGAGTTCATCTTAGGGTCCTGTGTATTGGAATAATGGCTTTTAAGGTGTCATAAGTTCACATGATTGGAGTTACCTGGGAGAGGTTAGACCACTACTTGTCAGGCACTAGAAAGGAATACCCTCTTCTTCTATATGCCCTTTGTCTTCCATTTTGTTTTGAGAGCTTTCTAACCTACAGGAAATTTCAGTTATAGTACAATGAACACTTGTATATCCTTCACTTAGAGTCAGAAGTCGTTAACATTTCACCACAACCATTGTATCCTTTTATGTATTATTTAATGTTCTTTAATTTTTTTTGCAGAACTAGTTGGGAGAAACTTATAGACAGTGATATTTTAGCTGTAAATATTTCAGTATGTATCCCTTACGAACAAGGATATCTTCTTACATAATTCCACTATAATGATCAACTTCAGAAAATTTTTCATTAATATAATAATATCGTTTATATTCAGATTTCGTCAATTGTCCAAATAATGTCCTTGGTAGAATTTTTCCCCCAATTCAGAATCCAATCCATAATCTCTCCTTGTGTTGCCACATTGCTTTAGTCTCCTTTATCTGGAATAATTTCTTAGCGTTTGTTTTTCATGATCTTGACCTTTTTGAAGAAGAGGGCAATTGTAGAATTATTTGTACAATGGCTCAGTTAACATTTTTTTCAATCTTTTAATATAATTAGATTCAGGATATGCCTTTTAGGCAAGAATGGTGAGGTTGTATCCTTTACCAGTGCCTCACACATTAGGAGGGAGCATTGCCATTTTGTTCTATTACTGGTAATGTTATCTCTGATAACCCAGTGGTCCATGATAGAGACACTGCCTCCCTTTGTAAGTACTAATCTGTGGGGAGAAAAATGTAAATTTCCCGTTTACCATTAATCTTTTAACCAGTGATTTCAGCATTAATGATTCTTGTCTTGAATCACTTATTACTATGAAGATTGCAAAATGGTGATTTTCTGTTGTCACTGAAGGACATTTGCCAGGTTCTTACCTCCATTTCAAGAGTATTGCTATTTAACCTACCCTACCCTCTGCATGTACATAAGAGTGTTGTTAGGAGGGAGTTGAACTTCATGATCTCTGCACTCCCTATTAACTCGGGATGCAGATTCAAGAGAAAGATGATTATTTTATTGACATATTAAAATTAAAATTTAGGGGTTCCTTGGTGACTCAGTTAAGCATCCGACTCTTGGTTTCTGCTCAGGTCATGATCTCATTGTTAGTGAGGTTGAGCTCTGTGCAGAGAGTGGAGAGCCAGCTTGGGATTTTCTCTTTTCCTGTCCCTGGCCCTCCTTGCTTGTGTGCGTGTGTGCGCTCTCGCTTGCTTGCTCGCTCTCTTAAAAATAAATGAACATATTTAAAAAATAAAATTGTATTTTATAGGACAAATGATTTTTTGAACGGAATATTTCCTTTAAAGACATTTATTGAGGTATAGGAACAGAATGTTACCAGCACTCTAGAAGCCTCCTCTCCCCAAATGGAAATTTTTCTTTTCATTGGCTGGATCAGTAATCTTTCAGTGTCCTTAATGAACACAGGACAGAAACCTATGCAATGTTTGCATCTCCAAAACCCCATTTTCCTTCATTTATGTACCTACGCAATCTAGAAAGAAACATTAGGGTACTCCTTACTTGTTTTCCCTAAAGTCTAGAACCAATGTGATTAAACTTTATTTGATTATTATTAAATATTTATTGGCCATATATGCATTGCGTAGACACTGCCATAAATGGCTAGGATACACAAAGAGGAAGAACGGTACCTGATTGCTGGGGATAACTTACAGCTCTGAGTCATACATGCACGAGTAGAAGTATCTACGAGAAGGATAGGAATGTGACTGTTCTCAGAGTGTGGGGTCCAGTAGCCCCAGGACCAATAAGAGGAAACATTGAGGAGTGTGAATCCAGCAAAAAAATAAGCCATTGAGAGCATATGCAGAGGCTTGGGCACCTTCCTTTAAGGTGGGGAGGGAGTCTGGGTGTGGAAATAAAAATGTGAGAATAGAAGATGATGGTATGTTAGGAATGTCAGTCATTTCTTAAACCTAGACTAGTCTTCCAGCTATAGCTGTATTCAAGATCGCATTTGTAGTGTTTCCCCAGTCACTTGGTTCCCCAACCTGCTTTTTAGTCCCCGCCCTGACTTCAGCCGCGTATTCTGCATAGAATATATTCTGCATATTCTGGTTTCTTTCATCAAAGTGCCTGTTGTTCTCTTTCCCTGCAAGTGTGATTTAAGAAGTAAGATAGAATAGTGATAAGACCATCATCTCCGGAACCTGCAGGCACAAGTTCAGATCCCAGCTCCTCCATTTCCTTGCTCTGTGACCTTAGTTTAATTGCTTAACTTATTAGTGTCTCAGTCTCTTCATCTGTACAGTCAGAATAATAGTAACACCTACTTCATAGCATAGTTCTGAGGATTTAATGAGCTAATATATTTTTTCAAATTTAATGAAGTATACTTGACCTACAGTGTTTTATTAGTTTCAGGTGTACAACGTAATGATTCAATTTTATATGTTCTGCAGTGTTCACCATACGTGTAGTTATCATCTGTCAGCATACAGTGTTACTACAGTATTGGCTCTATTCTCTATTTTTTCATCTCTGTGAGTTATTTGATAACTGGAAGTTATTTTTAAAGTGCTCTGAATAGCACTTGGCATATAGTCAGTGCTATAGAATTTATTAAAATACGTTTTATATTAAGTGGAAGTATATATGTATCTATAAATCTACCTACATGTTCTGTGCATCTTCCTACCAGTGCCATTTCTTATTGTCACTTTTAACAGATTCTAAGGTTCTAGAAGGTATGAATTCTACTCTCCAGTGTATCTTTCCAAGGAGCATAGGTAATAGTATTTCAGCATCCAAAAGTAATTCTTAATTATCTGTGATGGGTGTTACAGTAAGACACTTAAAAACTTCTGAATTGAAAACACATTTTCATCTGAACCCAAAAGGAGTTAAACTCTATTAACTGAAATGTAAGGCAGTGAGAATAACAATAAAACTCTTTAACTACATTTGAATTGTAATTCAAAATATTGTCACTTCCCCCCCAGGATCACTTTATTCATACATTCTTTTAATGATGTTGCTAATAGGATTCTGACTAGGAGTAGAGTAACATGTGCTTTCCTTTTGCAGCTGTAGAAAGGACTCAACAAAGAAAGCTTGAAGAAGAACTGTTAGCAGCAGCGAGAGAAGGCAGAACAGCAGAACTCCTAGCTCTGGTAAAACAGCAACAACAACATGTCTTAGTTCTTTCCCCTTCAGGAAAGTTGTAACTTCACGTCAGCACTTCATAATGTAGTCAAATTGCGGAACTGAAATACTCGAGATTATAATAGTAGTACAAAAGTCCTTAAATATCCAAAAATACTTGGCATATAATAGTTTAAGCAGGATACATTTTAAGGGTTGTTTTTCTCTGAATTTCTGATTTATATCCCCACTCCCTACTGTGAAAATCTGGTGAATTGAGAATCTGATTTTTCAAGGCAAATATGTAAGGATAGGTGGTTTTTTTTTTTTTTTTTTTTCAGATTAAGCCAATTCAAATTGAAATATAATATGTAAGACCCTATAAAGGAACACATTTCTCTAATTTTGATAAGCAATCATTTCTGAAAGGTATGCTACACTTTTAGAAAGTAACATACAAATAAGCAATAATAGAGAATATTCATATTGTGTTAGAATAGACTGAAAGCTTTACCCATTTTTTTTTTCCTTTTGGAGACCTACTTTCCAGTTTCTGTTTCCCACATAGTCTCCTTAAACATGAAACTAAATTTGTTCTAAATTGAAGAATGAAGCATTGCCATTTGTTTCAAAGTTATTTCAGCCTTTTCATTTGAAAAGACCTTTTCGGTTTCCAAGTAAAGTGCCTAAAACATTTTTTAAAAAATTTTTAATGTTTTTTATTTCTGAGAGAGAGACAGCATGAGCAGGGGAGGGTCAGAGAGAGGGGGAGATACAGAATCTGAAGCAGGCTCCAGGCTCTGAGCTGGCTGTCAGCACAGAGCCTGACGCGGGGCTCGAACCCACGAACCGTGAGATCATGATGTGAGCTAGGCTGCAGGCTTAACCAACTGAGCCGCCTAGGTGCCCCACCTAAAACTTTTTTTTAACCTTTGTGAAATGGAGACTACATAAAGAAGTTTTTAAAATAATCACTTGGGAACAACAAATTCAGTAGAACTTTAACATTAACACATTTAATTGTTATGGTTTTAACTCTTAATGCCTATGGTAGATGGGTGTATATATTTGCTGTCACAACTATGAATGACAAAATAGGAGTGAAGCAATCTTAGTGAAATCTTCATGTCCAGGAGTGGGTGGGATGGCACTGGTGTTTTATGTGGTGTCTGTTGTTAGGGGAATATGAGACCCAAGATTCATGGCACCTTGAGGACGAGCATAGGGAGTGATGTAGATTTGCTGGTTTTAGTGAGCAAGAAACCACTGACTGTCTAGCAGCCTAGAGCTCTATGTTCATCTGGTTCTATAATTGGAGGGTCCACCTGAGCATCAGTTACACCGTCATGTGTTTTGAGGGAGAAAATCCATCTTTGATCTATAATTCTGCGTTGCATTTTTTCATTTGTTAGCTCAACAGGCCCAATCCTCCTGATGTTAATTGTTCGGATCAGTTAGGAAATACACCTTTGCATTGCGTGGCTTACCGGGCTCATAAGCAGTGTGCCTTAAAGCTTCTAAAAAGCGGAGCAGACCCAAATCTGAAGAACAAAAATGGTAAGCATGTTGGGAAAAGCCATTGTTGGTCATTTTGAAACTATAAAAAATAAGTTAATTCCAATATAAAATTGCTTTGTGTTAGGATCCAGCCATTATTGAACTATATGGCCTCTACTTAATTTTGAAGTCAAGGCATTCACACAAAAGAAAAAAACTTATTAATTGCCTTCTTAGTTAAGAGTTCACTGTATAATAATACCTATTCCATAGGAGAAAGTTGTGATTAAGAGAGAGTTACCCCCTTGAGGGAAAGAGAGTACAGTTGATTCTTGTTATTTAAGATAGTTAGGTTCTACAGAGTTGATGTGAGTGGTGAATTAACGAATACTAAGTCACTGCTCCAAGGAGAAATACAGAGTTGGGTTCCTAAAAGGTTCTGGTCACAATATTTTTATCCTGATTAATACATACCCTTGTTTCTGGGTGTATTTCTATTTCTATTAAAAGGTACTTACCTTTTAATGTATATTGTTAATCTATTAACAGCTTACTGCCAACAGCACTGTCACTCATGCTTGAATAGAGCTTGTCTACTACACATATACTCTCCATTAACGCACATCACAACACTCTTGCACTTAGGAACACTACATAACAATTCAATACTATGTTTGGTGGCCAGTTTCAGTAGTGAAGTCACTAACAAAAAGCAAAAAAAAGTGAAAACATGGCATCCGATAGACTAGAAGGGGGACGTTTACCTATGAGAGTTGAAACAACAAGGCAGAACGTCACCTTGTTCTCCCTCAGCTGGGAACATGTACCTGAGAAGACTCAAAGTTTTCACCACGTTTGATGTGCCTGTGAATGACTGAGAAGTTGTCATATTCATTGATTTTGAGGTTACAAATAAATTTTAGCAATAGGCAAATCTGCAAATATCAAATGTATGGGTAATGAGTGTCAACTCTACACGTATGACAGTATCAGAGGTGGGATCAGATAACCATGAGAGAAGCTATAAAAGGTGTCTCAGGTATTCAAAGGGGGAACATCGCATTAGGGCCATTGTCACTATTTAGGATGCTTCCCTCTACCTACCACCAGCCTGGATTAGGACTTGTTAGTGGTCCACCAGGACCCTGTGCTCGCTTACCTACGTCATTGCCTAAATCATACTCCCTGGTAGTTGTTAACTTATGTAGGTGTATCCCATGAGCCTGAGTTCCTAAAGGCAAGGCTAATATTCTCCTGTTTGGTTTACCTAGGACCTACAGTAATGTGTAGCACATGACACCTTCGACGTGTTGAATGTTGGTTAAAGGTTTGAGTAATCAGAGATGGTTTCATGAAGGAACAGGTTTTAATATGGACTGTGACGTCCTACTAGGATTTTTTTTTAACTCTTCTCTAAATACTTGTATCTCTAACAAAAGGCCCCACTCATGGTTTTTCTTCTTAAATATAACAGAATATCATTAAGTTTTGGAAAGTGCATTCTAAGCAGAGAGAAGGTTATGAGCAAAGGCATTAAGGTAAGAAAATTCAAGTAAGTTTAGTGACGTCTTCAGTTTGGCATATCCACACACATGAAGGAGAGCAGTACCAGGTAATCCTATAAATGCAGATGAGGTTTGCATAGTGGAAAACCTTAATATGCCAGACTATTTAACCCCTTAATTTGGAAGTTCAAGGGTTCATGATAGATAGGTGAGTAGTGGAAAGGTGAGGTGCTTTAATTAGGGCCTGAATTTTCATTGACATCAGTGGGAGTAGAAGGGAAAAAGAAAATCAATGATAGAATTTTCTTTCTTCCTTTCTTTTGACGCTTATGCTAGACTGGCACTATCCTATAGATGGATAAAAGAGCACATATGTAATTTCAAGTTTTCTACTGGCCACATTTAAGAAAAAAGAAACTGATGAAATTAATTTTAATAATTATTTTATTTAAAGCAATTTATTCAAAATATGTCAACATGTAATCTGTGAAAATACCAAGATGTTACATTCCCTTTTTGATACTAAGTCTCTGAAATCTGGTGCATATTTTACACTTAACATCTCAGTTTGAGCTAGCCACATTTCAGGTACTGGATAGCCACATGTGATTAGTGTCTCTTATATTGCATATAAAAGCTCTAGACCTATCAAACTGGTGAGTCTCTGGTTAACCACGCTGTCCCCAACCTGCGTATGCCCCTCTCTCTGCTGGGAGTGCTCTTTTCCTACTTGCCCTTGTGGTAAATGCTAGTTTCATTTTAAGATTTATGTCGAATTGTTTTCCCCGGAGAGGCTTTCCCTGTATCTCTAGGATAGATATAGGTTCTTCCTGGAATAAGAGAAGAGAAACCTGGGGATAGAGAAGGGGAGGCACTCAGGAGATGTGATGGAAATACGCGTTCCATGGAAGCCAATGGAAGACATAAGATGTGGAATAAAGGGGTGGGGTGTATTCATGGTCATGTGCAACTTAGACTGAAGACGATAAACGCAGACAAGGCTGTGGAATTCCGTGGCTAAGTGCCCAGGGCTCCTTTCTGAAAGAGCAGTTTCCACTGGGAGTTGAGCAACAGCTAGATTGATGATTAGGGATGGAGTAGGAAATGAGGAAGCTAAGGCAGCACTGCTTATCTACTTCTTTGCAGTATTTAAGAACAGAAGGAATGGTTCCATGGCCAAGAGGAAGATGTTTTAGGCAGAGAGAGATTTAAGCTTGTTTGTAAAGTTAAAGAGGATGAAGGCAATAGAAAAGGAGCTTGAAGATCTAGTTGTGACAGTTAGAAAATGTAATTTTTTCAAAAAAGCAGTGCTTTGGTAACAGCAATAAAGGGAACATATTTGATAAAGGATGCTTGCTTTTTTTATGGCAGCAATTACAAACACAACTGAAGGGCATAGAAGACCAAAATATGGAGACACCTGCCATGTTTTGTGAGAAGGGAACTCAGCATCAAGAAGCTAACAGTTCTCTTCAGGTTAATTCAGAGCAATCCTAACCAGAACCTTCACAGGGTTTTCATAGGTCTTGACTAGCTAACTCTCATTTATATGAAAAAGTCCAGGGGAGTGAATTTTAAAATGGAGGAGAAGCAAGGGAAGTTGTCCTGCTGGATAAAAAAAAAAACTAATAATGAACCCATGGGAAGTAAAACATTTATTCAACGAAGTGTTTATGTGCTAGCTACTATTCCAAGGACTAGGGATCTAGAGGAGTGAAGGAAAAAAATCCCTGCTTTCATGGAGCTTACATTCTAATAGGACAGGGCCAATAAAAACCAAGTATTTTATCTGCTGAGATCAGTGCTAGGAGTGGGGGGAAGGCAAAGAAGGGGAGTGAGAGTTTGTTGGGTGTATAGAGCACTGCTGCTTTGTGGAAGGTGGCAGGAAAACATGTGTTAGGTAATTACTACTTGAAGTGAAGGAACAAGCAGTGTCAGTATCTGGGCAGTGAGGATAGTCCCAAGCAGAGGAGGCAGAGAGTGTATATGTGTGTGTGTGTCATGAAAAGCAAGAACACCAGTATGTCCAGAGTAGAGTGAGAGGAGGAGGAAGTTACAGAGGCAGTGGGACCTGGATGATGAAAGGCCTTGTGGGATATTGTAAGAATTGTGGCTCTTACTCTGTGTGAGATGGGAAGATATAGGAGGGTTTAGAATGCAGCAATGATATGGTCAGACATAAGTTCTAAAAAGTGATCACTTTTTGTTATGAGAATAGATCCTAGGAGGGAAGCAGTTAGGCTCTTGGAATAATCTGGTGAGAGGAAATTGGCTTAAGATCAGGATAGTGACAGTAAAATGGTTGTAAATGGTTAGATTTTTAAACATAATTTGAAAGCATCAGGATTTTCCGATGGCTTAGATACATGAGGTATGAGAGAGAGAGAGACCGGAATTGAGGGTGGCTCTATAGTGTTTGAGTTGAGGACCTGAAAAAATGGAATTTCCAGTTACTAAGAAGGGTAAGACTACAAGGAAGGGTAGGCTAGCAATGGCTGAGAGTTAGGAGTTTGGTTTTTAAGGTATATAAAATTTGAAATGTTATTCTACAATCCAAGTGAGACAGTTGGATATAGAAGTTTGTGTTTAGGAGAGAGGTCTAGGGGAAGATAAACTTGGGAACTGTCAGGATATAAAATTATTTAAAATAATGATATAGATAGGATCACTGAGTGAGGTATTGGTTCAGGGTAGATGAAGGTGAACAGACCAGACAGTTTGGAAGTTAAAACATGTATGTACAGGAACTTGACAGATGACAGAGGTGGCATGATAAGTGGATGAGGAAAGAACTGAGTAAATAATGCTGGGGCGATTAGCTGTCCACGTAGGCAAAGGTAATTTTAGACACCCATTGCATATTGGATACTACATTCCAGCTAGTTTAAACCTAAAAGTGCAAGATAAACTTTAAAACATCAAGAGAAGTTTCTGGGTTTTGGCCATAATACAGTTATAGGGACAAGATTTACCTTTCCCTCTGTTTCTAATAACACTATATTGGAAGTCTTAGTACAATAAAGAGGAAAAAAAGAAGAAAAAGCATTCAGACTGAAAAAGAAAAAATAGAACTCTTTATTTGTAGGTAATATGATCATCGACATAAAAAAAAAAATCTAAGAAATCTCAAGGGAATATACCTCCACATAATAAACACCTTATATGAGAAATGCATAGCTAACATCTTAATGGTGAAAAACTGAGCACTTTTCTTCTAAGGTCAAGAACAAAACAAGGATGTCCATTCTCTCCACTTTTATTCAACATAGTTCTAGAAGTTCTAGCCACCAGATTGGTAAGGAAGAAGTAAAGCTTACAGTATTTGCAGATGACCTGATACTATATATATGTAAACCCTAAACACTCCACCAGAAAACTACCTAAACTGACAAGTGATTCAGTAAAGTGCAGGATACCAAATTAATATACATAAATCTATTACATTTCTATGATAATGAAGTAGAGAAATTAAGAAAACAATCTCCTTTACAATTGCACCAAAATAAATACATAGTCTAGGAATAAAATTAACCAAGGAGGTTAAAGACCTGTACTTAAAAAACTAAAGCACTGTTTAAAAAAAAAAAAAAGTTGAAGATGACACAAATGGAAGGATATTTTGTGCTCCTGGATCAGGGCTTGGGATATTTAAAGATATATATTACCCAAAGCAGTCTACAGATTTAATGTAATCCCTATTAAAATACCAACCTTTTCCACAGAACTAGAATAATCCTTTGAAACTGCAAAAAAATCCTAAAAAGCAAAGCAATCTGAAGAAAGAAGAAAAACTCTGGAGGTAACACAGTTCCAGATTTCAAGATACAATACAAAACTGTCGTAATCAAAGCAGCATGGTACTTGCACAAAAACAGACACCTAAATCAGAGGAACAGAATAGAGAGCCCAGATATACACCCACACTACATGATTAATCTATGACAGAGTAAGCACAAAATGGGAAAAAGGCAGTCTTTTCAATAAATGGTGTTGGGAAAACTGGACATGGAAAAGAATTAAACTGGACCATGTTCTAATACCATACACAAAAATAAAATGGATTAAAGACCTAAGTGTGAGATCCAAAACCATAAAATTCCTAGAATACATAGGCAAAACTTGCCTTGACATTGGCCTTGACAACATTTTTATAAAGATGTCACCTCAGGCAAGGGAGCTTGTGATGAGCACTGGGTGTTGTATGGAAGTGTTAAATTGCTGTAATGTACACATGAAATGAATAAAACATTGTATGTTAACTAACCGGAATTTAAATAAAAACTTAAAAAAAAGTCTTGGTAAGATGTCTGTCTTCACCAAATGGATCTAGCAGTTTAGTGCAATACCAGTCCAAAACTCAGCATGCTTTTTCGTAGAAATTGACAAATTGACTATAAATTTTATTTGAAAATTGTACCCAAAACAACTGAAAGGAGAAAAAAGAATTAGAGGTCCTATGTTTCTTTATTGTCAGGATTTTCCAAGAGAAAAAGAACCAGTTAGTTATATATAAACTTAAAGGTGATCATGGCGGCTGAGATCTACCACAATATGCTGTCTGCAGACCGGAGAACCAAGAAAGCTGGTGGTGTGATTGACTCTGAAGCCTGAGACCAGGGAGGCCACTGGTGCAAGTCCTCGAGTCCAAAGCCAGAGAATTAGGACCTCCAGTGTCAGAGACAGAAAGAGGAGTCTCAGCTCAAGAAATGACAAATCATCTTTTCTTTGCCTTTTTGTTCTATTTAGGCCCTCCATAGGTTGGATGATGCCCAACCTGCATTGGTGAGGGCAGATCTTCTTTACTAGTCCCCTGGTTCGGAAGCTAATCTCATCCAGAAACCCCCTCACAAGGCATACTCACAAACATTTTACCAGCTATCTGGGTATTTTTTAGCCTGTTTAAGTTGACACATAAAATGGACCATCATATAACCTAATTTCAGGACAGTGTGGTGTAAAGATTAGATCGATCGATCGATCGATCCATCTGTGGAACAGTAGGGAGTCCAGACAGCAGCCTACAAATACAGAGAATTGATTTTTGACCAAATTGTCAAAAACTCAGCAGGCTGAGTGGGGAAAGTATAACTTTTTCGACGTGGTATTAAGAGTTGGATAACAATATCCAAAATCACAGAAAAGAATATGAGTTAAGATTTACTTTCTTCTAGATTTTATTGGTTTGGAGTTACCTTGGGTTTTGCAAAGATTTCTTGGATATGTAACAAGTATGAGTACAGAATACTGGTAAGTTGGACATAGTCAAAATTATAAAATTTTGTTCCTCAAAAGACATTGTTAGAAAAATGAAAATGCAAGCTATTGTATGGGAGGAAATATTGGGAAAACAATATGTAACAGTGGACTTGTATCTGGAGTATACACAGAATATTTATAACTCAGTGGGGAGATAACTCAAGGTTAAAAAGGTTCAGACACTTCAAAGATCTGTGAATGGCAGAAAAGTACCTGACTCAAGGTTTCACATAGAGGTATAAACCTAAGTTAAAATGCATTCACAGGAAAAAAATATTCACATAAATACAGGGATATGTACTGTGATGTTTATCCCATTCTCCTTAAAATAGTGAAAAAGTGGAGAGAAGCCCTAAGTACTTAAACTGGTTTGACTTAATACTTGCAGCAATACTAATATAGATAAAATAGGAGCTACGTGTATAAAGTGGATAAAGGGAAGCAGTGTTAAACAAAGGAAGTTGCAGAATGATAGATACAGTAGACCCTTATTTTAACATTAATACCGTATTTAACATGCTTTATGAATACATTTCTATATAATGAAAGTAGAAAGATCTGCATGAGAATGATAATATCCATTTAAGAATCATGAAAACCAAAATAATAAATCTGGAAAAAAGAATTCTAATTCCCTTTTAAAGTTAATAGTCATTAACAGAATGATTTAACATTGAAGGCTAATTTTCGTTAACTTTTATTTAAATTCTAGTTAACATACAGTGTAATATTAGTTTTGGGTATACAACTTAGTGATTCAATACTTAACACCCGGTGCTCATCACAAGTGCTCTCCTTAATCCTGATCCCCTCACCTATCCTCCCTCTGCTAACCATCAGTTTATTCTTTGTTAAGAGTTAATAGTTTGGGGGCGCCTGGGTGGCTTAGTCGGTTAAGCGTCCGACTTTAGCTTAGGTCATGATCTCACGGTTCGTGGGTTCGAGCCCCGCGTCGGGCTTTGTGCTGACTGCCAGCTCAGAGCCTGGACCTGTTTCAGTCTGTGACTCCCTCTCTCTCTGACCCTCCCCTGTTCACGCTGTCTCTCTCTCTCTCTCTCCTAGAAATAAATAAAACATTAAAAATAAATTTAAAAAAAAAAGAGTTAATAGTTTGTTTTTTGGTTTGCCTTTCTCTCTTCTTTCCCCTTTGCATGTTTGTTTTGTTCCTTAAATTCCACATTATGAGTGAAATCTTATGGTATTTGCGTTTCTGATTTATTTTGCTTAGCATAACACTCTCTAGCTCCATCTATGTTGTTGCAAATGGCAAGATTTCATTCTTTTCATGGCTGAGTAATATTCCATTGTGTGTATATGTGTATGTGTATACACACACATACCATGTCTGCTTAATCCATTCATCAATTGAGGGATATTTTGGGCTGTTTCCATAATTTGGCTGTTGTAGATAATGCTGCTACAAACATTTGGGTGCATGTATCCTTTTGAATTAGTATTATATTATTATTATTCTTTGAGTAAATACCTACTACTAGTGCAATTGCTAGATCATAGGGTAGTTCTGTTTTTAACTTCTTAAACAACCTCCATACTATTTTTTCCAGAGTGTCTATCCCAGTTTGCATCCCCATGGAGTGAAAGAGGGTTCCCTCTTTCTCCACATCCTCGCCAATGCCTGCTGTTTCTTGTGTTGTTGATGTTAGCCATTCTGACAGGTGTAAGGTGATATCTCACATTAGTTTTGATTTTCATTTCCCTGATGATGAGTGATATTGAGCATCTTTTCATGTGTCTGTTGGCCATCTGGATGTCTCGTTTGGAGATACGTCTGTTCATGTCTTCTGACCATGTTTTAAGTGGATTATTTGTTCTTTGGCTGTTTATATATTTTGGATACTAACCCCATTATCAGGTATGTAATTTGCAGATCTTTTCCCATTCTTATAGGTTGCCTTTTAGGTTTTTTTTCTTTAATGTTTATTTATTTTGAAAGAGAGAGAGAATGTAAGCAGGAGAAGGGCAGAGAGAGAGTGAGTGAGAAAGAATCCCAAGCAGGCCCCATGCTACCAGCACAGAGCCCATTTTGAGGCTCAGACTCACAAACCGTGGTATCATGACCTGAGCCAAAATCAAGAGTTGGATGGTTAACCAACTGACCTACCTGAATGCCCTTGCCTTTTAGTTTTTTTTATTATTATTTTCTTTGCTGTGCAGAAGCCTCTTATTTTGATGAAGTCCTAATAGCTTATTTTTGCTTTTGTTTCCCTTGTCTCAGGAGACCTATCTAGAAAGAAATTGGTATGGCCAGTGTCAAATAAGTTACTGCCTGTGTTTTCTTCTAGAATTTTTATGGTTTCAGGTCTTTAGGTCTTTAATCCATTTTGAGTTTATTTTTGTGTATGGTGTATGAAAGTGGTCTAGTTTCATTATTTTGCATGTTGCTCTCCAGTTTTCCCAAAGCCATTTGTTGAAGAGACCTTCTTCCCATTGTATACCCTTTCCTCCTTTGTCAAAGATTAATTAACCATATAATTGTGGGTCAATTTCTGGGTTTTCTGTTCTCTTGATCTGTGCTTTTTGTGCCAGTACTATACAGTTTTGATTACTATAGCTTTGTAACTAGAAGTCCAGAATTGTGATGCTTCCAACTTTTTCAAGGTTGCTCTGGTCATCTGAGGTTTTTTGTGGTTCTATCAGATTTTAGGATTTTTTGGTCTAGCTCTGTGAAAAATGCTGTTGATATTTTGGTAGGGATTATGTTAAATATATAAAGTGCTTTGGGTAATATAGACATTTTAACAATATTCTTCCAATCCATGAGCGTGAAATGTCTATCCATATTTCATCTTCAGTTTCTTTTATCAGTGTTTTATAGTTTTCAGAGTATAGGTCTTTCACCTCTTTAGTTAGGTTTATTCCTAGGTGTCTTATTGCTTTTGGTAAAATTGTAAATGTGATTGATTCCTTTATTTCTCTTTCTGCTGATTCATTATTGGTATATAGAAATGTATCAAATTTCTGTACATTTATTTTGTATCCTGAGACTTTACTGAATTTGTGTATCAGTTCTGACAGTTTTTTGGTAGAGTCTTTATGGTCTTCTATATATAGTATCATGTCATCTGGAAATAGTGAGTTTTACATCTTCCTTCCTGATTTCGAAGCCTCTTTTTCCTTTTGTTGTCTAAATACTGTAACTGGGACTTTGAGGACTGTGTGAATGAAAGTGATGAGACTGGTATCCTTGTTTTGTTCCTGACCTTAGGGGGATGATAGTAACTGTGGGTTTTCATATATGGCCTTTCTTATGTTGAGGTATGTTCCCTCTAAACCTACTTTGTTGAAGGTTTTTATCATTAATGGATGTTGTGCTTTGTGAATGTCTTTTTGCATCTGTTGAGAGGTTCATATGGTTGTTAAAATTTTTTATTTATGTGATTTATCATGTTGATTGAGTTGCGAAAATTGAACCACTCTTGCATCCCGAGAGTAAATCTTACTTGATGATGGTGAATGAATTTTTTAAATTTTTAAAAAAATATTTTATTTTTCAGAGAGAGAGAAACAGAACGCGAGCAGGGGTGAGGCAAAGAGAAAGGGAGACACAGAATCTGAAGCAGGCTCCAGGCTCTGAGCTGTCAGGACAGAGCCCAGCACAGGGCTTGAACTCATAAACCATGAGATCATGACCTAAGTTGAAGTCAGACATTTAACCAACTGAGACACCTGGGCTCAAATTATTAATGATTCTTTTGAAAGTATTGTTGGATTTGCTTTGCTTGTATTTAACTGAGCATTTTTGCATCTATGTTCATCAGGGATATTGGTTTCTAGTTCTCTTTTTTAGTGGTGTCTTTATCTGGTTGTGGTATCAGGGTAATGCTGGCCTCATAGAATGAATTTGGAAATTTTCCTTCCTTTTCTATTTTTTGGAATAGTTTGAGAAGAATAGATAGTAATTCCTCTTTCGGTGTTTGGTAGAGTTTGCCTGTGAGGCTGTCTGGTCCTGGACTTGAGTTTCTTGGGAGGTTTTTGATTACTGATTGAATTTCTTTGCTGGTAATCGGTCTGTTCAAGTTTTCTGTTTCTTACTGTTTCAGTTTTGGTAATTTATATATTTCTAGGTATTTGTCCATTTCTTCTAGGTTGTCCCATTTGTTAGCCTATAGTTCTTGATAATATTCTCTTATAATTGCTTATATTTCTTTGTTGTTGTGTTTCTCTTCTCTCATTTGTGTTTATTTGGATCCTTTCTCTTTTTGATAAGTGTGCGTAGATGTTTATCTATTTTATTTTTTTCCAAGAACCAGCTATGGTTTCATTGATTTTTTTTTTTTTTTTTTAAATTTCTAGTGGCACCTTCATGGCTCAGTCAGTTGAGTGTCTGACTTTGGCTTAGGTCATGATCTTGCGTTGTGGGTTCAAGCTCCACATCAGGCTCCATGCTGACAGCTCAGAGCCTGGAACCTGCTTTAGATTCTTTGTCTCCCTCTCTCTCTGCCCCTCCCCTGCTCACATGCTATCTCTCTGTCTCTCAATAAATAAAACATTGAAAAATTGTTTTTAATTCTGTATCATTTATCTCCGCTCTAATCTGTATTATTTCCTTCTGCTGACTTTAGGCTTAATTTGTTCTTTTTCTACTTTAGGTGTAAGGTCAGGCTATTTGAGGTAGGCCTGTGTTGCTATATAGTTCCCTCTTAGGACCAGTTTTGCTTCATCCCCAAGATTTTGGACCATTGTATTTTCATTTGTTTACATGTATTTTTAAATTTCTTCTCTGACTTCCTGTTTGACCCATTCATTGTCTGTAGCATATTGCTTAACCTCCATATATTTGTGGTCTTTCCAGGCCTTTTCTGAAGGGTAAACTTTTAAAAGTAATGGAAGGTAGGTACAGATATCTAGAAAGGACTTCCCTAATAGGTTCTATGAACTACAGAGCAATGGGAATAACTACATTACATAATTTAAATTTATCTACTGATTACTAGTTACAAACCAAAGTTATTTTCCTACCTGGGAATTAAGCAAAAGAATTCTAAAAAGTGCTAAAACCTAAAATTGAGTTAACAGTATCATTCTTAGTGTCTCTACCAATTTCCCAAAGACTTGTATAGATTTTCTATGTGGTGGTTTCTAATAATTCTTCCTTCAAAATTTAGATTCAAAAAGCATTCCAATGCAACTAGAATTAATAGTCCCATGAAAGTATCAGGCTAAACTGAGGAAATGTCCCTGTAAATATCAAAAATTTCATTATTGGTGTTTAAATATACTTTTATCTTATTGTTAGTAAGCAAGTGTTAAAGTATTCTTCATAAAAGTCAAGGTGGTGCCTTTTGAAACAGTATTTTTTTAAGTCTGAAGAGTGATATTGTCTGCATTATAGAAAGTTTTAAAAATTAAAAACATAAGTTACTAAAATACAACCTGTTTCTTTGACATATAACTTTCTAATTTATTTTCAGCACCTACTTTAGAGCAGTTTTTCTTTTCTTTTTTTTTAATGTTTTATTTATTTCTGAGAGAGAGAGACAGCGTGAGCAGGGGAGGGTCAGAGAGAGAGGGAGACACAGAATCAGAAACAGTAGAGCAGTTTTTCTTTTAATTGCAAAATAATGTTTACTTATGTTCAAAATGAGGAAGATGAAGGCACCAGCAAAGTGTAATCACCTATGGCAAAAATCCACAAAGATTTACCTTTTAGTTGTTGTTATTGTCTGGTAGAATAGACTTTTTTTTTTTTTTTTTTTTTTTAGTTTAAAATAATAATGGCCCCTGGGTGGGTCGGTTGGTTAAGCATCCAGCTCTTGATTTTGGCTCAGGTAATGATCTCAGGTTTCATGTGACTGAGCCCTACATCTGGACTCTGTGCTGACAGTTCGGAGCCTGCTTGGGATTCATTCATTCTCTCTCCCTCTGTCTGTCCTTCCCCCACTCATACATGCTCACTCTCAAAATATTTTAAAAAATAAAGTTTAAAATAATATCAACTCAAGAGTGTAAGTAAAAGAAAGTTCATGTATTATTAATATCAGAATATAGAAGTATCTCATGGCATTGAAAAGCAGGCATCAGAAGGGATGGAATCAGGAACCAGGAAGCTGTTAGGAACCAAGAAGACTGGCACTCCTCGTGTGTGTATCTTTCTCACTGCTTGGTCTCATTTCTGCCTCTTAGATCAGTGTTCCAGCGTACATGCTGGAGGAGGGCACCCTGACCTCTCTTCAGTAGATGAGCTCCTAAGTGTGGTTTCAGATTTCAGTGGGAGATTATTTGATGGCACCCACTGCATTAGACCTCTGCCTCTGATACAGTCACCTGGAACTCTGGGGGCAGGGCCTTATGGTACAAACATGGCTGCCAGGGCCTTCCCCAGGGGGTGTCGAAGGGGCAGTGCTCAGACAGCTTACACCCAAAATTCCAGTAATAAGGACGATTATCTCTATATTTTTAAGACTAAATTTTCCCAGTGTTTTTTAAAGATGTTTTCCATTTTTATTCAAATTTGTTGCTCCTCTTCTTTGGTTTCTTTGAACACTTCTGGACTTAAATAGAGATTTGGCAAATAGCTGAGTCTCTTTTCTGCTAGTTTATCTGTAGTCACATTGGTTCATTAAGGAAAAATGCTAAGCCTTTACTCTGTGCGAAGAACTATGGTAGATGTTGGAGATCCAACAGTGAACAACACCTGACAGTCCCCACATTTTGGGAGCTTGTATCCTAGTGGGAGGAGCCCGACAAGGTGTAAGTACACATATAACGTCAGGCAGTGAGGTGCAGAAAAATAGGATGAAGGGGATAGATGGGGCCAGGGGCTGTTGTTTTAGAAAGGGTGTAAGGGAAGACCTCTCTGAGCACAGAGCTGCAGTGAGTCAGGAGTGAGCCCTGAGGCAACCTGGTATAAGAGTGTTGAAAACCAAAGGAAGCTAGTGTAAAAGTTCTGGGATGGGAGAGTGCTTTGCATATTTGAAGAAGAAGAAAGCTGTCTGGTGCCTAGAGGTGCCTAGAGCAGGGCAAGTTGGGGAGAGAGGAAAGGTCAGGAAAGTGGCCAGAGGTCCAGCCCCATTGTGGGTGTGTTTGCTGGGTTTTGAATAGGAAACTCAGTGTGTGTTAGGATGGGAAACTCTCAGATTGCAGATCACTTTCCTTTACACCCCCCAACAAGCAGTCTTTCCTTTTCCATTGTTTTTTTATACCTTTCTCCTACATTTTAAGAATTTGTTTGCTATTCTCTTTCATTGCTTCACCTGTCTCTTCTTTTGCAAGTATCTCTTTTTTTCCAATAGTTTTTTTTTTTTTTTTTTTTTTTTAAATGTTTATTTCTGAGAGCACAAGCAGGAGAGGAGCAGAGAGAGAGACAGGGAATCCCAGGCAGGCTCCAAGCTGCCCTCACAGAGCCCAGCATGAGGCTCAGACCCATGAACCGTGAGATCATGACCTAAGCCGAAATCAAGAGTTGGATGCTTAACCAACCTAGCTACCCCATTAGTATCTCTTTTTTTTTTTTTTTCATTTTTTAAAATGTTTTATTTCTGAGAGAGTGAGAAAGACAGTGTGAGCAGGGGAGGGTCAGAGAGAGAGGGAGACACAGAATCTGAAGCAGCTTCCAGGCTCTGAGCTAGCTGTCAGCACAGAGCCTGACGAGGGGCTCGAACCTACGAACCATGAAATCATGACCTGAGGAAGTCGGATGCTTAACCAACTGAGCCACCTAGACGCCCCAAGTATTTCATTTTTAATGATTGTTTTTGTAATGTTTTAATATCTGATAAGGATTCTTTTCTTCTTTTGAGGATTTTCTTTGACATTCACATCTGTTTATTCTCCCAGATGGCATTCAAAATAATTTTTTTTAGGTTGTTAGTAAAAATACTATTGCTATGTTATTGAAATTACATTCTGTGTAAGGGGGAATGTTGACATTTTTATGTAGTGTTTTCGTTAAGGGACAACTTTATATCACGTACACATTTAAATATTGGATCATTCCTGTTTTTTACTTTATTTTGTTGTGCTTGGTTAAGAGTTGTGCAGTTTTGAAATGACTGGTTATGATGCTCATCCAGGTAGGGAGGCTGCTTCATTCAGTTCAAAAAGCATTTTATTTGATTCTCACTGTGTGCCAGACACTTGAGGCATTGAATCTAGAAATGAAGGCTTGGTACTGGCATTTCAGCTAGTTGGCAGGAGTTCAGAATTTATTTTTGGTGTTAGCACAGAATTCTATGAAAGAAATCACATTGTCCTCCTCCTCTTCGCCTAAAGGAATAATTTCTCAAAAGTGCCCTGTAGATCAACTAAAAATAACAGTTGGCAGACCTTTTATAAGACCTGTTCCTATATGCTAGCTAGAAAACCTAAACGGGTTATTAATTTCTCAGTTAACACTACCAAAAGTTTTTTTCCCTGCTAAAGTAATAATATATAATCAGTCCAGGTTTTACCCATTAGCATTCCTATAAATCTACCTCTGGAAGCTGAAACCTGTAAACTTCTCTCTGCATTTTCCACTGTCCCCATTTTATCCACTACTAACTCTGTAGTCCAAACCATTATCTTTCACCGGGACTATTGATAATGCTTTGTAAATATTATCCTGACGTTCCTCTTGCCCACATTTACAAGGCATTTTCCACACTGTAGCCCTGGTGATCTTAAAAAAAAAAAAATGTTTTTATTATGGAAATTATCAAGGCTTAAAAAAATAGAATAATAGAATTAATTGATCCCTCCTTCCCTCCCTCTCCCCCTCTCCCTCTCTGGCTGGCTGGCTGGCTGGCTGGCTGGCTTTCTCTTTCTCTCCAGGAGTTCTCAATAATGGCCACTGTCCAGTTATGTTGTTTTGTGTATAAATATTTCAGTGTAGGGGCTCCTACCTGGCTCAGTCAGTAGAGTATGCAACTCTTGGTCTCAGAGTTATAAGTTTGAGCTCCATGTTGGGTGTAAAGATTACTTAAAAATAAAATCTTAATTTTTTCAGTACATGTATAAAAGATAAGAGCTTCTTTAAAAAAAAACTGTAACCACATGATGGTTGCACAGCTCTGAATGTCCTGAAAAACATTGAATTGTGCATTTGAAATGGATGAATTATGTGGTATGTGAATTGTATCTCAACACAGCTGTTAAAAAAAAATATAGCCACAATAGCATTATCCTATTAATAACAATTTTACAAAATCATCAAGTAGCCAAAGTTCACATTTCCCCAGTTATACTTCTAAATATTTAACACTTTAATAGAGTTTTAAACATAAGTTAGATCATGTTACTGTTTTCCCTAAAACCCTTCAGTGACTTCTGTCATGTTTAGAATAACTCAGACCCCTTGTACTGACTGACAAAGGTCTGACCTACAGTGCCCTGATGTAATGTGACTTCTTTGCCTCTCTGACTTTCTACCTCTCTTGCTCATTAAATTGTTTCTACCTCAGGGCCTTTGTATTAGCTGTTCCATCTACTGGAATGCCTTTCCCTATATTTTTATAAGCCTAGATCATTCCTTTCGATTTAAATACCTGTTGCTCAGCAAGGCCTACCCTGATCAGTTGCCCAGTCTCCAGTCTAAAGTGGTACCCTAGTCATTCTCTGTCAAGTCATTCACTTACAAAGTATTGGCATAGCATAGTTTATTATGTGGCACGTAATTTACTATTTCACTTTTTCGTGCCTTCCTTACCCCTCCTATTTTTTCTGTCATGTTCACTACTGAATTCCCAGTGCCTAAAATGTTAATTGGTTCGTAATAGACTCTCGTTAGGAGAAAATCATACAAAAAACTGTCCAACACGATGCTAGGTATTTGGTACTTATAAAAAGGTTATTTGATAGAATATATTATCTTACTGCGTAAACAGAGTTCTGGTCAGGTATGTTACTTTGAAAGGGCCATTTTCTACTCAAGTTATGACTTTTTTTTGTTAGCTTCATATAGCATCCTGCTCACTTCAAAACTCAGTAACTTTTAACAAATTCTGTTTTTGTTGTTTGGCAAAATAGAGGGTGCTTGCATGAATAAGGTTGCAGAAGTGACTCTAATGCCTTGTTGGTTTCATTCTCCACTATTGCTTTTTTCTTTTGTCCTCCATTGTGGACCATCATAAGGTTCGCTTGTGATCTCTCTCTGCTATGTGTTCTCTGGTGAAGTAGCTTAAGAGTGGCTGTGGCAGGCTGAATGACAGCCCCCTGAAGATGCAATTAGTTAAGTATCTTGAAAGAGGGAGATAATCCTGAATTATCATGGGGGGATCACAATTGTCCTTACAGAGGGGAGGCCGGAGGACTTGAATGTTGAGAAAGAAAATGTAAAAGGTGGAATCAGAGATTGGAGTGATGTGCACGACAGTTGAAGCCCTGTGATGGGCTCTGTGCTGACAGCTCAGCCTTTGCATTCTGTGTCTTCCTTTCTCTTTGCCCCTCCCCTGCTCACACTGTCTCCCCCCAAAATAAACAAATATTTCTTAAACATTTTTTAAATAAATTAAGATGGAAGGACCACAAATCAAGGGATATAGGTGGCTTCTAGAAACCACAAAAAAAGGTGGGGTGGGGGTGGGGGGCCGCCTGGATGGCCCAGTTGATTAAGCATCTGACTTCAGCTCAGGTCATGATTTCACCGCTTGTGGGGTCAGGCCCTGCATCGGGCTCTGCTGACTGCTCAGAGCCTGGAGCCTGCTTCAGATTCTGTGTCTCCCTCCCTCTCAGCCCCTCCCCCATTCATGTCCTGTCTGTCTGTCTGTCTCTCTCTCTCAAAAATAAACATAAAAAATAGAAGCCAGAAAAGGGGCGTAGCAATGGATTTTCCCCTAGAACCTCCAGAAAGAATGCAATTCTGTTTAGACCTTGATTTTGGCCCAGGGAGACTGATTTTGGACTTCTGACCTCCCAAACTACAAAATAATTAATTTGTATTGTTTGAAGCAACTAAGTTTGTGGTACTTTGTTTTAGTAGCCACAGGAAATCAATTTAAAGTGATTCAAAGTATAAGAAAGCTTAAAGGATCACAGAACCTGTACAGAGTGTTCTGAGGTTTATCTTGCTTGCTGGCTTAGTAGTTAGCTACCAAAATGCAGGATAGAAAGAGGTGAGATGGCAACTTCAGGTGGGTAATGTGGGGGGAGAAGAGAAAGGTATGGTTGTTGGAATAGTGAAAGAATACTACATGCTGTAATGGCAGTATCCATGTGATCTACAATAAAGCTCTTGATGGTTTATTTCCTTGTATTTTACACAGATCAGAAACCCCTTGACCTTGCTCAGGGTGCTGAAATGAAACACATTCTTATTGGTAATAAGGTACGTAGTAATAGACTACATGCATTTGATCATTTTTAGAAGAGGATTTTGTATTCCTGAAATACATGGATGGCATTTTTAATGAAAACATATTTTCAATAGGTCATCTACAAAGCACTGAAACGATATGAAGGCCCTCTTTGGAAGGTAAGCTGGGATGATCTTCTTCTAAAACTGGAAAGAATTCTCAAATGCTCCATTTTTGTTTTTAAAAATTGAAAAATTATTTTTTTATATTTATTTTGAGAGGGAGAGCACGTGCTTGCTCAGGGATGCGGGGCAGAGAGATGAGAGAGAATCCCAAGCAGGCTTCATGCTGTTAGCACACGGCCCAACAAGGGGCTCCATTTCACGAATCGTGAGATCATGACCTGAGCCAAGATCAAGAGTAGGACCCTTAACCAGCTGAGCCACCCAGGTGCCCCAGAAATTATTTCTGAAGAAAACATGATTTAATCATTCTTGGATTTTACAATGTAAGCCTTTTTTTTTTTTTTTTTTTTTTTGTAGTGCTGGTTTTCGTTAGGCTTCCACCTGTTAGAGCAGTTGCTGCCCTTTGTGTTGATGGCCTAATAACACTTTTAGTGACCAAGTTTATACAGAACAGAGTGTTTAATCATAGAATTGTGGCATTTTTGTTATTGTTGAAACATAGAGGACTTAATGTAATGTTTGAGTTGTCACAGAATACAAAATCTTTCTGGTTCTAAAAATTTCTTTGCATCCTGGAGTTTGGTTATTTTCTAGAATTAACTGTTTTAGAGCATGTATTTTCTTTTGCACTTGCAAGCACTCCCTTCATGTATTTAAGCACAAATAATGTTTATATTGTATAAAATTGGAATAATTTTTAGACTTTGTCTTTAATGTCCACAACTGAAAACTGTCCTATAAATTATCTGTGGACAATATTGTCAGAACTATAAACTCTGTTCATGAAGTATGCCATTTCTTCTGTTCTGCTCCTCCTGTAGTGATATGCTTTCATTACTGCACTAGTTACCTTAGTTCATGTTTGATTATGTTTTTTGTTTTTTTGAGAGAGAGGGAGGGAGGGAGACAGAGCTCAACTGTGGGAGGAGGAGGAGAGACGGAGACACACAATCCAAAGCAGGCTCCAGGCTCTGAGCCATCAGCACAGAGGCCGATGTGGAGCCTGAACCCACGAGCTGGGAGATCATGACCTGAGCCTAAGTCAGACACTTAACCAGCAGAGCCACTCTACTGCCCCCATGTCTGATCATTTTTTAATGTTCATTAGTACTATCTAGATGAAACACTACTAGAGAATTATCATAATTTAATTTTTATCAGTCAATATTTGAATCTGGGTATATCACCTTAGAAAATCCTTGCCATTTTTTTCCCTTAGAGTTCAAGATTTTTTGGCTGGAGATTATTCTGGGTGGTGTTAGAACATGGAGTCCTTTCATGGTATAGGAAACAGTAAGTATTATGATCCTGATACTTAGTAAATTTATTCTCTAAATTTTGAAAGATTAAAAGTTTTCACTTATCTCTTTAATACTTTTAATTTATATTTCTAATAATTTAATATTTATTTTGAAGGCCTGATGCAGTCCATAATATTTATCGCCAGGGATGCAAACACCTAACTCAAGCAGTATGCACGGTAGGCTGATACATGCATCTTTTGCTCACATCATGAAATCAGTTTTGCAAGGGCTTATGCAGAATTATTTTTATAAAGTTGCCTTGTAAAATCGTGTAAAAAGGGATAGAGAGCCCTTTATATATTTTTATTTGAGAACAAGTAAAATTGTGGAATCTCTTTAAAAAAAAATAATGAAACCTTGTTTATCTTACACAAACAAGGGATGAGATAGGTGTGATCTGAAAACATAAAGAGCCTGTTACATTTTTTGTATGTGTGTATATTCACATATATATGCATTGGTATATACATGTATATATATGTGTGTACATGTATATGTGTACATATACACAAATCAGGATAATGGAGGTTTTTCTGGTGTTAAAACTTAAAGCCTTTGTGAAAATTGGGATTCTTAGGTCCTCTGTGTTCACTGTTACCCTTTATCAACCAGGAGAAAAAGTAACTTTCTCCTCTCAGGGATTAGTCTAAGGCTGGAGCCTAGACATGCTTTCTTGTTTCCTACTTTAAATCCTTGAGGGTTGTCAATATGTTGTGGGTAGTCACTTGTCACATTCCTCAGCAGTACAGCCTGATTACACAGCCAGCCCTTAATTGCCCTCAAACTCTTTTCTCCTCTCACATTAGACCAGAGGGCCAGGTAACCTCTCTCTAATCTGATCTGCATAATCTATGTTTTGTCTTTTAGTGCAATCCTGGCCATTCTCTTCTGTTCCTGCTGTAGACTCATCTACTTACTACCAAGTTTTTCCTTAGTTGGGTCCTTTATCTCATTCTTTTCTGCCTTAAGTGAAAAAACAAAAAGCTGCTCCCCCTGACCTTTCAAAATGCCTTGCTCTTTAACCTCTGTGGAATCCATTATCTCCTGCTGTGTTAATGCCTCACCTTGTTTTATAAGTTTTGTTTCTTCTGTAAATGTCTGCTTAAAGCTTATCTTTATGAGGCACATATCAATACAAGCTAATGAGCATTCACTGTGTGCTATAAAGCAGACTCTGTTTGCTTTGTAGTTTTTTAAGTTTATTTGAGATTGAGGGAGAGAGTAGATGCACATGCATGAGCAGGGAAGGGGCAGAGAGGGAGAGAGAGAATCCCAAGCAGGCTCTGTGCTGGATACACTGTCAGTGTGGAGCCTGATGCGGGGCTGGAACTCAAGAACCGTGAGATCATGACCTGAACTGAAATCAAGAGTCAGATGCTTAACCAACTCAGCCCCCCAGGCACCTCTGCTTTATAGTTTCTTAAGATAGGAGCTTAGGGGGGCGCCCGGGTGGCTTAGTCGGTTAAGCGTCCGACTTTCGCTTAAGTCATGATCTCGCGGTTCGTGGGTTCGAGCCCTGCGTCGGGCTCTGTGCTGACTGCCAGCTCAGAGCCTGGAGTCTGTTTCGTACTGTGATGCCCTCTCTCTCTGACCCTCCCCTGCTCACGCTGTCTCTCTCTCTCCTAAAAATAAATAAAACATTAAAAAAAAAAAAAAGATAGGAGCTTAGGTTATAGATTTATGATATTTTTTCTAATGTAAGTCTTTACAACTATCAGTTTCTTAATTCTTTCAGTGTGCAGTTCAGGGGCAATAAATACACTTGTATTGTTTTGCAGCCATCAGCACCGTCTGTCTCCAGAACTCTTTTTATCCTCCCACACTAAAATTCTATCCATTAATCACTAATTCCATTCCTTTCAAATCCCAGCCCCTGGCAGCCACCATTCTACTTTCTGTCTCTGAATTTGACCTCACTAGGTACTTCATATAAGTTAAGTAGAATCCTACAATATTTGTCCTTTTGTGACTGGCTTATTTCACTTAGCATCATTTCCTCAAGGTTCATTCATGTTATAGTGTGTGTCAGATGTCTTTCCTTTTTGAAAATGTTCAATTGTGGTAAAAAAAAAAAAGCACATAAAGTTTACGATTTTAACCATTTTTAAGTGTACAGTAGCCTGAACTATAGTTACTTTGTTGTGCAACAGATCTCTAGAATTTTTTCATCTTGCAAAACTGCAGCTATACCCATTAAGCAACTGCCTGTTTCCTCTACCCCCAGGCCCTGGCAGCCACCCTTCTACTTTTTGCCTGTATGAGTGTGACTACTTTAGATACTTCTTGTAAGTGGAATCTTAGAGCCTTATGTCATTTCATCTGATAGCCCCAAGATTCATCCGTGCTGTAGCATGTGCCAGGAATTTCTTCTTTTAAGGCTGAATAATATTCTATTGTATGTATCTGCCACATTTCTTTATGCGTTCATTCTTCAGTGTATATATTTGGATTGCTTTCACCTCTTGGCTTTTGTGACTAGTGCTGCAATGAACACGGATATGCAAATATCTCTTCAAGATCCTGCTTTCAATTCTTTTGGATATAGACCTGGGAATGGAATTGCCAAATGACGTGGTAGTTCTATTTTTTTATTTCTTGAGGGATTTTCATGCTGTTTTACAAAGCAGCTGCCCCATTGTATATTCACACTAGCAGTAACCAGGAGGCTCCAATTTCACTTTCTCCCCATCCTCACCAGCACTTATTTTCCTCCTTTTTTTTTTTTTTTTTTTTTTAATATGGGACATCCTAATGAGTGTGAGGTGGGATCTCATTGCAGTCATCTCTGATGACTACTGATGTTGAGCGTCTTTTCATATGCTGAATGGGCATTGGATATTGTCTTTAGAGAAATGTCTGTTTAAGTCCTGGGCCCATTTTTTACTTGGGCTATTTGTTTTTTTGGTGGTGTTGATTTATAAGAGTTCTTGGCATATTCTGGATATTAACCCCTTACCAGTATGATTTGTAGATATTTTCTCCCATTCTGTGGATTGCCTTTTTTTTTTTTTTTAATGTTTTATTTATTTCTGAGAGAGAGAGAGACAGAGTGAGCAGGGGAGGGTCAGAGAGAGAGGGAGATACAGAATCTGAAGGAGGCTCCCGGCTCTGAGCTAGCTGTCAGCACAGAGCCCGACATGGGACTTGAACCCACGAAGCGTGAGATCATGACCTTAGCCAAAGTCGGAGGCTTAACTGACTGAGCCACCCAGGCGGCCCCTGTGGATTGCCTTTACACCCTGTTGGTAATACCCTTTGATGCATAGAAGTTTTTAATTTTGATATAGTCTGATTTATCTTTTTTTTTCTTTTTGTCACTTGTGCTTTTGGTGTCATGTTCAAGACATCATTGCCAAGTCCAGTGCCATGAAGCTTTACTCCTATGTTTTCTTAGGAGTTTTAAAATTTTAGCTGATGTTTAGGGATAGATTTCTCCTGAGGCCTTTCCCCATGATTTGCAGATAGCTGCCTGACAGCCCTGCCATGGCTTTTCCTTCGTGTGCAGACATCTCTGGGTTCTCTTCCTCTTATTAAGGAATCCAGTCTTACTGAATTAGGGCCCCGCTTGTGTGACCTCGTTTAATCTTAATTTCCTGTTTAAAGGCCCTGTCTACAAATATAGTCTCATTGAGGGTGGAGAGCTTCATCATATGAATTTGGGGAGGACACAATACTGTTGGTGGCAATCACTGTGGTTACTCCAGCTTTCGAATACCGCTTGCATGGTTGATCTTTTTCCATCTTTTTACTTCCAGCTTATTTATGCATTTGAAACTTACTTATAGAGAGCATTGAGTTGTACTCGGTATTTTTATCCAGTTTGATGAACTCTGCCTTCTGATAGGAATGTTCACGAAGGACACCTGGCTGGCTCAGTCGGTCAGGCATATGATTTTTTTTTTTAAGTTTATTTATTTATTTTGAGAGAGAGAGAGAGAGGGAGAGAAACCATTAGTTGGGGAGGGGGAGAGAGAGAATCCCAAGCAGGTTCCACACTGCCCTCCCAGAGCCTGACTCAGGGCTCAGTCCCACAACTGTGAGATCATGACCTGAGCCAAAATCAAGAGTTAGACACTTAACCAACTGAGTCACCCAGGGACCCCGATATGTGACTCTTGATATCAGAGTTGTGAGTTCAGGCCCCACATAAGTGTATGGATTAGTTAAAAATAAAATCTTTAAAAAAAAAAAAAAAAAGTAATGTTTAATGAATGTATACTTAACGTTATTGATATATTGATATGGTTGGATTTCTGTCATTTTGTTGTTGTTATGTGTTCTTCCTCTTCTACATAAGGGAGATACTGCTCATGTATCATTTCCTTTTGTTTATATTTTAATATATTTTAAAGTTATTTTTTAGTGGTTGCTCTAGGTATTATAATATATATCTTTATCACAATCCATACTTAATTTCATAAAGTCTGAGAATTTTAATGTAGTATCACTTCCTACCCCTTCCTTTGTGTTGTTAGGTATATCATGACTTTATATGTTTAAAAACCCGATAATATAGTGTTATATCTATTGCTTTATGCAACTTTATGTCTGTTTCTTTGTTTTAAAATATTATTGCACTATAATTCACATCGAATATGGTTCACCTACTTAAAATCATTCAGTAATTTTCTACATAGTCAGAGACTTGTACATCCATAATGACAATCAGTTTCAAAACATTTCCCTAATTCCACAAAGAAACTTCATGTCCATTAGCAATCATACCCCATTGCTTGTCAGTACCCCTCCCTTCCAGTTCCCTACATACCCATTAATACCTGTCTCTATAAATTTGCCTATTCTAGTCATTTCATATAAATGGAATCATGTAATATGTGCTCTTTTGTTTCCAGATTCTTTGCTTAGTATAATGTTTTCAAGGTTCATCCATATGATAGCATGTATCACTACTGCAGTCCTTTTGTGGCCAAATAATATTCCATTGTATGGATAGGCCATATTGATCCATTCATCAGTTAAGGAACATCTGGGTTGTTTTCCCTTTTTGGGTCTTAAGAATAATGGTGCTGTGAGCATTAGTGTATCGGTTTTTGTGGATATTTATGTTAATTACATGTGTTTTTTAAAAGCAGAGAGGAGAAGAAATGTATTTATAAAGTCTTTTACCCTAACTCATATTTTTATCACTTCTGGTTGTGTTTATTTTTTCCAGTGGATGTATGGGTTATTTTTAGAAGTCTATTTCCTTCCACTGTAACTCCATTCCTTCCCTTATCCTCTGTGCTATTAGTGTCCTGCATATCACATGTTCGTATGTTACAAGCCCAACCATACAATTTTACAATTGTGCAAATTGCTTTAAATTATTTGAGAAAAGAGAAAATAAATAAAATAAATACTCTACTTTAGAATTACCTATGCAGTTGCACCAGTTTTGTTTTTTGTTGTTGTTTTTTTTTCTTGTTTGGTGTCACTTTCTTTCAGCCTAAGAAACTTTTTTTTGTTTTTACTCTTTTTTGTTAGGTATACCTAACCAATTGTCTCGGGTTTTTTTGCCTTCGTTTTAGGACAATAATTTTACAACAAGTAATTTTATTTTTGAGAGAGAAAGAGAGAGTACGAGAGCGCACAAGCAGGGGAGAGGAAGGGAGAGAGGGAAAGACAGAATCTGAAGCAGGCTCTCCAGGCTCTGAACTGTCAGCACAGAGCCTGATGCGGGGCTTGAATCCACGAACTGTTAAGATCATGACCTGAGCTAAAGTCGGACACTTAACCAACTGAGCCACCCAGGCGCCCCTCTCCTCCATTGTTTTAGATGCAGCTGTTAATTTTACTGTGCTTTCCCTGTATTCGATGAGTTCCTTTTCTCAGTAACTTCAGTATTTTCTGGTTTGGACTATTGACAGTTTGACTAAGATGTGTGTAAGTATAAATCTCTGTATATTTAAGTGTTTATTTCTTGAAGCCAATATCTATTATGATGGACTTCAAATTTTCACTTTCTATATTGTGCTATTATATATAAATTTGTTTTGAGTACTTAGTATCCTACAGTCTTGATAAATTCACTTATTAGTTTTGGTAGCTTTTTTCCAGATTCCTCAGTGTCTCCTACATACATAGTCATGTCATCTGCAAATAAGGATACATTTCTTTACAGTCTGTATCTCCTTTCTTTCTTGTCCTTTATTGTAGTGGATAGGACCTTTGGTACAGTTTTAAGTAGAATTGGTGACAGCCAGCATTCTTGTTTTTTTATTGTATTAAGTACAAACCTTTGAGCCTTTCCTTATTGAGTTATTATTAGCTGTAAATTTCATAGATGCCCTTAATCTGCCTTAGGAAGTTATTTTTATTTCCTAGTTTACTGAGAGCCCTTATCATGAGAATCTGTTAAATTTTATTAAATGTTTTTTGCATATTATTGAAATGATTATATGATCATAGGGTTTTATTTATTCTAATACAGTTAATTATATTGATCTTAGGCTGTTAATAAACTGGTCTTCTATTGCCTGGATAAATTTCAGTTAGTCATGATATATTATCATTTTAATAAATCATTTGCTAAATTTTGTTAAGGATTTTTGCTTATGTATTCCTGGTGGATTTTGATGTATATTTCTCTTGTACTATTTTTGTGTGATTTTGGAATCAGAAATATGGGTCTCATATGAGAAATATAGGTCCATATAATGAATTAGAAAAATACTCCCTTTCAGTTTTGTGGAAGAGTTTTTGTAGAATTAGGTTTCTTTCTTTCCTAGATGCTGATACAATTTATGAGCTAGAATTTTTTTGTTGTTGTGTTTTTGTTTTTTGGTGGGAAGGATTATAATTTCAGATTTCTTCAGTTGCTAAAGAGCTGTTTCAAATTTTCCATTTTTCTTGGGTTGAACGTGTTTGTAATTTTTGCCTTTAAAAATTTTTGTTCATTTTCCTAGGTTATCAAACTTTTTGTTACTGATATTCCCTTATTATGTTTTTAATGTTTGTATGATAGGTAGTGTTGCGTCCTCTTTTGTTTTTTTATATTAGTAATGTATGACTTTTTTTTCTCCCTGGATTAATCTGGCTAGTAGTTTATCTTTATTGATCTTTTCAAAGAACTAATTCTTGATTTTATTGAATTTTCCCATTGTTTTTGTTTTCTATTTTTTTTTTTTGTTCTTTTTAAAATTTTTCTCTATGCTTTGGGTTTAATTTGCTTTTTAATTTTTATTTCTTTTTAATTTTTTAAAATTTGTGTTTATTTTTGAAGGAGGGAGAGACAGAGTATGAGCAGGGGAGGGGCAGAAGAGAGGGAGACACAGAATCTGAAGCAGGCTCCAGGATCTGAGCTGGCAGCACAGAGCTCGATGCTGGGCTTGAACCCATGAACTATGAGATCATACCCTGAGCCAAAGTCATATGCTGAACTGACTGAGCCACCCAGGTGCCCCTAATTTGCTTTTTTAAATAGTTTCTCAGGGTCAAAGCTTAGATTATTGATTGAGGCTTATCTCCTTTACAGCCATTTAAAGGAGTTTCATGCTGCTTGCTAATTTTGATATATTTTCATTATAATCTAGTTCAAAATATTTTCTAATTTCTGTTTTCTTTGAACCAGCGAATGTTTATAAGTGTGTTATTTGATTTCCAAGTAATAGGATTTTTATGATTTTTTTGTCTCTGATTTATAATTCCATTTTGGTCAGTGAATGTATCTTCTATGACTTCTGTCTTGTCAGATGTATTGAGACTTGATGGCTCTGTGTACGGATTATCTGACTTGAAAATAATGTCTATTTTGCTATTGTTTGGTGTATAGTCCTGTAAATATTCAGTCATGGTGGTTGATGGTGTTGTTAAGATCTGTTTTTGCTGATTTTTCGCTAATTGTATCAACTGCTGAGAGATGGATATCAAAATCTCCAACTGTGCTGATCGAATTGTTCATTTCTCAGTTATGCTCACAAGTCAGGGATGTTGTCTTCCTGACTAATTCATCCTTTTGTTATGACATGGTGGCCTTCTTTATCTCCTGAAATATATTTACTTTTGAAATCTTATTTTGCCCAATATTAATATAACCACTCAGGCCTTCTTCCGCTTACTGTTAGCCTAGTATCTCTTTTTCCTATTCATTTCCTTGTAACCTATATATCTTTATTTTCTATCTTGTGTATATAGTATATATTTGGATTGCTGTTAACCATTCTGAAAATTTTGCCTTTTAACTAGACTTCTTTTGAGAATGTGTTCTACTTTCTTCATATATCAGGTAATTTTTGCATTGTATCCTGAATATTATGAACGTTAAATTCTGGGGATTATGGGTTCTGTTATTTTTCTCTGTTAAATGTTATTTCCATTGTTTTAGCAGATCATTTTCTTGACTGGGTTTAGATTGTAAAGTCTTGTTTCTTGGTTTGGCAGCTCTGGTCTGCATTTCTGTAGGTTGGATTTAAGTGAGTCCTTTGAATCTTTTCTCAGCATCAATTAGACGTGTGAAAAGACAGAGTTTGGGGTTGCCTTCTCTTTTTCCCTTGCAGGATTCCCTCACTCTCTTTAGTATTTCTGGCTCCCTGGTTTCCTTTATTCTCAAAGACAGGAAGCCTATGGGTTTTTCCATGTGTGCCCATGGTAGTTTTGTGTCATTTTATGGACTTTATGTCCCAGTTGAAAAACCTTGGGGATGGGAACTTACCTGCATGGTTACTTATTTCCTTTCCTCCCAGCGCATGTGCATTCCCCATCAGGGTCTGTCAACTGTTGTCCACTCTCCACTTCCTTTAGGCAGTTGCTTTTTATATTTGTTTCCTGAAGGAGCAGTGCGGTCCTCTTGTAGACCTTGGAGCAGAAGTCGTCTTGGTCCATTCTTAAAGGCATAATTGTTTTTTATCCTCTCTCCCTTTCCCCCTTCTTTACCAGCTTATGTGTACTAGTTCTTTTACACACAGTTCAAACATTTTCTACACTCAGCAAGGGCAAAAGGTTCAGGAGAGTGGTATGAATCAGAAATTGGAGCTGTGGTACTTAAAGGATTTTATAGCCCAAGTACATGCTAAGTTATTAAGTATAAAGGATAGAACTAAAACTACATACCTAACGGATTATTAGTTTACTTAGAGTAAGAATATGAAAGCTAGATATTATCAGACAAAGATAGGGTACAATGTGTGTGATATTACCAGTGTATTAAATTTTTACCCAGGTTTTACCAGTTTGTATTTTAAATATTCAATGGAGTATAATAAGTCATGTTAATACTGTTACATGTAGATAGCTAGATGATAGCTAGATAAAAAGATAATTTTAGGGTTCTGTTTTATGTGCATGAATGATGTTGTCTTACTGACTTCTTTATATCCAAGGTAAAATCCACTGATAGCTGCCTCTTCTTTATTAAATGCTTTGATGACACTATTCATGGCTTCAGGGTTCCTAAGAATAGCCTTCAACAGTCAAGAGAGGTAATTCCCTGGATTCATTTATCTTTCATAAAACTTAACATTTAAAAGCATAAAGAATATAATACAAGTTCAGTATTAACATCTAAAATCTTGTTGTTTTTAATGTGGACATGAAGCTTGAAATTTGGCTTATGAATTAATTTCTTTACCAGCTTGTACCTGCAGCTATTTTGTATTCATAATTTCTTCATTCTGATTTTGTGAATCTAAGGGGCCCTTACTGGTTTTGGGGGGTGAAAAACCCTAAATGATGTAGTCTGCCCCTTAACTTATAGGTGCAGAACCTGAAGACCATAGATTGAAGTCATCTCCCAAGGTCACAGAGCTTACAAATGACAAAACCTGGCTTCAGCTTAGGCGTTCTGATTTATTACTGTAGGCTTTGTGGTAAATTGAACAACAGCAGTAAGCAAGAAAATTGGAATTGATGTGACAGAAATTCATAGTGCAATTATTTAATGGAGACATTCCATATTCCTTTAGATCAAAGGGAGTATTTGTAACCTATCTTGTTTTTTGTGAATTATGTAAGGGATTAAAAGAGTCCATTTTCCAAAGTAGTTAACTTTGGCCCTGCAAAGAACCCTGAACAGTCTAAAGCCTGACTGTCCCCACATATCATAAAATGGTAAAATTTGACCCTGAGTAATGCTGTAAGAAACAAGGAAGTAACAAAGGTACTTTTAGGGCAAATATTCTTTTTGTGAAGTCACTGATTTAAAAAAAAAACATTTAGAAGTTAAAGCATCAAGGCAGTTGTTGGCTTTCTTAATGATGTGAGTTAATGTGCTTAATGATCTGACTTAATGTGCTTATGATTAACTACAAGTTAGTGAAATGTTATTTCTGGATTTATTAGTATATAATATAACATATACAACAGTGTTGAGAATCTATCATTTTAAGTGAAAAAATTTATAGATATTTTTATAGATTTATAGATTCCACTCATTATTCAGCTTTTATAATGTATTATAAATCTATAAATCTATAGATGATTTAAAAAATTGTTTTAATGTTTGTTTAAAAATAAACAAACGAAGAATAAGCAAGCGAAAGACAGAGTGGGAGGTGGGAGGGGCAGAGAGAGAGGGAGACCTAGAATCCAAAGTGGGCTCCAGGCTTTGAGCTGTCAGCACAGAGTCCAACACCAGGCTCAAACCCCTGGACTGTGAGATCATGATCTGAGCCGAAGTTGGATGCTTAACTGACTGAGCCACCCAGGCACCCCTATAGATGATATTTTTTAAACTATTAAGAAAAATTTTTATCTAGAAATGTCATGGATAAGAGACTTATATCATCTTTTTTCTTTTTAGGCAATAATACTATTTTCTCCATGTAAATTTATGCTTTCTAAGTCGTTGTCATATTACCTCTTTTGAATAAAAATGCATTTCCCTTTTATTTGAATTTGTGGATTATCTCAGGACTGGCTGGAAGCAATAGAAGATCATTCTGCATATAGCACTCACTACTGTTCCCAGGACCAACTGACTGATGATGAAGAGGAAGATGCAATTTCCACTGTAGACTTGAAGGAATCCTTAGAGGTATATAGAAAAACATAACCTGACTTTTAGAGCTAATAACTCTTGTCACCAAGAACTTTCTTGTCAGATGTGAAGTCTTGAAATTAAGGTATCTGAGGACAATGGAGATAGCATTGCTCTTAGGTAACATTTTATTGCTATTTATAAAGTTTGTTATGATGATACCATCGAATGTCTCTGTAGATAGTACTCTAAAGATAGGGGCCAGTGCTCATATGTATCTTTTTGTTAAAATTTTCACATGGCTGTAATCAGATTGTCGTTCTGTTTGAAAACTGCTGCCAGTAGGGGGAGCATGCTTGACTTGCTGCCCTTTATGACTTCACTGCATATTTCAGAGTTAAATAATGCAACCATAGTGATACCTTTTCTGGCCAGTAGTTTGATTTGAAACCACTTGCAATCGGTAACTGTGTTGATTAGAGGTAAGGTAAGACGTTAGTAATGAATGGAGATGCCTTCATGTGAAGTGACAACAGCGTCTTATCCATAGAGAAATAGCAGCAGCATATGTAATTCAAATGAAATAAGTATTTTTTTTCTGGGCATCAGTTTTCTGGGTGTACCTTTTAAATGGGACTTGGGTCTGGGAGAATTAGAACTATATAAGGATGAGGGAGTTTCAGTCCAAGTAATTATGTCAGAACATAGCAGTTTGCCTACTAAACTTAATCTTAAAAAATAAATAAATCATTGCAGGATTTGAATGTTTCTAAGTCAACAACTCTGATGAAGTTAAGTTTGCTAATACCTAAGGAGTTTTATTGATTTAAGGACCTATAAACTTAAGAAAGAGATTGGGGTTTTTCAGTCTCTAATCTTATTTTATGAATGAACGTTAAGAAATTTGAGCTTTTCCATGTTCTGTTGAAGGCATTCCCCAATATTTATTGACGTTTGCTTTATCAGAGCTACTTCTGTTTTTTAAAGCCTAATGTGTAGTGTGGCAACCATAAACATAATTTTCAGATCCATGAACTTTGCAAAAGTAACATCTACCACAGCATCTAAATAACATGAAAACTGAGTAAATAAAGAAGGTTTAAATATCGATGGGCAGAATCATGTTAAACAAGTGAAAAACAACTGTGCTAAATATTGTAACTGCTAGTCCACATTCCCTAAATGAAAAGAAATCCTTTCCCGTTTATCCTCAATAAAAGGTAAATGATAAAACCCAGAAGGACTTACAAAGCATACCAATATCTTTCCTAGGATTACGGTAATTTTAAGACCTTTTTAATGGAAGCTACAGGTAAAGAAAGGCATACTAACTTGCCTAACATTTAAAAAAACTTTCTTGAAAAAGTGTTTCTTCTTTGGCATAGTTTTCGAATTTTCATGTTACAACTCCAACTCGATTTTATTTTACTTACTTGAATATCATGCTCCTATTATAAGATTATGAAGCTTTTATCTTCTAGATTTTATAGCACTCAAAGTTCCTGAGAGTTACAGCAAGCTGTGAGCTCTTGCAGGTTGGGCAGGTTATAAACGTGTCTCTGTCCAACAGAATTTGAATGCTAATTCTGTGAATATTGACTTAACTCTGTCTCAGTTCCTAAAGTTTGGTCCAAAAATAGGTTATAATCTAAAATGAGCTGTGAAGTATGTTGAATTGTGGTTTGTAGGAGACTGGCTCCAGAATGCCTTTGATCATTGGATTCTTAACTTGTAAGGTTATTCTGGGACCTATTTATGAAATGAGATCTATTCTAGATGTTTATAGACTTTCTAAAGACAGTTAGGAACTCTAGGACTAGAATACTCTAAAACCATCTGAATTGACATAAAACTAACATTATTTCCTCAGATGGACTTAGATTGAGGGGGACTTAGATTGAGGAGAGATGGGTTGGTGTGGAGGTAGGAAGCCTCAGAGATGAGTACTGGGACATAGGGCTCAAAATCCTGGCTGTTTTCTGCAAAAAGAAATGTCATCGGGATTCTACAATATACTATTTAAAAAGTTTAAATTGATATTCTCAAGATACAATTTTTATATAATAAAATTCATTTTATGTCTTTCTTCAGTGAAGACATCATGTATATACATATGTTGACAAATGTAGATACCCTTGTAACCACCTCTCTCTCCCCCTCCCTCGCTCGCTCTCCCTTCCTCTCTCTCTTTCTGAGTATATATATTTGTCAAAATATATATGATGTCTTCATATATATATATGATGTCTTCATATACCTCTGAGATATATGTGTGTATATATGTGTATATATGATGTATATATGTATATATATGATGTCTTTGTATCTTTTTGAGAGAGAGAACATTTTTATCACCTCAGAGTTCCCTGAGGCCCCTCCTCAGGCAGTGCCCTTCACCTCCATCTCAGGCAACCGCTGATCTATTTTTTGTCATTATAGGCAGTATCAGCTTTTCCTGTTCTAGATTTTCATGTAATTGGAATCCTACTGTATGTGCTCACGGTACCTGTCTTTTTTCACTGAACTATGTTGTGTGTATCAATAATTTGTCCCTTTTAATTGCTTGAGTGGAGGCGGTCTACTTCTGTTTTTAATTAACCAAATACGGATCGTCTGTAGCAAATAGCCTGGAATTAATGACCTCTGCCCTATCCTATCCAGTCCTCTCTGGCCCTTGATATAAATTTTTGAGGTGTTTTTCTAAGTCACGAATAATAAGCTGGCTTAGCATCAACTTACACAAAACTGGCAGCCAAAATCTGGGTGAGCAGAAGTAGGAGTAGGAAGCCTTTGTTGTGAATGTGCCCAGCTGCTCACCTGGGTGCTCCTGACCTCTGGGCCTTGTGGCTGTGGATGCACTCCTGTTCTTGAGTTCTGTGCCCAGGTGACTTAGGTTCAAAATACTGTCACACTTTGGGTACTAGGTCATTGCTCATAGCGGGATCCTGTTTTTGTAGAATTACAAAAAAATTAAAACCTAAAAAGAGTGCGTGACTTAAGGTGAACGGCCTAGAAGTGAACAATGGGATACCCTGCTGGGCTCTGCAAAGGACTCGTAAACCTTAATCTTCATAAATAGACTTTTAGGTTTTCATAATATACCATAGCTACTAAAGGGAAATTACGGCAAACTGTAGAATGTGTGTACATTTTATTGTATTGATATCCTCTTTCTGTTTCTTTTAGTATCAATTAAAACCACATCCACTGTTGAGAACAGAAGACACGTTATACCTGACTATAAAACAGAATGTGTGGATCAAATCTTCTCCAACTAACCTATTATGTACCTTTTAAAACAAGTAAATCCGGGGTGCCTGGGTGGTTCAGTTGGTTGAGCGTCCAACTTTGGCTCTGGTCATGATCTCACGGTTCATGGGTTTGAGCCCTGCATTGGGCTCTGTGCTGACAGCTAGCTCAGAGCCTGGAACCTGTTTCAGATTCTGAGTCTCCCTCTCTCTGACCCTCCCCTGCTCACGCCATCTCTCTCTCTCTGTCTCTCTCTCTCTGTCTTTCTCTCTCTCTGTCTCTCAGAAATAAATAAAACATTAAGAGAAATTTTTAAAAACTGCTTAAAAAAACAAGTAAATCCTTGATCAGGGAAGCTCTTTTTAGTAACTGTTGGGAAGGTATAACTGTTAAGGGAAGATGAATATTTGGAACTCAAGTATTTGAGGAGGATGTTATGGAGACCATTCTTGTCCTTATTACCTGAGGACGTATCACACTCATGACAAATTCCCAGTCCGCAAATGAGGCCAGTGCTTACTTTTAGGTGTCCAGCTGACCTTGACCATAGAAAGGAAAAGTGAAAACTGTAGCATTGACTTGCACATGGGCAGGAGTAGTAAATATGCAGAGTGTAAACATGACAACTTCCTGTTAATAAATTATGAGTGATACATTTGGTCGCAGTGCATGCCCAAGCCTTCCACTTATATTTATAGGCTGTGTCTGAAAAAGCAATCCAACATACAGTACATACCATTTCCCTTTCTGTGGTGTTTTAAATTGGAGAGTGTAGGTATTTTCCCTCTTCACACACACAGAAAATTATATTTTGATGTTAGAGTTCTCACAACAGACTAATGTAGATTTTAGAGAGAGCATTGCCTGTCACCGATGTGGTGCCACCATGAATAATTCTGCTGTGGTTGAGCTGAGCTTCATAAGCACTAAAAATTTTATAAGTTGAAAAAGGAGAAAAGGCTGCTTACCTTTGTCCCTTTGTCATGAAGGAATGATTTGGGGGGAGTTAAAATGTTGAGTGATGAGCTATTTGGGATTAGGGGTACAAGGTGGGGAAGATTCATAAGGTTAAATGTATTATTCTACTTATAACAGTCTAATTCTAATAGCAAGAAACTCAAGGTTCTCAGAATAACTTATTTTCACTGTCATAATCAGGTGACTTTACAGTAATTTTCTTGCTTATTCTTCCTCTTTAAAGGGAAACTATAAAAAAACTAACTTCAAAATTACATTGTTAATATAACAAATGTATTTATCTGATTTTTTTCAGTTTGGACTTCCAAATCTAAGATGGGATGGAACTTACGTCATAAAATTCTATATTTATGTTTTACTTTAGGGATCTAAAAATGTGGAAATTTCAAATTGCAAGAAGGATGCTTTCTATAATTGACTTTATCTTATTTTTATCAGCTTTGACTTGCTAAGAAAATGTACCTATTGGTCTCCTTTTGTGAGGGCTGTGAGCACTTAGATTGCTGAGCAAAAATCAGCTTGTGGTTTTTTTTTTTTTTAAACTTTATTTATTTGAGAAACAGAGAGCAAGAACAAGTGTGGGGGAGGGGCAGGGAGAAAGAGAGAATCCTAAGCAGGCTCCCTGAGGGGCTTGAACCCATGAACTGTGAGATCATGACCTGAGCTGAAATCAGAGTCCTCCACTTAACCGACTGAGCTACCCAGGTGCCCCAGTTTGTGGTTTCTAAGTGTTAGTACCATCTAGATTTTTTTAAACAAAAACAATTTTTAATATCTATTCTTAATACGTTTTATAATTCCTGTATAAATTTAGTCACGTCTGCAAAAAGGATTAATCAGAGAAATCTAACTCAGATGTATATGGTGTAATGAGTTCTTAAACACGATTAATGCAATTGTATATTGTCTACATGACAGATGTTGAATGTATTTAAAATTTAGAAAGATTTTTATTAATCTGTATATGATTAACTAAATGCAGTATTCAATTTCTAAGGAAATGTTCTATCTTTTTCTCTCTTTATGAAAATATCTCAGTTATTGTGTATCAACATATGAACTAAAAGTTTTGATAAAAATATTAAAGCATATGTACTGTAAAAATCCTGTATTAATAAGTTTTATTTTTGTTTTTATTTTCCCAGAAAGCACAAAAATGCCAACAGAAACTAGATAGGGAAATTTTCAACTTTCTGAAAATGATTAAGGAATGTGACATGGCTAAAGGTAAAAGAAAAAAAAAGTTGGGGGGCAAACTACCAAATAAGACCCACTCTTTAATACATCCCTTTATTGCAGATGTTGACCCTTTCATGTTAGATAATTTTCAGTATTCAATTCAGGATTATGTTTGATAAGACTATTTTGAAATTTTAAAAGGGCTATTTAAAATTTCTACTCATGGAGGAGTCTTGGTTTATAGATTAATTTTTTACTTTAAGAAAAGTAAAAGGTAACATTTGGGGGCTCTTAGTTCATTTTGGCTACATAATGAGAATTCTTATGAATCCCAGAGGACTTGGACTTTAGAATCAAACTGTCTTAGGTTTGAATCGTTATTCTGCCACTTAACTGGTTGTTACTTTGAATAATACATTTAACTTCTCTGAGCCTCATTTTCTCAAATGAAGATGTTGGTTGATTCCAGATTTTCCAGATCTTGGCCTCTTACGGTTCTATGAATATATATATGAACTTGTCTGTCTAATGGTTAATGTGTCTTTGAGTAGTTATTTTTTATGCCTTCAGTCTCCATTAGTAATGAGTTACCAAGGGTTGACTATAAATACTCCAAAAATCAAAATAAAATGTAATATAAAATCAAAAACCTAATATAAAAATTACATATTCAGAAACAATTATTACTTTGTAAATTAAAAACTGTGTTTTTTAGACTTTAGACTCCTAACCATTGTTTTAAATTTTAGCTATGATGGTTTATAAATAACTTCACTAAAATATAATTGATTTAGTTGTCTCTGAGTTTTACTATCATTTTTAATCATGCACAAGTATTTTATATCTGTCCAAATGGGCCTCAGGCATCCCTTTATGTCAGTTCCACAAACATGTATTGGTATCAGCGATGATAACTTTGAGAAGGACAGAGGTTAAGTCATTTTGATTATTGTGAGCTGGATTATTATATTATTTAGCACTCTTCATCCTCAGGACTTTTTATTTTTTTATTTATTTATTTTTTATCTCTACAAATAGTTTATTGTCAAATTAGTTTCCACATAACACCCAGTGCTCATCCCCACAAGTGCCCTCCTCCATGCCCATCCCCCCCTCCCCCCCACATCCATCAGTTCTCAGTTTTTGTCAGCATTCAAGAGTCTCTCATGGTTTGCCTCTCTCCCTTTCCCCCACCATTTCCCCCCTTCTTCTCCCGATTGGTCCTCTGTTAAGTTCCTCCTAGTCCTCCTATACGTGCACACATATGATATTTGTCCTTCTCTGCCTGACTTATTTCGCTCAGCATAACACCCTCAAGGTCCATCCATGTAGCTACACATGGCCAGATTTCATTGTTTCTCATTGCCATGTAGTATTCCATGGTATAGATAAACCACATCTTCTTGATCCATTCATCTGTTGATGGACACTTAGGCTCTTTCCATGTTTTAGCTATTGTGGAGAGTGCTG
>NW_024080646.1:2882494-2929683 GCF_003009895.1 Hyaena hyaena
TTTCTAGGAGAGAGAGAGAGAGACAGCATGAGCAGGGGAGGGTCAGAGAGAGAGGGAGTCACAGACTGAAACAGGCTCCAGGCTCTGAGCTGGCAGTCAGCACAGAGCCCGACGCGGGGCTCGAACCCACGAACCGTGAGTTCATGACCTAAGCGAAAGTCGGACGCTCAACCGACTAAGCCACCCAGGCGCCCCTGCCATCTAGGAAATCTTGAGATGTCTCTGAACTGACAATGCTATTTTACATACCTACAATTAAATTCACTGGATTTATATACAGTTGTAAACATTTTTTGAAAGATGGGTATAGATAGATAAATCTGCATATTATGTAAATAGTAAATAGGGTTAAGATGATTTCGTGAATGGAATTAAAGAGTGGAGGCTTAATGCCAAAGGATAGATAGAATAATCTTGCACCATGTTTTTATTGCTGATGGGTAGTAGCCTGACAGAACGTGTCCTACTTCAAACTGTCTACATAGTTTGCCCATAACTTCTCAGGATGAAAAACTAAAATGTTTGCGTACAAAATCCAAACCTTGTGGTTGTGATTGTTACTTGTCTTATATTTTAGTACAAAATTAAGTGATCGTTAAGACTCCCCTCCTTTCCTTCTTATTGCAGCTTCTGCCATACTGGTTGGGCTCTGTGTCCCCTCAAATCCATGTCACTGAAGCAGGCTGTGGTCTCCCTGTCTTCTAGGACCCCCTGCATTCCATCCTTAAAGGGAATCCAAAGGCTTTTAAGGACTCTTCCAACCAGATTCTGTGAAATACTGCATTATTGCTGCCAGATTAATTTTAGAATGGCACTTTTTTTATAATTTTTTTTCCATTGAAAAAGTGATGGGTCTTTGAAACTGTAGAATAAAATACAAACTCTTTATCCTAGCATTTAAAGACTTTCATAGCCCAATCACAAACTTATTTTTCAGTTTTATTTATGGTTATAGATCCTCCTCAGCTTCTGATGGGGTTATGTTCTGATAAGCCAGTTGTAAACTGAAAATCTCAATAAGTCAAAAATGCATTTAATATACCTGACCTACTAACCATCATAGCTTAGCCTGGTCTACCTTAAACGTGCTTGGAACATTTTTGCTAGCCAGCAGTTGGACAAAATCATCTGATACAAAGCCTATCTTATAGTAAGTGTTAAACACCATGTAATTGCTCAGCTACTGTACCGAAAGTGAAAACAATGGCTGTCTGGATACCGGGTTGTTGTAAGTGTATCTGTGCAGTAGCTGACGGGGTGCAGCAGCCCACTCCAGTATCCCACATGCAAGAGATCATCATACCCGCATATTGCTAACCCAGGAAAAGATTGAAACTCAGAATTCAAAGTATGTGTTTTCTGTTCCTACCATCATTAAGTCAAAAAATGGTAAGCAAACCATTGTAAGTTGGCTACCATCTATATTCATTTTATATTTTGGTACAGAATGTCCTACTTGCAATACTACTTTATTTCCTTAAACCTAATTTCTGTTTGGATGAATGCCAAAATTCAGGTATCTGGCATTGGCAACATACCCTTCAAGGTTCAGTGAATGCAGTGTTGAAACTTCTACTCTTTTATCTTTACCAAAAAGCCGATTGCAAAAACAAAGAAAATCACCTAAAGTAATAACACTTTTGGAAGATTCCCTAAAGGCTGGGCAGTCTATTCTTCCATAAAGCCCTAAATTTACCCTTAAGTAGTAGCCAGTTTTTAACTATTATGAATAATGTTGTGCTGTACATTTAAATTTGATCACTTTATTACTATAGGATTCTTGGAAGTGAGATTAGTGGGTGAGAGCATATTAACATTTGTGAGCTGATTAATGTACTGCTTAAATGACTTTGTAAAAAAGCTATACTTTGTATGCCAGCTTTAATGCATGTACTTTGTTGCATGTTACTAAATGCATATACTGAATCCTCGGTTAAAGAAATTAGAATGATTTCAGTTATTTAAAAGAAAAAAGCTCTTAAAAAGCACTTTTGTTCAACCCACTTAAAACTCTTTGCTCAAAATCTAGGCTTTAAGTAAACATACTTTCTGCCTCCTTCACTGTTGCCACCATGGCCCAAGCCATCATTGTCTTTCACATAGAGTATTGAAACGGCCTTCTACCTGGCCTCAGAGTCCATCCTTGCCCTTCTAGTCCCTGCCCCAGAGACCCTTCTAAAACATCAGTGTACAATGTTCTTTGCTCAAACCATGTAGTAGATTCCAGATTATCTCACTAAGAATGAAAGACCAGTTCCTTCTGATGACTTACAGACCTTTCTAGTCCTTTTGGACCTCTCTGTCCTCATCTCCTAGTTACCCCTGCTTGCTCACCTTCCAGCCTCACTGGCCTTCTGGCTATCCCTCGGAGAAGCGGGGCATACTCCTGCCTCAGGCTTGGGCTGTGCTGGCCCTCTGCCTGGAAGGCTTTCTCCAGGATACTCACACATGTCCTTATGTGCTGGACTCTTTGCTCAAACAGAAGCTTTTGGCTTCCTCTTGCTGCCTGCCTTGGTTTTCTCCCCCACATCCATTCTCTGCCCTGCTTGGTGCCGGGGGCCATTGATCACTACAGGCTGCGTTACTGGGGTCTTCTCACCCTCAGGCTTCTGATTGGATTCAGTAAAAGGGAGACCCTGTCAGAAGCTTGGTGGAGGGGACCAGAGAAGTCGGGCGTTTTCCTCCCTCCCTCCAGCCGGGCTGTGGTGTAATAGCACTACACTGTCTCTGCACCTGGCTGAAGGGCCCCCATCTGGGACTCCGGCTCCTGCTGCGCAGAGGGACACTGACCCATCCTTTTGCCTCTCCGTTCCAGGGTGGCAGCTGTCCTGCATGGCGGTCTGTTAGTTTGCTCCTTTGTGTCTAATGTTTTTTAAAGGAGTTTACAGGTGCCCTTTCATTTTGCCAGCTCTCTCCTGCCAGGACCCTGATACCTCATCCTGTCTGAAGTCTCACCTCCCCCGAACACTTGATATTCCCCTTCTTTGCTTTGTTCTTTCTCTCTGTCACTTATCAAACTTGCTGTATATGTATTGTAGTTGATTGTCTGCCTCTCCTGTTAGAGTATAAACTCGATGAAGGCAGGAATTTTGGTCTTCTATTTGCTGATAATCTTCAGCACCTTAGTGCGTGGCTCATATGGGCACTTGACATCTACACAATTAATCCTTGAACAACATGGATTTGATCTGCATGAGTCCACTTATATGTAGCTTTAATATATATATATATATGTATGTATAGCATAGTACTATAAATAAAGTTTTTATTCCTCATGATTTTCTTAATGTTTTCTTTTCTCTGCCTTACATTATTTTAAGAATACAGTATATAATATAGCATATGAAATATGTGTTAACTAAAAGTTTATGTTACTGGTAAGGCTTCTGGTCAACAGTAGGCTGTTCGTAGTTAAGTTTCGGGGGAGTCAAAGATAATAAATGGATTTTCAACTGTGAGGGGGTCAGTGCCCCAACTCCCATGTTGTTCAAGGGTCAGCTGTACATTTTTTGAGTGGATGAATTGAATCACCCACTTACCTAGCTTATACATTTATAACTTATTTCTTTTGAACTCAGAAACAAATGCCAACTTTGTTTTGTCAAGGTAGTATGTAGATTAAGTCAGCGCTCAACAGCCACATGGTGGCTTCTTGGTCCACGGTGGATGCCTCTTGGCTCTCTGAAGTTCCCCCTTGATCACAATCCTGATATGATCTTCTTTCAGGACTGGTGTTGTCTATACTATCAGAAAATAATAAGTTTAGAGATTTTAGATATGTTTGCTTTATTGGGCATTATATTTAACACTAAAACTGTTAACTTTTTCCTCAAGATCCAACTCAAGTCATATCTCTTATCAGACTCCACTTGATCACTCCATCCCAGAATGGTTATTCCTTACTCTGTATATTTAACATTTTTCAAAATCTATGCATAATTTTTGATATCTATGTCTTACAATATCCCTGATATCTTTTTATTCTTATTTTTAACTCCTGTAACTAATTTTACACATGCTGTTTTGAATTACGTATTTTATACTCTCCATTGCAGCTAATACAGATTATATAGATATAAACAGCATGGTTAGTAGTACTTGTTTAGTGTGTGTGTTCATGCTAGTCATCTTAATTTGAAGAACAAAAAAATGCATTTATATTCTTCAAAGATGTGGCCTCTCAATTTTTTAAATTTTTTTAAAAATGTTTTATCTATTTCCAAGAGAGAGAGAGAGAGCGTGAGCAGAGGAGGGTCAGAGAGAGAGGGAGACAAGAATCTGAAGCAAGCTCCGGGCTCTGAGCTAGCTGTCAGCACAGAGTCTGATGCAGGGGTTGAACCCATGAACCGTGTGATCATGACCTGAGCCAGAGTCGGATGCTTAACCGACTGAGCCACCCACGCGCTCCTCTCAATTTTTTTTTCAAGTTATAGTTTTATGTAAACGTTTTTAGAACATCAGTTGATTTTTACATGCAGATATCTTTTTCTCCTTTTTTGAGGAGAGCATACTGATTTTCTTGAGGCGTTTGTAGAATTCCAATTAGGTGTGAAAGTTTTTAAAATGCCTCCTTGCATGTAGGTTAGATCATGTACCTTAATGTACATAGTCAGATGCATTGCTCTTTTTTCTTCATCATAAAAAAAAAAAATTAAGTCTTCATGAGAAGGATGGCATTTGAACTTGGCCTTGAACAAAAAAAAGGTTTAAGTGAGAAACTTCTAAATATGAATAATTAGTATTTTCAATTTTCAGGGAAGAACAAAGGTTTGGAGGCCATAAAGTAGAAGGATATTTCTAGGAAAACAAATACTTTGAGAAAATAGTATAGCTGAAACGGATTCAATTTATAGAGTGTCTTAAGTGTTGGCTAAGGAGTGTGGACCTTTATCTATATCAGAAGAATGATGGAGGTCATCTGTGTTAGGTTTCGTTTGCTAGCATAATAAGAAAACAGTATTTCCCCCAATAGTTTTAAAACTTAACCAATTAAAAATTGTACAGTGTTATGAAAATGACAGATTGTGAGCTTTTTATACATGTCTCTAAAGTTAAGCTTTTCACTTGAGATCTTCTACCAACTTTCCTGAGTTCAAAAACATTTTTAGTACAAAAAATGATATTCCTCAAAATTAAGTGTCCAGTTCTTACATCAGGCCAAATGTGATTACATAATGACCTTTTGACATATATTCGTTTTGACTTAGTCTCTAAATATTAACTGGCTAACACAGAGTTACAGTGATTCACAGTTGGTAACTTTACTAGAAGGTTAGCAGTTTTCTTTTTATATAACAATATGCAAACATTATCATATGTGAAGCATGCCACTATGAACCAAGCGGCCTCTGATGTGCTGCTCTGGCACTAAAGTATCAGTTCCTATGTGGAGCTGCACGTTAATGTAAATTTCAAAATCTTGCTTGAACACCAGACTGTCAGAGAAATGGTGTTTGGAACGAAAGAATCGAGCACATTCTCAATAATGGATTCTTAAAAGTCAATATATGTTTCTTGGAGTATCCTTTAAAAGGTTACAGAATCAGTTTTGTTTAAAATCTTGAAATTCATAAAAATTTATTTTGGACATGTTATATGTGAATCAACAAGTATATAAAGTATTAAGTAAAGCACAGAATTGTGGATGATTAAGTACATCATGGTATTTAATAAAAAAGAAATATATCCATGAATGACTGTGCTTTCATCTTCTGACCATTTGTGCCATCCAAGTGGAAAATTACTAGATTACCCAGTGCATTTATGGAAGGCAGAGGCTGTGCCTGATTTTTTTGTACATCCCCTCACGGTACTCAATCCACAGCTTTGTGTGAGACATCTGTTGAGGTACTATTTAAGTCATACAGCATCTGGCATATGGTATTCTTTTTTGCTGTTTAGCAACTTGGTAAAGAATAAATCTTCACAATGTGTATCAAAGATTCAAAATGAAAAATAAAGCATGTGAAATCAAATTTATTTTAGGACATAGTAGTTTTCAATTGTTTGGGTGTTATTAAGAACAGCTTAACATAGGGCGCCTGGGTGGCTCCGTCAGTTGAGCGTCTGACTTCGGCTCAGGTCATGATCACACGGTTCGTGGGTTCAAGCCCTGCGTCGGGCTCTGTGCTGACAGCTAGCTCAGAGCCTGGAGCCTGCTTCAGATTCTGCATCTCCCTCTCCCTCTGACCCTCCCCTGCTTGCTCGCTCGCTCGCGCGCTCTCTCTCTCTCTCTCTCTCAGAAATAAATAAAACATTAAAAAACTTAAAAAATATATAGTTTAACACTAGGAAACTGTATTCCATAGAATGAAAAATAGGATAAAATGTCATTTGGTATTTTTATCCAGATATTAATGAAAGCTTGTTCATACGTTCATTTACTCTGACCTTTCCATTTAAAAAAAAAAAAGTATTTATTTTGATGAGAGGGGCAGAGAGAGGAGGGAAAAAGAGGATCCCAAGCAGGATCCACAGTATCAGTGCAGGGCTTAATCTTAAGAACCATGAGATCATGACCTGAACTGAAATCAAGAGTCTGACACACTCAACTGACTGAGTCACCCAGGCACTCCTGACCTTTTCCTTTGGTTGCTCACTTTTGCCTTATGAGGTTTGAGAAATAATTTTTCTAGGAAAAGGACTTTTCTTTGCTAAAAAATAAATCACATTCCTATAGAAAGCTTGGAAAATTAAAGAATGAAGAACAATAGTCACAATGATATCACCTAGAAATAATGACTAAAATAATTTGGTTTATGTTCTTGGTAGAATTTATTTTCCTTTTCACTTATCTGAAAATATTTGATTTTTGACGAGACCCAATTTCTGTCCTGAAAGTGGTAAATTGCCAGCTGTTGGATTTGATTGCTTTTGGACCTTGGTGACTGTTTTTATAACCCTGTTTTAAGTTAATCAAGATTATTTAAAATACAAAGGGTGGTGTAGATTTGTGTTTTTCCTTTTAAGTTATTTTTAGAGAACAAGCTTTCTTAATATTTATTTGCTAGAAGGGACATACTTAAAGGATCTTAATATATAATTAACACAACGTCCAAAACTATTTAGATTAAGTACATTTCTCCAGCATTAATCTGGACAAGAGATGACATTTTCTTCTGTTTTAAGTGATGCATGTGCATTTGGCATCTTGTCAGCCTTTTGTGTTTTTTTTTACTGTTTTTTGTAATGGGTAAATGGATTAAAATTTTCCTTAGGGAACCTGAGATGATCCTAATATTACCATCTTTTTGTTCCCAATTTATATTCAAAAGATACTGGGACCCCAGAGGAACACATTTGTGACAGTGAAAGGACCTATTCATGCCAAACATTTATTCAGTAAGCACTAGAGGAAGTTGAGTTAATGCTGCCTTAGATATGTCAGCCATCATGTCAACTACAGTATTATTTTTATCTCTTTCTAGCACTTGGCTTTTGAATAAAAATTACTTATCTAGCCTAGAATATCATGAAAAGAAATGTTAACTGCTTTTCTTAAACATTATTTATTCCTATAAACCTTTTTGTTTGTTTTAGTCCTTTCTGCAGAATATAGGCCGCCTTAGGACAAAGGTTCATCTTTTCTTGTACTGTACCAATTTATGTGCCCTTCATAGAGTAGGTGCTTAATAATGGTGCTCAAGGAATATAATATATGCTTTGTTTAGGCAGCTAGAAGGAAACATATAGTTAGTCAGTATAAAAATGTGTGTGGTCTAGCTGGCTCAGTCGGCAGACCCTGGAACTCTTAATCTCCGGATCATGAGTTTGAGCCCCACGTTAGGTGTAGAAATTACTTTAAAAAAATAATATAAAATTTTTGTGGTCTTAAAATCCCACTAATTTTATTTATTTATTTTTATTTATAGACATGCTTCCATCATTTCTTCAGAAAGTTGAAGTTGTCTCTGAAGCTTCTAGAGAAACTTGTGTAGCTTTGAGTGATTGCCTTAATCTCTTCACGAAACAAGAAGGGGTAGGTAATCGGAATTGAATTTTTCACTAATTGTCTGGGTGTCACATACTCGATCATCCAGTAAGTCGTTGCTTTCAAATTTCTCCAAATTTCAACATCTCCAAAGGTAGGAGAAAATGGTCTTAACAAAGAGAGTGAAAGCTTTGTTTTTCACTAAAATTTAAACTCATTTATTTTTGATTAAGCAGGATTCTGAACTTATGTTCATATCTAATTATACAGCTATATTTATCAACTTTGTTTTAAAGTTCTACTCAGAGTTCTTATGGCATTTCAGCAAGAGGGTTGTGAAAATATTGTGGAAACCAGAGGTTTTATAAGAAAAATACACAGTACTTTTATTTAGAAAATAGAGTGCTGTCATACTCACCTGTGTGAACCGTGCTCAGTGGATGAAATATCTTGTGTTTTCTTCCCCCTGCTTTCTCCCATTCAAAAAATTACATTTATTTTTCCAAATATTGGTAAGAGAGATATGCTTATCCATTAGTAATTCTTTTTCTGAAGACTGAAAAATTGTAAAGATAGGTTTTGGTTGCCTGGACTAGGATTTTTTTCCCCTTCTCATTTGCATGATGTTAATGCAAGCCAAGGAGCTATACGTCTTCTTTTCCATTCTATTAATTTCTACATATATGTTCAGTCTTCAGCTTTTTATATTAAGACACCATATTTCTTATTCTTGTTAAAATTTATTTGTACCTTTTAATTAGAAACTAGGTTTTGATAAAACAAGGTAGATGAAAATGGTTCTGTATATTTCTCTCATATATATGAGATATGTGTATGTAAAGATGTAACATTTTATTTTCTTGTGACTAGAACAGAAGCCTTGTGGGGGTACCTGGGTAGCTCGTCGATTAAGCGTCCGACTTTGGCTTAGGTCATGATCTCATGGTTTGTGAGTTGGAGCCCCACATCAGGCTCTATGCTGATGGCTCAGGGCCTGGAGCCTGCTTTGAATTCTGTTTCTTCCTCTCTCTCTCTCTCTGCCCCTCCCCAGCTCATGCTCGCGCGCTCTCTCTCTCTCCTTCAAAAATAAACATTAAAAAAATAAAAAGAAGACTTGGAATTCATGTAAAAAAATTTTTAAATACCAATTATGTACACCACAAATTCCCTATTTTATCTGGAGAAAAAATACATAAATGATCTGAAATTCATTTAAAACAAACTTCCAGAAAGCCAACAGAATTTTATTAACTATCACAGGAAAACATAATTGTTTTTTAAGTTTATTTTATTTTGAGAGTGAGCACATGTGCGTGAGAGCGTGAGTAGAGGAGGGGCAGAGAGAGAAAGAGGGAGAGAGAGAATCTCAAGCAGGGATTCATGGGTTCACAGGATCAAACCCATGAACCATGAGATCATGATCTGGGCTGAAATCAAGATTCAGATGCCTAACTGACAGCCATCCAGCAGCCCCTGTTCATTAAACATTTTAAATGATTAGATTCTTCTAATACTATTTGAAAATATCCCCTCTCAGTATTTCTATTTTTTGGTGATGTCATATTCTAGCTTATTTAAATGAGGCATGATGTAGTGATCTAAGTAAATCTAAATATCATTGTAGAACATTTTAAAAATGAACAAATGATGGTGTCTAGGGATTCAGGCAATACTTAATACATCGTAAAACCAAATCTCATTAACATCTCTTCTGTGGCACCTGCTGGATCAATATCAATAACATCTTTGTTTTAGAGATGTGTAGTTTTAAGGTAAATGCTAGATTAGAAGTAATTTAATTTCAGGAAGAGCCAACCTAGGCTAATTTTTAAACTGTGTGCTTAAACATACAGCCTAGTGATTACTTCTCTGTGAAAATCTAGATGTGCAAGAGTTGATTAGCCTAAAGTTTAATTAGACTTTTAAATTTGTCATGAGGATAAAATAACATAATATAAGCAAAATGCTTAGCATAGTTCCTGACACATAGCCCTGAGTACAAATCAGCATTTGTTATTGTAGGATGCTATCTCATTAACTCTAGTGACCCCTTTTCTCTGATGGCATTTTGGAGCTTTTGTGTCTTTAGCTTTGGATTTAACTCATTTTGGGAGGAGGTGGTATTGTCTAAAGAAAATTTGAGTATTTGTGGGATGATTGTGTTCTTTCGATCCTTTTTCTTCAAGTGACAAAGGGCTACGTAAATTCTCTGAACCTTGATATTTTCATCTTTCAATACGGGAGACCATATCGTAAAGTCATTATTAGCAGCACTGGTCTGAAAGTCTTATGGGCCTTTTAAAAATCTGCCTTTTTCCTAACCAACTGTGGGCTAGTTTCTGTAAAATGAAAATATATGAACACCTCAGTATCAGGTATGGGTATCAAACATATATAGATGAAGAATACACGTACAGAGCATATTAACACTGTGGCACGCAGTGCTCATTTAGGAAATGGCATTTATTGCTTCAAACTTTTAAAAGTATCTAAGTTTTTTTTTTTAATTAATACTATAAGATACCAACTCTGAGGTTCTCAGAATTTATGGATTCCCTTGTGAGAAATATGATTATAGATCATGAAAAGGCCCCCCAATAATTAAAAGATAAATGACATCATCAAAGTTAGCTTTTCAAATGGCTGCGAACTAACATACGTATCTAACAGTATAATGGAGGTCAGAGCAGAATAATTAGGAATCATAATGCTTTATTTATCTGGAATCATAAGTTACATTTCTGTATCTGGAAATTTTATTAAAAGAGCAATCATAAGCTTTGAACTCACAGAGACCTGGGTCTAATCGTGTTCCACTATTTAATCTCTCTGCCTCAGTTTTCATATACAGTTTCCTTTTTAAAGTGGTGACTAGTCAAAAAAGTATGTTTTGAAAAGTAAATGTGATCATATTGGCAAAACCCCTTGTACAGTACCTGGCATATAATGGGGATCCAATCGATAGAAGTGATCCCAGCCTCCGCGGCAGCAAAACTTTTTATTTTGTTTTTAATGTTTTATTTATTTTTGAGAGAGAGAGATAGGGACAGCATGAGCAGGAGAGAGTCAGAAAGAGGAGGAGACACAGAATCTGAAACAGGCTCCAGGCTGAGCTAGCTGTCAGCACAGAGTCCGACACGGGCCTCAAACCCATGAACCGTGAGATCATGACCTGAGCCGAAGTCAGACGCCCAACTGACCGAGCCACCCGGGCTCCCCAAAACTTTTTATTCCTATCTTTTTGATGACAGTTATTCTAAATATTGCCCATTTACATATGATGCTAATATTTTAGCACTTGATTTATCTTTTCTGGGTTGTCCTTTTGCCTTTTTTGTATGTTCATAATTACTCCATATCTTAATGCAGAGATGCCTTCAGGGGATAATGTTTATAGGACCCTGTAATTTGGCAGAATGACCCAGTCGTGCTAATCTTTTGAATTTAGTTTTGCTCTTTATGGGTTTTAAATTTTTTTCTCTTGAGTTTTAGATCGACTGTGTGCCTGTCTGTAACAGAATACTGATCCTTTCTGCCTTATTCTAACATATTGTTTATTAAAAAGAAAACCAGATGACCAAACTCGGTAAAATTATGTTCCTGGTAAGAACAAGCTGGCTCTGTATGAGAAACTGAGGGTTTATAATGAGAACAGGCCTTAATGCCTGGATTTGAGTCTTTCTATTTCTGTGGTATGTGAGTGTTCTTTGCTTATTTGGGGGTGCTCTGATATGACCCAGATATTCAAGGTTTCCATACAATCTCTACATAAATGGGGTGCATTATATAGGCATATTTTACTTATAAATAACATAATTTATTATTTGGAAAAAAACTGCAATATATAAAGTAAGCTGTAAAGTTTGTGTTTGATTTCCTAAAGGGAAACTCATTCGGTGTTTTTGGGGTGATCTACTTGGGGAGACATTGGAGAATGTGAATGCTGTGACTGTCTTTAAACTTGAGAGTTCTATTTAAAAGGGCACCTGGCTGGCTCAGTCTGTAGAGTAGGCGACTGTTAATCTCAGGGCCATGAGTTCAAGCTACATGTTAGAAGTGGATCCTACTTTAAAAAAAAAAAAAATCAAAGGATAGAAACTGGCTTCATGAGTTATTATTGTTTCTTTAGTTTTCCTCATCAGAGAGTGGTGTCAGAAGTAGCTAAAACGTCACACAGTGCTATCATTGGTCCCCTTCTTGTTCTATGTATTATAGAGCTCCCTTTAATATCAGTCAAACCAGTTTTTCCAAGGTAGGAACTTGTCTATTTAAAACTAGCGTAAGCTCAATTATAAAATACTCTATGTCTCCATGTTAAGTCTTCTGACTTGATGCTAAAGAGCTAGAACCCAGATGTACAGTTGGGATAGTGATGCTGAGTTTGTGGTATAATGGAGAGATTTGGACCTTAAATTGGAACCGACCAGAAGTTATTGCTACTTTGGACAGCTGATATCTTTGGCGAGAAACCATGCCCTCATGTGGGCTTAGAGCTTTATAAAGTCGAGGTCTCATATTCATTAGTTTCCTGGACTGCTCAAAGTCCTTCAGTCATTTCTTAATGTTTGTACTTTTCAGGCTTTCACCTCTCTGTCATCTCTTCACTTTCCTCCTCTCCCTCTGCTCTGAGCAAAATTGTTAAACATGAGGCAGTGGTTGCCTGTGCTGTCAGTTCCCTGCTACTCCCTCCCCCAGTCTCTATCTTGTTTCTTTCCTTGGCATCTGTCTCCTTCCCACCTGCTTCAAAAACAACTTCTCTCTCTTTCTGAATTCTCTACTCCCTTATAGCTTCTGTCTCCCTACATGCCTTTCCAATTCTATTTTAGAAAATGTGATACTTTCTGTTTCTACTTCTTTATTCTTCAACTAGCCCACTGAAGCCGTTCTTGCCAATAATCTCCTTACTGCTAAGTCAGAGGATACCCTTAAATTACCTTGCTTGTCCTGTGATGGATCCGGCATTTGACTACTACTGGTTTTTGGAATTCCTCTCAGTGATTGCTGTGGTGCCTACCTCTTCTGTCTTCTCTTTCCTTTAGAGCAGCTTCTCCTCAGTTTTCTTCTGAAGCATCTTTTCGTCTGCCTGTGCCTTGAGTGTTAGTGTCCCCTGGTTTCTGTGGGTGGCCTTCTCACTAGGCATTCTTCACAGATGATCTTAGCCATTCCTTCAAACAGAAATCCATGATGACTCCGATATCTCCACTTCAGATCTCTCCTGAGCTGACCTATGAACCAGTATGTCCAGCTGACTTTCAAACATATACATATGATTCTGTCACAGGCATTTCATACCAGTTCGTCTAAAGCAGAATTATCCATTCACCTCAGACACAGAATTACACCTATTCAGGAACCCAAGCCACAATCATGGGAGCTGTCCTGTGTTCCTCCTCCTCCCTCCTCCTCCCTGCCCTTCAAGTCTCTTGTTTTTCCTTCCTATATCTCTCAGTTGCCTCTCTCTCTGTACGAGCTTTCCCCCCACCCAACAGATTCCCCATTACCACTCTGTTGGAATGGAGTTTTAAGGATTGCGCTGTCAGATGACTGTGACCATTTCCTCATCCCAGGTTCCACCCTTCAAAACTGGCTTAAAGTATCCCTCCTATTCTAGGAGTCCTTGCTTTTGGAGCACTTACCACATTGTATCATTATATGTTTACTTGTCTGATTCTATATTTACTAAAGAGCCCCTTAAGTAAGCAGCTGTATCTTAGGTATTTTTGTAGCATTGTGTCTAGCATAGTACTTGGCATGTAGTAGACAGTAAATAAATATCTGAATGCATAATGATATGTTCAAAGGAAAGCATACAAAGAGCAGACCAGTTGGGATCCATTCTCTATCTTGACCTTGAGCAAATTAAGATATGTTTGGGAATTCCATTTCCAAATCTGAAAATGAGAATATGAGTAAGTTACTTTATGCGAAGTTCCTCAGTACAGTGCTTGACACAGTTTAGGTGCTCTGTAAATTGCCCTCTAAAACATTTTATTGTTGTTTTTGCTGCCTAGTACCACTTTTGTAAACTGAATTCATTCCCTGATTTTTAGAGCCCAGGGAGGAAGATTTTATAGCAGCTACTTTTAGTGCCTAATGTGACATTTCACATTACCATTTAATTTAGAATGGGGGGAAATAAAAGCAAACTGACTTTTCAAAGACACTATGAAACCTCATTGACGTGAATTCCAAATTTTCTAGCATGCTGTTGTATCATCTTTTACCCATTTTATATCTGTAGTGCAGTTACAGCCACCACTGTTGGGACAGCAAACTTAAAGTCCCCTATGATCTTGTCAAAGAAATACTCAGTTTGGTTCAGTATTACTCTGCTCCCTAAACTTTGAGGACAGATTTATATTGTTTAAAAGTGCTGGAACAAAAAAGTTATGTGTGGCCCACCCCCACCCGAGTGTCACAGAACTTTCGTTAGCCTGAACAACCCGCTAATGTGTTATTTATGTCGTTTTAGTGTCCTTGAGAGTCTTCGTCTACCCTTCAAGCCTGGCCAGAATAGGAAACCATCTAGGTTTCACATTAGTAGAATTAATACCATTGTTTTCCTCATTGCTCAAATGGTAGCCTAGAAAGTGCATTGAAAAAAAATAAAGGACAAGAAGTCTAGTTCAGTGTTTGTTTTGGAACTGGAAACCTTCACTTTAAAGTGTAAGCCAGGGTAAGGGTCAGTTACCTTTGAGGTGCAAGAGTCCAAAGAGGAATCCTCTGTTTTTCCCCAGGGGCGGGCTAGCCATTTAGAAGTTGTCAGGGCAGGCGTCGCCAGAAGAGGGCTCGAGCACACAGCCCGCTCTAGGACCTCGCAGGAGCCTCCGCGGGATGCACGCAGAGCACAAGTAGCAGTTTCCTTACTTCCTTCCCGAGAATTGCGAGAATTGCGGGGCTCGCAGTCCGCTCGCTGGCTTGCAAGGGCTGTGTGCAGCCTCTCGCCGTCCCGGGCACGTCCCTACCTGCGCCTGAGCCGAGCGGGCCACGCGGGAGGGGGGCCGAGGGAGGAGGGACTGGACGACGACAGCGACAGCGCGCGGCTAGCTGCCTGCCGCAGGCCGTTCCCAGCGCAGCTCGCACTCTCCCCGGCGAGCCCTGGAGGGGAGGGCGGCTCTGGCTCTGCAGCCGAGGGGCGCTGCAAGGACTTCTGGCCCCCCGGGACGGTAGTCCTGGGCCGCGCGGGTGGGCGGGCCGCGCCCCTTCTAGACCTCCCTAGAGCCCGGGCGGGCCGAGCAAAGGTGACTTAGTGAGACCTTGCGGTGCCGCCCTGGGCTGGGCTGGAGGGGAGGCGGAGGGACAGGCCGAGCGCATTTGTGCCGGAGCTGGCGAGGAGCGCCGGGCGGAGTGCGCCGCCGGGGATATCCTAGATCCGGCCCAGGTGGGTGAGTGTCTGTGCCCGCTGGGGGCTTTGCTAGGTCAGCCTCGGGGCGACAGAGGACACCGAGGGAGAAAGGGGGGGAGGGCGGCCAGACGAGATCTAGGGATGTGAGTAGATCCAAGAATAGTTGGACGCCTGTGTGTGGAGCGGAGTGCGGCGGCGGGCGAGTGGGGAGGGGTGCTCGAAGCCGGGAGACCCTGCTGTCCCTGCCTGGCCAGGGTCTTCCTGCCGGCTCCGTGTTTGCGTCGGGTTCCCACAGGAAGAGCCGCTGGGGGAAAAGCCTGTGGACAGATCAGATCTCCCCCCCCCCCAGCTAAATATTGGTAGTAGGTCAAGTGGGGCCCGAGTGGGAGGAGTAAGGCAGTGAAAGACATTATTGTCCTAAATAACCTTCCAAGTTAGTGATTTTTTTGCATGTCTCTGCCCTGGCTGACATTGAGATGAACTTACCATCTGCTGTTCCGAGGCCGCTAAAATTCCAAGGAAACACTTGAGTGGGTTAAAGAGAAAAGGGGGGCATTCTACTGGGGCTGGGGAGTGGGAAGGGAGGTAGCTTTTAACTTTGTTTTGATTAAGGATTTTTGATTACTCATAGGCTTTCTTTGTAGCCTAAACCAGTGGAGAATCACGTTCCCTGGCATTCAGAGCATGTGGCTAGCTGTTTTGTGTTTTCTGTTGTGCTGGTTTTTTCTGGATTTGGAGGGAGGCTAGTAAGAAAGGGAAGATGCCAGGGAAGAGTTTAGTCCAGCTTTTGAGAGTTATTAAAGCTATTAAAAGTTTCTTAATTTTAATTAGACTGAAGGCATTTTGTTTTAAAGACAGAGGATAACTTAGGAATCTTTTTCTAAAGAGAAAAATGCTTGAAATGTGTGTTGGTGGAGGAATGTGTAGGCTAGAATATGGGGATCTAAATGTAATTTTTTTTTTCCCTGTTTGAGGACACACCGAAGTTGATCTCTGGTCCAAATAATGTTTGATTTCAGGGGTGAAGCTGATGACTTTGGTAAATGAGCTCAGTTTTGACTGAGCAGGTATTTGATCTGAACACGATGACCAGAGAGCTGTTTTAGCTTTTGTCCCGGTGTTACTTTTACAATCTTAAAGGAATTTGTATCACTGTGAATATGGTTGCCAAACTCTAGTCTTTCCTCTTTAGAACCTCTTTAATGGTGTATTTTAGGGAATTTCATTGAGGCTGAAAGTGACCCACATAATCTCTCTACCCTCAGTTGTACACCTTGCAGAATGGGGGAAATGAAAAAAACTCATAGATTTTCCATATTAAAAGCAGATGCACATACTACAGATTAGTATATAAATACAGTGAAGCACATTTAAAATACTGTGTGGAAAATTATTGATAAAATAATTATGTAATACCATGTTCTAAGCTTTATGTAGTTATAACATTTACCATTTATATTCTAAAAATCTTTTATAAATTTATTAGTATCTTAGCATTCAGATATGTAATTGTGTTTATCAGCTCTGTGAGGTTTATTCTTTTAAAAAGTAGAAATTTAGATTTTTTATTTGGTTCACATTATTCAACATTATTCCTAAATGTTTAGCTTCTGTGTATAATCAGGAAATGTATTTCAAATTAATTTTAGAAGCAGCTAGGACAGAAGTTAAATAAATAGGAAGTTTATGTAAAATGAAGCAGGTTTTCATTTTGATAATTTGTGAAGTGTTTGAATAGAAATACATAAGGTTTTAATTAAGCAGTACGGGGAGGGGGGATAGAGAGAGAAAGAGAGAGAGAGAGTGTGTGTGTGTGTGTTATTAGCCTTGTCATGTGTCATTCTTGGTATGACCCAGGATCTTTTCCTGGTAAGTTTTTGTATCACAGTGATACCAAGTCTAACCTGCATGAAATTGTATTTGTCTTGTATTCCTATTAGAGAGTGCAGTACCAGATTTATATTCTGTCTAATGAATTTTGAATGAGTTACAGGCAGATATAATTTTCCTCTCATTTTAACTTAAGGATAGTAAGGATATAACCCCCATACGTTTTTATAATGGTCTGCCACTGATTTGATAACTATTACTTTATGTACATTTATTTCCTTAATTCAGTAAGTATTTTGAGTGTTTACCTTGTCAGATAACTTGCTAAACCAGTCACAGCTAGATGAATAGAAGCAGGGTCTTCTTGAAGGATTTTATTAAATATGCCTGAAGAGTTTGAATATTATCTTGGGAATTAGAATATCTGAAAGATTTTAAAGAGAGGAGAGATTAAATCAGATTTGCTCCTTCTGAGAGGGATTAGAAGAAGGCCTGAAAACAGGGTGACCAGGTGCAGGAATTCAAGAGAGAGATAATTAGAATCTGAACTAAGTTGGTGACTGCCAAAACAGAAAGCAAGATACAAAACCAAGAGAGACTTCAGAAATAACCTAATAGGAGCTGATAATAGTTGAATGTGAGGAATGAAGTAGAAGATGGAGACCTAGACGACTCTCAAGTTTATGGCAAATAAATTACTGGATTGAAGGTAACTTGAAGGAGGGAATAAAGGGAGTAGGAGGAAGATGAGTCCACTTGTGCATGATGACATCCAAGTGAGGGCATCCTTACTCCTTCAATAAAACTTTGCAAATCATGACTATTGGAAGTCACCTGAATAAACATGGAGCTTGAGGCTGAGGGAGTAAATAATGTCACTCAGTAGACATTACAGCTTGAAAAAGTTTGAAATCAAAGGATTGAATACTGACACTAAAAGACAAAAGGGAGAAAAGGAACCAGTGGAAACCACTGCCCAGAAGCAATCAGGGGCAGGAAAAGTCTAGAACAGGGGAGGTCAGTGGGACAGTTGGGTCAAGAAATTGAGGTAACACCTGAAATGTATTCATTATTGGTCTTTGAGAAAATTCAGTACCTTTCCATGATTAAAAAACCTCAACAGTATAAGAATGAGAAAGAACGTCATTAATCTGAGAAATGGTATTTATTAAATATCACTCTTAGTACTGAATCATTAGAAGTTAGAAGTATGCCTTTTTTTAAAGGCAAGCATGAACACTGTTTCCCACCATTTCAGCTTCTATCTAGCACTGTCCTGAAGGCCCTAGCCAGTACATTAGGAACATGAAAAATAAATGAGATTTAAGAATTGAAAGAAAGGAACAAAACTGTAATTCTCAGATTATGATTGTCTACAGAAACTGAATTGGTCTGTCTTTGTTATTTCTATTTTCTTGCTTCCCATTTACTCTGTGGCTCACTGCAATCCAGCTTGTCCCTATGTCATGCTTCTAGACTTCCCCTCATCAAATTCTTTCTACATTTAAGAAGAGCATCATAAGGGTTTTTTTTTTAATTTATAACGTGGCAAATTATATATTTTTTTCAAGTTATATTTTTAGACTTTTTCTGATGATAGGCTATCTTTATTTACCTGGAAGAAACCTACTTTGTTCATTATGTATTATCTTTAACCTTCTCCTCATTTTAGTTTCTTTTGGATTTTAGCATCTGTTTATGAGTGACATTTAATGGCTATAGGACTATTTTAGTTTTCTGTTTCTTTTTGGGTCAATTTTGACAGGTTTCTAGTTTTAGGAGTTTATCCTTTCCACTTAAGTGTTGAAATTTATTGTTATAAGGTTGTTTATAATAATCTTTTATTATCTTTTTAACTTATTTTGAATCTGTAATTATTTTTTTCCTAATGTTTTCCATTTTTTTCCTAATACTCATTTGGATATCTTTAATTAATTTTTCATTAGTATCAGTCTCATTAAGGCTTTGTTTATTTGATTATTTTTCAAAGAACTCTCTTTAGCTTTGTTATTTATTGCCATCTTTTTCTTTTAAATTAATTTTTATAGTTACCTGTATCACTTTTCTTTGAGTTTGTTTACCTAGGATCTATACATTTGTTATTCTCTGTCTCTTGGAAGGACATAATTTGTTCAAGTTGTAAATTTCATAATTGTAGTATTTTGTAACTTAGTATATTTCTGCTGGCTTTATCCATTACTTTGATTATTTTATAGACATTAGTCATGTATTTCCTAGACTTCATTCTTCTAGACTAAGAACTGTTAATATGTGTAGAGTGCTGCCCTTCTAGTACTTAAAACATATAAGACTTTTGTGAAGGTTTCAAGTACTTCCAATTTTTTTTTCTCTTACCTCACTCTTCTTGTCATTGGTTGGTATTTCTGTTTCCTTTACCGGCTTGCTTCTCCTCTTCTTCCTCTTTCCTTCTCCCTAACAACTTCTTTTCTACCTCTTGACAGTCTGCATGGTGGAGGAATAATCATCATTTCCTTGTCTTTACTCGTTTCTCAACTGTTTTTCCAATTTTCTACCCACTGCCCCCCTGACCCCGCATCCTTGGAGGATTTTTCCAGTAATTGTTCTACATATGCCATCTTGCTCTTTCCTTCTTTGCAGAAACTTGACTTCACCAAAGAGGAAAAAGCAGATAACCTGTGTCTGATTTTCTTTGGATGCTCACAGGTTCACCCTTATTTACCACATGATCTTTGTTACTCCTCATGCAGTCTAGCCAACTGATGACGACAAAGTCAAGGAGACTTTGAGCAAGGCCCAGGAAAAAAGCACAGATGGTACAATATGGACTTGTTCTTATTTGGAGTCCTGGGCTGCAGACTCCAGTATTAGTGACCATGTTCTTGCTGTTTGACTCTGGGCGGCTTATTCCAAGGTCTCCTATTTCTCCTGGCTAACACAGAATTATTAACACAGACCCCCTTCTCTCTACTTCAGAAGTTGCTGTGAGACTCAAATGATGAAAGGCTAAACCCAACAGTTTTACAACAGACAGTCTTCCCATGCTTTATTTTCAGAAAAATATCTTAAAAGGATTTCATGCTCAATTCAGGAACAGAGAAGTGGAGTAAAAGTGGTTTGTGGCATGCGGTGTTGGATCAAAGAAACCCTGATGGGAAGCAGTAGGTGGCACAGGACTGACTGGAAGCAGAGAAGTTGTGCTCAGTGGTAGAGATTCAGGGGGAGGTGTCTGTCCTCTGGTAGATGGGAACTAGAGACATGGACACGTTGTTATACCTGGTAGCTGGAAACTGTCCTGTAGCAACATCATTACCTATTTATTATTTGCTACATTTAAGATTATGACTTTTTGAGCTTACTTGAGAAATCAGCCTTTGCTTACAGTGTTTCTATGAGGGAAATTCTGTTGTTTCACAGTCTAAACAACTGAATTAAAAATTAAGTTTGTGGGGCACCTGGGTGACTCATTCGGTTAAGCATCCCGACTCCGGCTCAGGTCATGATCTCATGGTTCGTGGGTTTGAGCCCCATGTCAGGCTCTGTGCTGACAGCTAGCTCAGAGCCTGGAGCCTGCTTCGGATTCTGTATCTCCCTCTCTCTCTGACCCTCCTCTGCTCACGCTTGTCTCTCTCTCTCTGTCTCTGTCTCTCCTCTCTCTCTCTCTCAAATAAATAAAACATTAAAAAAATAAAAATTAAGTTGTGATTATAATTCTCCTTAGTAAAATTTCTTTCTTGTGGTAGAAAGGACTTAGTTGTGAATATTTTCCTCATTTGTTTTTGTTACTTTCGTTTATGTTATGGATAAGTTGTTTAAAATCCCAAGGTCATAGAATCAGTCTTAGATTGTAAAGCATTTAGTCTGGTGATCCTCAAAAGATTTCCCTGGGGCCTAGGACCGATGCAATCACCTTTCTATCCACTAAGGTACCCTCACAAAACACAGTTTCAAATGGTTAATATAATGATCTATCTGTTCACCTTTGTTTGACAGATGAGGAAACGAAGGGCCTGGAGAGAGGAACAGCCACTTCCCCAATTCTTTGTAGTGAGGTGGGGGCCACGCTTAGAGCTAAAGCCAGTACTCAGCCTCCAGACTTAGTGCCGAAGAACAACCCTACTGTATCACCTTAGCTTCCATTAGAAAAATTTATCCACTAGAGGAGATAGTCTACCCTATTTCACAGCTGATGTGGCCATCTATTAGCTAGTTTCTTAGTTTGACAAAAGGATACCAACTGTAGAAATAAGCAAATGGCCAAGAATATTGCAGCGTCTTCAGATTTTGCAAAGAATACCTGTATTCCAGGCTCTCAACAGAAAATGCTGTCCTTCTTTTTTGACAGTTTTGCTTGATAGAGGTCACATTTTTAGAAGATACAGAATTCATCCATTTCTTTAGATATATTTTATCCTAAATATTAAACTATCAAATGCTGCATCCTGGGCTGTATTTCTTGGTTTTCTGAAAAATAGCCCTTGCTGAGCTCTTAGTTTGGAATTATATTCTCAGGTTTTATTGAGGGGCAACTCCAAAAAAAAAAAAAAAAGCTTTTTTTTTTTTTTTAAATGTTTAATTTTGGGAGACACAGAGCATGAGCTGGATAGGGGCAGAGAGACAGGGAGATAGAGGATCAAAAGTAAGCTCCAGGCTCCGAGCTGTCGGCACAGAGCCCTATGCAGGGCTTAAATACAGGAACCATGAGAGCATGACCTGAGCTGAAGTCGGACACTCAACGGACTGAGCCACCCAGGTGCCCCTAAAAGAAAATTAACTTTAATGAAATTATTATTTTGCCCTTGAATACTCTTAGTCCCATATACATTATCCTGAAAGGGAAATTAGAGCTAAGGGCAAAGAGGGAGTTTGTTTTCCCTAAAGAGTGGATATATGTTTTTTCCTTGTGGACAATTAAAAGGGCATAATTGTATTTCTCTTTCTGTCTTGGCCTTAAGAGAATTCAGAGATAGATTTGTGGCTTGTCCACAGTATCTGTGTGGGCTCCATCACTCCTTTTTTTTTTTTTTTTTCATATTTATTTTAGAGAGAGAGGGAGAGTGAGAAGAGCAGGAGAGAAGCAGAGAGAAAGGGAGACACAGAATCTGCCGCAGGTTTCAGGCTCTGAGCTGCCAGCACAGAGTCCGGTGCGGGGCTCAAACTCACTACCTGTGAGATTGTGACCTGAGCCAAAGTCGGATCCTTAACCAACTGAGCCACCCAGAAGCCCCTGTGGGCTCCATCCCTCCTAATATCCTATCAGAAATTTGGTATTTTCATAGCCTCCCACATTGGAAATCCCTGCATTACTGCATTCTCTTGTGAATTACTTGAATGTGGTTATGCCTCAGAGTGCATTCATGTATGAGGATTGTATTTTAGGATTTTTCTGCAAGTAGCAAATACAAAGTAAATTGTTCTTACAATGTTAGAAATAGATTTGGACTCTGTACTATGGTTTTATTTTATGTCAAGAATATATGCATTGGGTATTAATTGACTTTAATAATGGATAGCTTCAAGGACTTGTTAAAATACATGGCAAATGTTACAATTGGAGATTCTTTTTTTGGTATTAATGCAAATCAAACTTACCATGTATTTTAGACCAATATTTGGGAAAAAAGACTTTTCTTATTATTTTTATTTGTGGTAAAATACAAAGAGTATAAAATGTATTCTCTTTAACATTTTTAAGTGCACACAGTTCAGTCACGTTAGGTACATTCACATGTTGTGCAGCCATTACCACCTTGCATCTCCAGAACTCTTTGTAGATCTTAGTCTCATCTCTTCATTTCATCTAAACTGAAACTCTGTACCCATTAAACAATAATTCCCCATTCCCCCTACCCCCAGCCCTTGGCAGCCACCATGTTACCTGCTGTCTCCCAGAGTTTGACTACTTTAGGAGCCTCCTATAAGTGGAACCACTTAGCATCTGTCATTTTGTGCCTGGTGTGTCTCACTTCGCATCATGCCTTCAAGGTGCATCCATGTTGTAGCAGGCGTCAGAAATTTCTTCCTCTTTAGGGCTGAATAGTATTCCATTGCATGTATACACACATTTTCCTTAACCATTCATCCATCGATGTCACACTTGTGTTGATTCAACCTTTTGCTTGTATGAACAGTGCCGCTTTGAACATGAGTGTACAAATATCTTTCTGTGTGTCTACTTTCAATGCTTTTGGCTATATACTCAGAAGTGGAAATCCTGGATTCTGTGATACTTTCTTTTTTTGAGGCCTTGCCATACCGTTTTAAATAATGGCTAGACCATTTAACATTCCTACCAGCAGTGCTTAAGTATATTAATTTCTCTATATCCTATCTAGCACTTGTTATTCTCTCTTGCCTTTGTTTTGATATGGTAGCCATCCTTATAGGTGTGAAATGTGGAGGAAAAAAATTTTTTTTTAAATTTTTAGTAAGTAGAGTTAATCACTTTTTTATCCAAACGTCAACTCCAGGGTTGACAGACTGTCTCTTCTTACAATGCCCAATAGTTGCCATGCAGGGCCATGATTTTCCTTTATTTTTCAAACCATTCCAAAGTTGCCCTGTTGAAGTGTAGTGGAGGGCATACAGCCCCAAGTCTCCCTGGTTTGCTCTTTTCCCTCCAGATAGTGAAAATGCAGCTGCACAAAGCATGGGGAATTCTCGAAGTTTCCATGGATTTAAGACTTGGTTAGGTCTAAATATCCGGATTCTACCTTTATTTTCATTATCTTTCTATATTCTAGGTACCAGATGTTGTCTTGCTGTTGTAGTTTGAAGGATCATTGCTTAATTGAGAAGAATTTTATCTTGTCTACAGAGTTAGCATAGGAAAATGGAAAGATATATTTGAATCACCACAGATACAAAATATGAAACCAGGACACTGATATACTTGAGCAAAGTCAAGCCTGTCTTCACTTGTACATGGGAACTAATAAAATATCGCAGCCGGAGGGTGATTAACCTGGGCAGTAGAATTGAACAGGGAATTTAACATATTCTGTAATGAAAGTATTATTTAATCTTTAGCCATATTTAGGAAAGTTTGTATTTCTCATAAATCTTTAAGTCAAAGTAAAATTCTAAAAATCAGGTAGAAAATGGGGAAAATGTAACCACAAAATCATCAAAAGGATCTTAGAGGTCCTCGAAATTTTCTTCCATTTGCCAGAATCCTCTCTTCAGCTACATGGTCATCTTATGTGCTTGTGAAACGGCCGTGAGTAGATACGTAGGCAGTGGACTCCAGTGCCTAGGAGCTTGGAGCCTCTGTCACACAGACCTGGGTTGGAACACCAGCTCTGTCACCTAATAGTTATGTGATCCCAGGCAGGTCATGTAATCTCAGTAAGCTGGAGTTTCTTGTGAAATAATACCTGCCTCACAGCATTGTGGGAGGATTATATGAAATCGTAATGCCAGGCATTTCTCATCACACCTGACATGTAGTAAACATCCCTAGGTGTTGGCTCCTGCCCTTCCTGCTGATACTACTATTGCTATACATGTATTTTTTTCTTAGGACCACCCATTCCCCTGTGGTAAAGCTGAAAGTACTAGAAGGTTAAACCTTACATTAAGGTGAAGCTTTTCCCATTTTTCTTTTAATTTATGTCTCGGCTCTGCAACATCACAAAACCTTCTGTTTCCTCTCCTGTGACAGTTCCTCAGCTATTTGGAGCAACCAGTAAATTCTACAAACATCTACAAGTTCCTTCATTACTACTGTGTCAGACTTTCCAGATCCTTCCTTTTCTTACTCTTCAACAATCTCTCAGGTTTTTTCTAGAAATGCATCCTCCAGAAATGAAGCCAGTGTTCTACATGAAGTTTGAGTGCAGAGCGTGGCACTTGGCCTTTGGCTTTCCATTCTGCCTGAAGGAAAGAGTCTCCTACCATGTCCTGCTGTGCCCTGTCCCATGGGCAGGGCCTTGGTCCCCTACCTTGCAGCCTCTTCTTGTGCTTCACTGCCCCATCCCCGCTCTGTTCTGAGGACTGCGGCCTTTTTCTGTCCCACATACTGGGGAGCCCTTTGCCCCTCTTCCTCTTCCTGGAACACACTTCTCCCAGGTTCTTGCCTGGTTTTCTCCCTCACCTTTGTCAGCCTTTGGCACCTGATCACTGAATCCTCTGGCCATCCTGTCTCCGAGGACACTGTCTTTAGTTTTGCTTTCAGTATTTCCCACCATCTAACAGACTAAACATTTTTACCTATTTCCCCCCAGTAGACTGTAAGTTTTCTGAGTGCAGGGAGTTTGGTCTCTCTTGTTCATTGCTGATCCTCTGCCGTCTGGAATGCCTGGCGTGGTGTAGGTGGCCGATGAGTATTTATTGCATGAAAAGCACAATGACTCCCCCTTGATTAAAAGTTGTATCATAATGGGTGACGGGTATTAAGGAGGCCACTTGGGATGAGCACTGGCTGTTGTATGTAAGTGATGAATCACTGGGCACCAATGCTACATATGTTAACTAACTTAAATCTAAATTCAGTGAAAAACTATATCATACTGGGCTTGGAAAGGCCACGTGCTACCAGTTCACAGTCATGGGTCAATTTTTAAAAATTTTGAAAACAAAAGTGATTTAAGTGCTGCTCTTGAAGAAGGGAAAATAAGCCACATTCACTGTTTTAGGACTGGGGATTTTCACATTACTTTGGTGGCTTAATCAGTATTTTACATACAATTTTATGTGCTCAGGTTTTTTTCTATAAAATCCAATATAGGTTTTTAAAATAGGAATATTTGTTCTTTAGCCTTATCTTGTTTTAAAAGTTTATTTTTACAGAGACTGCAACCAGGGGAAGGGCAGGGAGAGAGAGAGAGAGAGAGAGAGAGAGAGAGAATCCTCACAAAGCGTGAGATCATGACCTGAACCAAGACCAACAGTTGGATGCTTAACAAACTAAGCTACCCAGATGCCCCTCTTTAACTATATCTTGACAGAGCTTTCCAAGTGCTGATCTTCAGATAAATGATCTTTTCCACTTAGAATGGGCAGACCCCCCAAAGCAGGTATTTGATTTCTTCTATGTGCCCTATGAGGATGATTCTCTGTTGATGCTATGACTTGCAAAACTTGGGAAGTACTCCTTTAATTAAAATGTTTTCTTCAGATGGAGTTACAACCTACTCAATTGTGATTCTGAAATATTTTAATTTTTTAATTTTTTGGGGTTTTTTTTTGCCCTAGGTTAAGAACTGTAAAAATGCCTGTTAAAAAATTAACTATCAAAATTCTTAATGTTTTTTATTTATTTCTGAGAGAGAGACACAGTGTGAGCAGGAGAAGATCAGAAAGAGAGGGAGATACAGAATCTGAAGCAGGCTCCAGGCTCTGAGCTAGCTGTCAGCACAGCCTGATGTGGGGCTTAAACCCACAAACCATGTGATCATGACCTGAGCCGAAGTTGGACACTTGAACGGACTGAGCCACCCAGGCGCCCCTTTTTTTTAATTTTTTTTTAAGTGTTTTTTATTTATTTCTGAGAGAGAGAGCGCGTGAGCAGGGGTCAGAATTCTGTAGTAACAAAGTTAAAGTTCTTGTTTTTCTGGACTTAACACTGTACCACATTTACAGAAGGATATTTCCAGTGACCCAGCTGAAGGCATTAGAAAAGTAGAATTGGAAATCAGGGTATAGCTGTATATCAGGAGCAGAAAAAAAGCTGTTTACGCTTGCAACATGAGTGATTCTGAAAAACATTGTACTTAGTGAAAGAAGCCAGGCACAAAAGAGTGTATCGTACATGACTCCATTTATTTGAAATCAAGAACAGACAAACCCAAAGAAAGCATGGTTATAGAAATCAGAGCAGTGGTTGCTGAGGCTGGGTGGGGGGTGGGGAGAACAGAAGAGTGAGGGTAAAGGAGCAGAGAATTTGGAGCAGGGGTGGGAATAGAAATACTCTGTATCTTTGTAACCATTCTGGAGACAGGGGTATAGATTTGTGAACTTTCATTTAACTGTACAGTAAAATAGACTTTATTGTATGTAAAATTTAAAATTAAAAGACAAGGGTTGACAGGTGTTAACTTCTGTTATGTATAACTGTTGGAGTTACTTTCATCAGTAGAACTATGGACTACAGAATCTTTGAATAACTTTTGAAAATAAGATTTGTTTAGATTCCCATAAAACTTCCCTGCTTTTCAAAATGAGTGTTTATACCTCTGGTGGCACATCTTGAAAAAAGAAATTTATTTCAAGGATACATAAAATATATAAATCTGTGGTGAGTGGTTATATAAGAGAAAGCTATTTTTAGGTAGAAGCTTTGCAACCATAATGAGACAAGAATGTGCTTAACAGAGTCTCAGTTGGGGTTTCATTCTGGATGGCTCAGGGAGCCCTGCATTCTGTACTGTGGGAGAGTACCTTGCAAACATTTTGTGTTTGATGCAAAGCCAGTGTTTGCAAATTTGATGCAAACATCAGTTCTTGAGTGGACAGACCTATTTATAGATATTTTTCTAATTGTAAAGTTATGAGAGAGAGATGGAAGATCTACAGGAGTATACAGGAAGCTAACTTCTGTTGATCATGGAGAGAAATATAAAACCAGAAGCTAGCAACCACTGGTGGGATATTGGTGGGTCTTAGTTTATGGGGATTGGCAAATACAAAAGTGCAGTTTACATGACTGTTAAACGCCAACATTGTCTTCAGTAGTATCAGTGACTTTTTTTTTCATACATATTCTTTGAAACTATGTTTTCATAAGAAATGTATTCTTCTAACTCCCCTATTCAGTATTGAGTGGTTTTTTTACTAGGCTGTCACTCTTGCTAAATACCATTATTTTTACAGTTTTATTGAGGTCTAATTAATATACAGCAAACTGCACATATTTAAAGTGTAACTCCGTTTTGATGGATGTTTACAGTAGTAAAACCATCAGGCCAGTCAAGATGTACTTACTTCCAGAAGTTACTTCCTACCTTTTGTAATACCTCCCACGTTCCCACCTACCCCAATACACAGGCACTATTGATCAGCTTTCTACCACTAGAGATCAGTAGGCATTTTCTAGAATTTTACATAAATGGAATCATACAGTTTGTACTTTTTTGGAGGTGTAGGAGGATTGGCTTCTTTAACTCAGCCTAATTATTTTGAGATTCATCTATGTTGTTGCATGTATCAACAGTTTGTTACTTTTTATTACTGAATATTACTGCATTTCACCTTGTGCCAGGATTTTTTTTTCCACCTATTGCCAGACATATGGATTGTTTCTAGTTTTTGGCTCTTGTAAATAAAGTTATTAGCATTTGTGTACAAATCTTTGTGTGGATATAATGTTTCATTTCAGTTAGGTAAATACCTAGGACTAAATAGAATGGCCAGGTCATATGAGAAATGAATGTGGGGGTTTTTTTTTATTAAAAAAATGAGGTAGAATTCACATAACATAAAAATGTCTGTATGGAGTGTGTAGTTCAGTGGCATTTAGCAAGTCACAGTGTTGAGCAACCGTCACTCTATCTACTTCCAAAACATTTTTATCACTTCAAAAGAGAACCTTTTACTTATTAGGCAGTCGCTCCCCATCCTCTGAAAATGATTAATATGTATTTTGTCCCTATGGATTTGTCTGTTTTGAACATTTCACATAAATGAATTATACAACATGTGAACTTTTGGTGTCTGACTTTTCACTTACAATACTGTTTTCAGTCTTCATGCACACTGTAGCAGGTATCAGTTCTTTGTTCCTTTTTATGGCTGAGTAGTTTTCTGTTGTATGTATGTAACACATTTGTTTATGGACATACATTGTATGTATGTTACACATTTGTTTATGGGCATTTGGTTTGCTTCCAGCTTTTGACTATTGTGAATAGTCAAACATTTGACTTTGAAATGTCAAACTTTGAAAACATTTCTGTTCTTTTGAGAATATACCTAAGACTCAATTTCCTGGGTCATACGGCAGTTCTATGCTTAGCGTTTTGAGGTGCCACCAGACTTTTCCACAGTACATGGGCCACATCCCCACAGGAGTGCAAGTTTCATTTTCTCCACGTCCTTGTTAACACTGTTATTTTCTTTAAAAAAAAAAATTATAGCTATCCTAGTGAGTATAAAGTGATATCTTAGGGCACCTGTCTCAGTCAGTAGAGCATGTGACTCTTGATCTCAGGATTGTGAGTTCAAGCACCAGGATGAGCCAGGAGCCTACTTAAAAATTAATTAAAGTAAAGTGATATTTCCTCATTGTAATAAGTTATATTGCTCAAATGACTGAAGGGGTTGAACACCTTTTTATTCATATACTTGTTGGCCATTTGTATGTTGAGAGGAATGTCCATTCAAGCCCTTTGCCCTTTTTAATTTTTTTTTAAGTTTGTTTATCTTGGGAGAGCGAGCAGGGGAGGGAAAGAGCAAGAGAGTGAGAATCCCAAGCAGAGAGAGAATCTCCGCACTGTCAGTTGCAGAGCCCATTGTGGGCCTTGAACTCACAAACTGAGATCATGACTTGAGCTGAAGTCAAGAGTCGAACACTTAACTGACTGAGCCACCCAGGCGCACCCCCTTTGCCCATTTTTAAATTGGGTGGTTTGTCGTTCTTTTGCTGAGTTAAAGGAGTTCCTTACACAGTCTAAATAGAAGTCCTTTATTGGACAAGCGGTTTCTCCCATTCTCTTACTTGCCTTTCATTTTCTTAACATTAGCTTTTGAAAAGCAAAAGTTTAGATATTGATGATGTCCAAACTTCTTATATATATAAGAATATATAATAACATATATGTGTATGTATTTGTTTATATATATATTCTTTAATGCCCTATATAAAATCTTTGTCAAGCCCATGGTTGCTAAGATTTTTCTATGTTTTCTTCCAAAAGTGTTCAAGTTTTAACTTGACATTTGGGTCCATAATTCATTAAAAGTTATATTTTGTTTTTGTTCTCTTTTTGATATATGGAGAGAAACTAGACTCCTAGAGAGATCCTTACTTGTATCAGAAGACTCAGTATTGTTAAGCTATCTGATCTCCCCAAGTTGATTTATGGAGTCAAAATAATCCCAGCAGAATTCCAGTAGGTTTTTTATTTTGGTTTGTTAGGAATTGACAAACTGATTCTAAAATTTATATAGAAACGTAAAGGACTTCTTTAGAATAGCCAAACCAATTTTGAAAGAAAACAGAATTATAAGATTAACACTACCTAATTTGAACACTTTTTATAAAGTTATAATAATGGAGAGAATATGATATTGATGAAAGAATAGGCACACAGATAAATGCAACAGATTAATGAGTCCAGAAATGATCCCCACACATATCTGATTAACTGATTCTTGATAAAGGTGTACAGGCAATTCAGTGGAGGAAAGGATTACACTTGGCTTTGTGGTTGATGTTGACTTTTGTAGATCAGTCTTACATCCAGCAACCTCACTAAACTTTGTTTAAATAATTCTAAATTCTTTGACATTTCTATTCAGACATTCATATCTTTTGAAAACATTTTTTTCTCAGTTCTTCTATCTTACAGGGTTTTTTTTGGCTGAATGTGTTACTAGGGCTTCACAAAACACAACGTTGAAAAGAACTTGTGATAGGCATTCTTTTTCTTTATTTTAAGAGGAATGCTTTTAATGTTTTAACATTGAATAAGATGTTTGCTCTAAGTTTTTTTGGTAGACTTTCTTCTGGTGTTTTTTTTTTTGAATATTGAAAAAGTTTGCTTCTCATATATTTGTGTGTGTGTGTGTGTGTGTGTGTGTGTATACACAGACATACATAATTGTAATTTTCTTTTTTTTTTAATGTTTATTTCTGAGAGAGGGAAACAGTGTGAGCATGGGAGGGTCAGAGAGAGAGGGAGACACAATCTGAAACAGGCTCCATGCTCTGAGCTAGCTGTCAGCACAGAGCCCAACACGGGGCTTGAACCCACAAACTGTGAGATCATGACCTGAGCCAAAGTCAGACGTTTAACCGACTGAGCCACCCAGGCGCCCCCATAATTGTAATTTTCTCAAAACTTAGTTTTTCAGTTGGTTTACTTCTATCCAATCATATAACTTCCACACACACACATATACGCAATGATATCCTTGTACATCAATTAGAAATGTAGAAATCTGTTAATCTAATCATATAAGATTGTTTTGATTCTAAAATTTGAGTTTGCCTTAAATTCCAGAATACCCACCTTAGTTGTGATGTGTTTCCTGATTTAGTATACTAATACTTTGCTTATAATTTTTTTAATCTATTTTGCTGATCGGTCTGTAAGTATTTTTCTTATTTTCCTGTTCACATTGTGATACCAAATTTATCAGAATCTGTTAAAATTTTTCGTCAACATAACTCCATCGATGTATTACATTTATACATATACATAGTTTTTCCATAGGACATTTTAAATTATTTACCATTGAAAATATATCATCTTTGGTACATTTACCCTTTAGAGGTTCATAAGAAAAAAACTTAGTTCTTGCGGTTCATTATTCAAACATCATTTAGCAAAGACATGTTCAAAGCATCTGTAATTGTCCATAGGGCAAATATCCCACACTAAATTATTTTTTTAATATCTTCAGTCTTTTTGTCTGTGTACCTTATAGCAATATTTTCTGACAAAGGAATGTATCTTGGTTTTTCATTTTACTGTTTGCTGTTTTAGACTTTTTTGTAGTTTGAGAATAAGTGTTTCTGCAAGCAATTTGTAGGTTTTTTTTGTCTTTTCTACTAAGACACCGTAAAGAAGTTTCTAAAGATTTTATTACATTTAGTGAAGATATGTACAGAGTAAAGCTCTGGACTGAAAGTCATGTGACTTTAAATATCACTGAAAAGATTAGAGGAGGTTTGTCTTCACCCTCCAGAAGCTCGGGTGTAAAATGTTAAGTTATATGCTTTGGCTTTATATGCTCATTAGTTTATATCTCAAAGTATAATAACAACACATAAATGATAGGTGGCTGTGCTGTATACATCAGCCATATTTCATATTGTCTTTCGGAAAACTGGTTTATTATCATCTGATTACATACAATCTGTTTTTACTGGGGTGTAGCAAACAACTCACACTAGTGGTAGAAGCCTCTGCCATTTTCTATTTGGTCACTTTAGTATTATCTTTAATCCGAAGTTCCTTTGCAGCGGTGTTTATGATAATGGGTGTATTTTGTGGGTTAACATAGTCCATGAGTCTTCTTAACCATGCTCTCATAGTCTGCAGTATATCACAGTATCCTGAAAACAAGTGGTACTTGCTACTCTTCCCTGAAGGTTACTCTGTGTCCTGTACTTTAGCCTTGACCATGTGGCACGTGGACCATGTGAAAGCACTGTTGTCAGTCTGTATATATCTTTTCATATCATATTGGGTTATATAATATTTTGTTTAATATTTTTGACAAAAATAAATATGAAAGAATTTCTATTATTTCGTGGGTACCCACACTTTTGGAGACTGTCCCAAGGCGGTAAGGAACCACTGAAAAGCTTTAAGGAAGAAGTAATGCTGGGTTTGCATTGAAAACTTTTTTTAGTGTTTTCATTTATTTTTGAGAGAGACAGCGCATGAGCAGGGAAGGGGCAGAAAGAGGAGGAGATGCAGAATCTGAAACAGGCTATAGGCTCTGAGCTGTCAGCACAGAGCCCAACATGGGGCGGGGATCGATGTCATGAATCTCGAGATCAGGACCTGAGCCAAAGTTGGGACATTCAACCAACTGAGCCACCTAAGCAGCCCTGGATATGCAGTTTTGTTAGAAGAGCTGGATATGAAGTGTCCTTTTCTCACACTAGACCATAATGTCTCCATGGATTAATCCGTGTCTTACTTTACTTTATATTCCTAGCACTTACTTTGAAAGAGTAGTAGGTGTTTGATAAAATTTTTTTAACTGTAAATTCTCTTAAATTAGTAATTTTCATCCAGGAGCCACATCAGAATAATCTATAGTGCGTTGAAAAAAACATTATATGTATTAATGTTAGCATTAGCATTAAACAAAGAAAACTCCAAACCTTGTAACATTAGCTTAAATAAGTTACAGATTCTTTTTCCACCGTAAAGAAGACAGGAGGTGGGCAGTCTGGGCCTGGTACAGCAGTTTCACATGTTAGGGGCTGTTCCATATATCTAATTTTATGGTCAGCAGGAAGAAGCAAAGGGCAAAAATAGGAGAATACCCTTCCCTTTAAGGAGATCTGGTGAATTTCTCATAATACTTTCATTCTTCCTTGGCAGAATTTAGTCATATTGCCCCAGCTGCCAGAAAGAATGAGAATCTTTTAGCTGGAGGGCAACGTAGCCAGCTAACAAATTGGGATTCTCCCACAGATAGTGGGAGAAATTAGCAATTTCTGTAACAATACACAGGCCTCGTTCATTCCCGGAAGTCTTCATTCAGTAGGGCTAGGCTAAAACTGGGCCTTCTAATTAGAAAAAAAAAAGGGGGGGGGGGACCAAACAGATCCTATAGCTGAACCAGATACTCTCTTCAGGATGGAGAACCTTGGCTCTAAGCCGGGTTTTGAAGAGAACAGATCTAGTAATTCTTGGAATGAGAAATCTTTCTTCTGGAGGGCATGGATTCAGCCAGAATTTGAATGTCACTAAGCCAGAATCCTAACGTAAAAAGCCATTGTACAGTGATGTAATCTCTGATGGGGGCCCAAGAAATAGTTTCAACAAATGTTTTGCTGTAGTCCAAGTCAGTTTGTGTACATGCCCTGTTCCCATTTTCTTGGTCCACCAAACTGATAACCATAAACCTTCCTGGCCACCCCTTTCCCCTAGCCATTTCCCCAAAGTAAGACCCTCTGTTTCTAAGACTCATGATCATTTATTTCCATCAGCAGTGTTGTTGGGCCACATTGTGGATTGGAAAGCTTATGGGATTTGGAGTTAAAAAAATCTTGGTTTCAGTTCTTCCTCTGCTGACCTTTGGCAAGGAACTTAAACCTTATGATCTTCACTTTATATAACATATATGTATTCATATTCCTCATAGGGCTTTTAGAAGGATTTAATGACCTACTAGTATGTAAAAGTGCCTTTTAAACTGTAAAATGCTATACTTATACTTTATTAGTAGTAGATATAAAATTAGCCTTATATATGCAAATGCTTATGAAATTGTCCCTTTTTTTCCCCTAGATAAACTCATACTGAAATTAAGAATAAGATTTTTAGAGATGTTTTGCTCAGGGTCCTGCACTTAAGTTACTACTTTCTTGGTAAACTCTGAAATACCATAAATACTAGTTGAAGAGATTTTATCCAAAAAAGTTATTTTGGATTGCTTCAGTGCCTCCTCTACGTCTCTTGTTACTATACACCTTAATGTTTATTCATTTAAAAATATTGTTTCAATACTTATTTATAAGCATGTTCCAGGAACCATTCTGGTCAGTAGGGAATACAGTTATGAACAGTTATCTGATACAGAGTTAAAAAGGCATGATTTAAAAAAATACTTAAAAATAATAATTAAAATTTTTTAGAATCTTTATTAAATAGACTGATTTAGAATTTCACTATTTGTATATAACCTATACTGATTTATTATATTACATTGAAAATTGTTTGCAGTGTGTTTAATATATACCATTATGTTGGCAATTTACCATTCTTTTCTTTGCAAGATGATACATAAAAACCTTTTGAAACTTTTAACACATTACACTATAATGGAAAATATTATATGTTAGAAATTATGCATTGAAGTTTGCATGGTGCTTTTAGGAACATAATCCTGTAAGTGCTACTTCTGGAATATAAAATACACATACTTGTGGAAATTGTAATTTAATATAGATATATTGTAAGTGTTAAAATCATTGTCAAGTGATTCAACTTTGCAGTTGTAGGTGAAAATTATTTATGAGATCTTGTAGCAAATTATTTTAAATGCCAGAACCGTGGAACAAATATGTATCGAATCTACTGTTGGATGTATGCTGTAGAAGTGAATTGTTCCACATTGTTATATTGTTTGTATATATTACTAGTCTCTCATTGATTTTCTTTGGGACGTTGTTTTAAAATAAGTGTGAAATATTCTGAGTTCATATTCTTCCAAGTGTTGTTATCACCTTGCTCTTAACCGCCCCCCCCCTTTTTTTTTTTTTTACCAAATGTTTCTTTAGTGCCTATTTATTGGGCTCTGTCCTACATGTAGGCATAACCAGTTATCCCCCCAAATTCCTCTTTAATTTAAATGTCAAGATACAGTTGAAAGTAATTGACTTTAACAGATTAACAGTTTAACAAGCTCTATTGAGGTCATTTTACTTAAAATATGTCAGTAAGTCAACAACTAGATACAAGCCCTCATCTTTCTCGAGGCGGAACCTAAGAGGGGAGCAGCACAGAGGAAATTCCCAGTGGGATTTCCTTTCCTCTTGTCTCGAGCCAGGTTGAGAAAGATGGCAATGCCAGTAAGAAAGGGACATTTTTTAATGGTGCCGAGAGCCAGTACCATTGACTGTAAGTGACAGGAAAAGCAACAGCTTCCCTGTTTGGGGTTGACCAGGTGAGTGTGAATGAGGCTTTGGATGGCCTTGGAAATGATCTCATTTTTGAGGGCAAACTCTCTTGTGTATAATGTTAAGAGACTAGAGACTTCTTACTGCATAACATGCTGGGATCTGTAGGTCAATGACCTCTTCGTTTCTTTTTCTTTTTTTTTTTTTTAATTTTTATTCACAGGAAGTAAGCTTTGTATTTTTTTAAATGTTTTATTTATTTCTAGTAGAGAGAGAGAGAGAGCATGAGCAGGGGAGGGTCAGAGAGAGAGGGAGTCACAGACTGAAACAGGCTTCAGGCTCTGAGCTGGCAGTCAGCACAGAGCCCGACACGGGGCCCGAACCCATGAACCGCGAGATCATGACCCAAGCGAAAGTCGGACGCTTAACGGACTAAGCCACCCAGGCACCCCTCTTCGTTTCTTTTTCTCTGTATCTCACATATGTATTGAGACAAAGGCAGTTAGGAGAAAAGTTTATTACCCATACCTATGCAGCTAAATCTGTGCACCTCTGTACTGCCTTTTTTCCTGCAACTGGGGATGAATTTTCTGTGCCCCGACAAAAGCCAACTGTACACTTGTACATTAGATCTCCTCCTTTATAGCAACCTCAGGAACATCATTCCAGCAATTCTTTCCTCTCACTCTCATATTAATTGCCCCCTCTCTATTGAATCTTTCCTGGCAATGTAGAAACATGTTGGGGGCACCTGAGTAGCTCATCAGTTCAGCATCTGATTCTTGGTTTCTGCTCAGGTCATGATCTCAGAATTCGTGGGTTCAAGCCCCACATCGATCTCTACTGAGAGAGTGGAGTCTGCTTGGGATTCTCTCCCTCTGTTTCTCTGCCCCTCCCCCATTTACATGCATGCAAGTACAAGGACGCTGACGCACGTGCACTCTCTCTCTCAAAAATAATTAAATATTTTTAAAAACCTTGCTGGGGTGTTTTCCATAATAAAACATTATTGACTCTCATAGCCCCTTCCAGCAATTGCCACAATAGTCTCCTTCCCTTTTTAGCAAAACTTCTTAAAAATGGGCTGTACTCTCTCCAGGTTTCCTTCTCTCATTTTTCATGACCCACTCCACTCAGATCTTTGCCTTCAGTACTCTCTCGATGCTCCACTGCAAATACTTGTGATAAATTCACCATTGATCTCATCACCAAATATAGATGTCATTTCCTAGTTCCCATGTTACTTAGCATTGGTGTTTGACATGGTTTATCACTTAACTCCTCTTTGAAATACTTATAGGACACCACACCTAATTTTCCTTCTGTCTCTCTTCCTCTCTCTCTCTCTCTCTCTCTCTCTCTCTCCCTCTGGTTTTGTTTTGTTTCCTCTGCTGGTTCTTTCTCATGTCCTATCAGAAGAAAATCTAAGTCCTCGGATTTCTTCTTTTATTTATACCTCACTTTCTCCCTTAGTGATTCATTCTATTCTTATAGCTTAAAATATAATCTATCTGCAAATGACTCTCAGAATTCTATCTCCAGCCTGGACCTCTTCCCTGAACACCTGATTTGATATCAAATTGTCTGCTTGGCTATCTGACAGCATCTCAGACTTAATCATGTACGAAACCGAGTTCCTGATGGTCTCTGCTCCTTCTGCAGTCTTCCCTGGCTTAGGTAACGATGGCTCTGTCTTTAGTTGCTTAGGCCAGACCTGTGGAGTCACCCTTGATTCCTTTTTTCTTTTATATTCCATAGGCAATCTATCAGCAAGTCCTTTTGGCCTTCCTACAAAGCGTATTCAGGGTATAAGTACTACTCAGCACTCTGCATTGCTCTTACCCATCTCTTACCCTGACTGTTGCAGCAGCCCCTTAGGGGATCTTTCTGATTCTACTCTTGACCTCCCCCTGACTCCTTGTTGGCCAGACAGATTGTATTCCAATGGAAAGCAGATGACCTTACTTTTCTGCTCAGAATCCTCCAAAAGTTTCCCATCTGACTCTACCAAAGCCAGAGTTCTCACAGCCCTGCGCAAGCTTTAAGCCATTTCTCCTTTCCCAGCACAGCTGCCTTGCGGATCCTGCCTCATCTCCCTGTTCTCCTATCAGATCTCCTTTGGTCAGAGTCTTATTTGTTTTTAAATAAATGTCTTTTTTTTAGTGGTAGGAAAGAGTGGGGGAAAAAAAGGTCTTCAGGAGCATGAGGAAATGCATTACTCTTGAAAGGCAGTGATGGAATGGAGTCAGTGAAAACTTTAAAATGTAATGTGTGTAAAGGTGCTTTGTAAATTTATAAAACTAAGTATGTACTATATGGTTGAGAGGATGTACTTTTACACTTGATTGTGCTTTAGACATGGGATCAAACCTGAATTTTCTTATACCCTAGAGGTGAGGGTGTGATTCAGCCTGGCTGTGGATTCAGAAGTAATGCTGAGGGTCACTCACATGAGATCTCCATCCTCTTCTACCAAAACAATTCGGTAGACTGGAGAAGAAGCCCCTTACCATATGTAAAGGAGCAAACTCGCTTTAACAGCTATGTGACCATTGCAGGGAGTCCTCTAAAGTACACATCTTTAAAAAAGCTTTGAAGTCAGTATGGTGTTGGTTCTGTAACCACAAAATAAAGGTAAATGTAATTCCTTATCTAAGAGATAAAATTAGATGTTTTAAAATCCAAGATCTGGGATTTCTGTGTTAATCTAATACATTCTGTGTTATTGTAGTCCCATACATCCAATAATAAGAACTCAAGCTAATGGTGTTTAGCTGATGGGAATGTGGCCAGTTGAAGATAGCCTACAGATTGATCAAGGCCAGAATTTCACCTAACCTGTAATTGGATAATTGGACACAGCATTCTGTGAATACTCACCACTTACTCCCCACTCAGTAGTGTGCCTTTGCCAGATTTAATTATTGTCTCTGCCTGACTTAACCTCTGTGGAACGTGGGTGAATAACAAGGTACTTCGTAGAACGAGAGGAGATTAAATGTGTGTGCACTGGCTAGCATGTAACTGTTTCTGAAACTCTTGATTCTGTAGCCTGCATCCGTTCCCTGTTGGTGTGAAGAACACTTTGGAAGTGTTCATTGTGAAATTTCACCTGCCAGCATGAAATAGAATAAGATGAAAGATGATCGGGTTGCTGTGGTTTGGGATGACTAGTGGAAAGGCTTGTATTTGCATCAGTCTATAACGTGATACAGACATGGAACATGTATTTGTTTCTTATCAAGCGTGCGACAGTTCAGTCCTTAAATTATTCCTAATAAAAAGTCTGATCTTTATGTTCACATTGTTATATGTTCAGTTTTGTTATGGGAAGGTTACAGGGCCGAGGGTATAAATTTTGTATTTCACTTTTATATTTAATTTGAAAAAATGTCACCCATATTCTAGAAATGTTCTAATGTGATTATAAACCCATATGTTGGTTTTCACTGATCAGGAACTTCCACTCTGCATAACTTTTTCAGTAGTTTTGCACCAATCTTTAAATACCCTGGTGTTTCTGAAAGCCTGAGATTGTCGAGGATTTGGAATTACATTGTTCCAGTGATCTTTCTAATCAGCTGCAAGGTATCAGGCTACAGGATGGCCTGAAGTACATTCTTAGACGCTTCTCTAAAGCAATAGAGAGCTCTTCGCCGGTGTAGTTCCTGTGATGTGTATATCTGGTCTAGGGGCATCAGTGTACACAAGGAAAGAATTTGTCATTTTGTGTGCAATTTTAGAGTAAGGTACCTTCCTTTCAGTGCAGAAGATCCTGTTAAGCTTGAAGCAGGTACATGTGTGGCCAGATCATCCAGGTAAGATCAGGAATAGCAATGAGGGCCTCTTCTCCTCCTCGTGCTTCCTACCCCTTTTCCTGCTGGTAAGAGCAAGTAAAAACATGTGTCCCAAGTAGCAGAAATGAAGGGATGCTTATTTCAGGTGGTTAAGGATACACTGGATCTTGAATAAGGTTTTGATGAGAGAACAGTGTATTTGGGGGCCTCAATCACTTGTTTTGCCACTATTCTAAAATCTAGATGAATGTAGGCATTGAACTAACATTTGTAGCTAGAAGGGTTAGTTACTAAGTGTAGTAACCTCAGTTAGTTGACATATATTGAAAGGTTCAGTGTCAACAGCATATCTGCATTTCGATGTTTGAAAAGCTAAAAAGAAAGATAAAGCTAAAGGGAGTGGGTAGGCAGGGATGAAGGAACTTGGTTCCTCTTCAGAGGTAGTTTTAGAATCTACACAGATAACAGCGCTGAAAGATCTTTTCCATTTGAAGAAAGGATCATTTTGGACATTATGCTCAATTTTGTAGTCCTTGTTTACAGATGAATAAATCATCTAACCCAAGAAATGGAGGAAGAACACTTTGGGGTTTTTTTCTTTGTTTTAAGTTTGTTTATTTTGAGAGAGAGAGAGAGAATCTTAAGCAGGCTTCAAGCCCAGCACAGGGGCTTGATCTCACAACCTCAAGATCATGACCTGAGCCGAATCAAGAGTCAGATGCATAACTGACTGAGCCACCAGGCGCCCCTCCTGTTTTATTTTTAAATTGACTCCAGCCATAATAGAGGTATTTCCTCTGGAGATAAAATACAGATTATAGGAATATTTACAAGTGTTCTGCAATTTCTTTTTTTTTTTTTTTTAATTTTTTTTAATGTTTTATTTATTTCTAGGAGAGAGACAGCATGAGTAGGGGAGGGTCAGAGAGAGAGGGAGTCACAGACNTTATTTCTAGGAGAGAGACAGCATGAGTAGGGGAGGGTCAGAGAGAGAGGGAGTCACAGACTCTGAAACAGGCTCCAGGCTCTGAGCTGGCAGTCAGCACAGAGCCCGACGCGGGGCTCGAACCCATGAACCGTGAGATCATGACCTAAGCGAAAGTCGGACGCTTAACCAACTAAGCCACCCAGGCGCCCCTGCAATTTCTTAAAAATTATAATTATATAAGTATTTTTCAGTTTTTCATGTCTTTGCTCTTTTAGCATTTATTACAAGTTTTATTTCATGATCACAGGTATAATCATAATAATCTCATTACTGTAATGATAAACATTAAGGTGCCCGAGGACTGGACCTATTCCCCAGATAATAAAGGCTTTACTCCTTTTGTGTTATGAACTTAGCATTTCAGTAAAGCTGTGTTTTTAAGTTCAGTGACTCTCCAAGTGTTGAACCTGATATGTGGCTGTCAGGAACTCAAGGCCATAAAGGACTCCAGAGTCAGAACCAAAGGAAAGAGAGCATGCAGGTGGGTGTCAGGAGGTGAAAGGTTGAGATTGAGCAGAGAGAGTGATTCAGAGAGCAGCGGAGAGGGTTTTGTGGCTCCCAGTACCCAGACCCAGAACTTCAAACCTGGAAGAGGTTGTAGAGTCATCCCACCCAGTGCTTTTCAACCTGTTAGAACAGCCTCCACTTCAGATGGAGGGGAAAGAAAGCCATAGCGCTCCTGATAGTACCAGTGTTGCCCAGCGCAGCTTTGGAAAACCTCTATTTCCTGTGTTGGGGTTATTTCTGAGATGGGTTCTGCTCTGCCTAAGTTAAAAAACAAACAAAAGTTTGAAGACTACTGATCAAGGATTGCACCGTTGTCTAATAATCTAATTTTCAGGCGAGGCAGCTAAAGAACACAAGAATTCTGCATTTGCACAGTGGCTAATGGTGGATCTGTTGGAATGAAAGTTGAGGGGGATTGTGGAATAGTTGTGATTTCTAGAGTTCCGGTGCCAGGACAGGTGAAACTGTCCACACCACATCTAGTACCTGCTATTTTACAGGAGGGTCAGCTTACTTAAATTTCAGAGGGTGTTCGTTAACTGCAGAGATTGAGATGCTCTTGAATTAGGAAGAATGGATGATCTCATTAAAAGATGAAAAATCAAAACAAGCATTACCTTTTTTATAATCTTTTTATTGTTAGTGTACTAAATTCAAGGTAAAATAGGGAACCATAACCAAAATACGGAATTGAAAAATGGAAGTTAAAACTCGTTTCCTTTCATTTGATACACCAGCTCTTTTGGAAGTAAACTTGAGGATTAGATCTTACACTTTCATGCGGTATTCATTTTAATATTTAGATTGCTTTTAATAATTTTAGTCAAAATGGGCTTAATTTCATGATTAATGTCAAGAGGGATATTCTCTATTAAAATTTTCTCTGACTTCCAAATTGGCTCACATTCTTATACTAGGATCTTGATCATTTGAGCCAAATTTGCTAGTCTTAATCTATTTTCATTAACTAGAGCTGTTGTGAGAAAAGGCCCCACGGGAAGAACAGAATTAGCTTTGTAATTGTGCTCATTCATCCATGCATGTATGTAACACGACTGTTTTCACTTCTGATGTTGCGATGGAACTGGATCAAAAGCAAATTTTACATCCTTTTGAGTAAGTGTATGTCTCCTGTCACTCTAAAGTCTTTTTGTGTGTGTGTGTGTGTCTTTTCTCTTCCAGGTGAGGAATTTTAAATTGGAACAGGAGCAAGAAAAAAACAAAATTTTGTCAGAAGCACTGGAGGCTCTGGCCACTGAGCATCATGAACTAGAGCGGTCTCTGGCCGAAGGCTCGCCTCCCCACAGCATCCTCAGTGAGGACGAGTTCTACGATGCGCTGTCAGGTAACTCCAGAATCCTGCCACCTAGGCTGTGAGTGGTTTGAAGCCCACCTCCTGAATGTCTTCTTAGAGTAGAGGTCACCTGGCATTGCCTGGACAGAGCAGAGGACATGTAGTACCACCGCTCCCCACACGGTCTCTCTTTGGTGTGGTGTTACTGAGGCTGGAGCCTGCAGGTTGGGAAGAGGCTGCCTACCGAGTCCGCTGACCTGGTCAGTGTGTGCTAAGCTAGGAGTGAGTGCTGTGAAAACTCATCAATTTGTTCAGTGACCATTAAATACCTCCTAGTTCTGGGTGCTCTTATATGTTTAAGGGTAGACCAAGGGACAGTGTGTCATCAAAGAGTACTCTGAATCCTGAAAGGACACAGACAAGTACAGTGGTTCCAGTCCAGTATGCTGAGACAGTAGTGTGGCTGGAGCAGAGGAAAGAAGTGCTTAATTTTGCCTCAGAAATACATGCCAGAAACCCGACATGCTGATGAGCATGGACCCCACAGCCTAAATTGGAATCTTGCCTCCTACACCAGCTGGCTGTGTGACCTTGGGCAAGTTCTGTGACCTCTTGTTCTCTGTTCACACATTTTTAAAATGGGGATAATTACAGTATCCATTTCAACAGGCTGAATCAGGATTAAATGAGTTCCTGTGTATAAACTGTGTTTAGGACCACGCGTGACGTGTCCTAGAGGCTCCGAAAATAGGAGACGTATGTGGGGAGGTGGGACTGACTTGGGAGGGGATGTCCCACTAAGTAGTTGTGACCTCTCTTATTTGAGTAAATCAAATTCTTACAGAATAGATAGATGTATACAATTATTGGCCTCGTAGAACTTGACCGTGGAAGCAGAAGATCTCTGTGGGCAGGAAGTGAAAGGGTCACATTCATAGTAGGAGGTTAAAGGAAATGCAGTGAGAGGTAAGAGAAATGGACGAAAGTAGATTGGGTGGAGGAAACGAAGTACATATAGGACAGGGAAAATGGTTGTCACTAGGCTTATGGAGAAGAGATTTATTATGTAAGATAAACAGATTCGTTATTGTGGGAAGTGTGATATAATCAAAGGAATGAAAAAAGTAATTTTAATAGCCAGAATTTGGAGTAGAAAAGATGATACTGATGATGGTGTTGTCACTTGGATAAAGCATTTGTGAAAGGACTGACTCATTGGGAAGAGAAAGTGAAGCTAGGATTTGAAAGCAGTGGGATGAATGACGGGCAAGGGAAGTATTTAACACGACTGGGGGGTGGGGGGGAGAGGAATGACACCAGAGCCTGCCAGCATTTTTTCACACCTACCCTGTGCCAAGTTATCTCCTATATTCCTTCCGTTTGGTGACATCCAAAAGAGAAAGTCACTGGAGGGATCATAGCATTAAGTGCAGAGAGATCTGAATATAAAAGAGCCCAGACACTTCAACTGCTCGTCTTTTATGTTTTTTTTTAAGAGAGAAAAAATTTAATGTTCATTAAAAAGATTGTAATAATTCAACACGAAAGTACGTGCATCACTCAGTGAAATTTTCCCTTCATCCCTTATCCTAACGATGCACTCTTCTTTGGAAGTTCTCACAGCCTGATATATTCTCTTCCAGGCCTTTAAAAGGCATTCCCACATGGGGCGCCTGGGTGGCTTAGTCGGTTAAGCGTCCGACTTTCGCTTAGGTCATGATCTCGCGGTTCGTGGGTTCGGGCCCCACGTCGGGCTCTGTGCTGGCTGCCAGCTCAGAGCCTGGAGCCTGTTTCAGAGTCTGTGTCTCCCTCTCTCTCTGACCCTCCCCTGCTCACACTGTCTCTCTCTCTCTCTCTCCTAGAAATAAATAAAACATTTAAAAAAAAAAAAAGGCATTCCCACGTGTGTGTGCATGTGTATGTACAGCTTCATTTTGTTTCATTTTTAATCAAGAATAAAAGCTGTGTGATTGTTCTGGAGCTACGTTTTCTTTCTTTTTATTTTATTTTTTTCTTAATGTTCATTTTGAGAGGGGTAGAGTCAAGTTGGGGAGGGACAAGGAGAGAGAGGAATCCAAAGAATCCCTGCTGATAGCTTTGGAGCCTGTCTCAGGGCTGGATCTTATGTGCCCTGAGATCATGACCTGAGCTGAAATCAAGAGTCAGATTGTTAACTGACTGAGGCACCCGGGCACCCCTGGATCTGTGTTTTCATGTAACATAACTTGGAAATCTTTCCCATCAGAAGTACGACTCTAGGTCATTCTTTTTAAAGGTTGTGTAAAAGTCCATGATATGATTCACCACTGTTTTCTTGATAGACATTTAGCAGCTACTGTCATCTCAGTCATATTTTAACACTCGAAGCACTCTCCAAAATCAGTCTTCCCTGGGAGGAGGAGAAAAAAAGAACTGTAGTCACTAGGTAAGGATTGGCAAGTACATCACATCTCGAGTACTGATTCAGATTGGTATGTGGTACCTGCTGCTTTGTGGTGGGCTGTGTTGAGAAGGATCCTGAGGCTGAGTGCAGGTGCCATGGTTACTTATCATGTGGCACCGTGGCTATAGCAGTGAAGGCAAGGGGCACTTGCCATGCCTTTGCTCCTCCCTGCCCTGAATGACTCACCTGAGTTTTGTTACCCTTGCCTGAACAGTAGTCTCTCTGTGGCCACTCCTACTATTTCCTACGACAAATCTTGCAAATCACTTGATGCAGTGTAGAACTGCATTAAAATGAAGAGTCAGAGGCCCAGGGTTCAAGTCTTGAGCTGCTGATGACCTCGCCGAATAATTCATTGAGAGATAAAAGCTGTCTTTTGGGAATGATGTCATCTTCTCACTACAATCTTCACACATCACCCTCCACTCCTGCTTCCTTCTTCCTTTCTGTTAAAAAAGAAGAAGGGCACCTGGGTGGTTCAGTCAGTTAAGTGTCCGACTTTGATTCAGGTCATGATCTCACAGCTCCTGAGTTTGAGTTTGAGCCTTGGAGCCTGGAGCCTGCATCTTCCTCTCTCTCTGCCCCTCCCCCACTCATACTCTGTCTCTCCGTGTCTCTCAAAAAAATGAATAAACATTAAAAAATTTTTTTTAAAAAAGAAGAAATGTCCCTCCTCAATTGAAGCCGTCCTCTCCTCATATCATATGTTCATGTACCCATCTCTTTGTGTCTTCTCAACAATTTTTGTTAATGTTCCTTCTGCCTTCACTTTTAATATCACATCATTTTTTTTTAAGACAGAGAGCACAAGCAGGGAGGGACAGAGAGTGTGGGAAAGAATCCCATGCAGGCTCTGCACTGTCAGCGCAATGTCCAACGTGAGGCTTGATATCATGAACTGTGAGATCGTGACCTGAGCCGAAACCAAGAGTTGGATGCTTAACCTACTGAGCCACCCAGGTGCCCCCTGTGTCACATCATTTTAAATAATAACCCAACATTCTGGAGTAGTTTCCTATTGCTGCTACCACAAATGTACTTGAACAATGCAGATTTACTTTCATACAGTCCTGGAGGTCAGATGTTCCAGAGTCAAGGTCTTGGCAGGGCTGTGTTTCTTCTGGAGGCTCTAGGAGAGAATCTGTTTCCTTGCCATTTTAGTTTCTGGAGACCACCTGCATTCCTTGACTTGAGACCCCGTCCTCCATCTTCAAAGCCAGCAGTGTGACATCTTCCAAGCTCTCTGACTGATGCAGACTTTCTCCCTCACTTCTTAAAGGACTTTAGGAATTACAGTGGGCCTACCCAGATAACCCAGAGTAACCTACCTATCTCAGGGTCCTTAATTACATCTTCAGGGTCCTCTTAGCATACAAGGTAATATATCCTCCACAGGCTCCACACGTTAGGATGTGGACATGTTCGGGGGACCATTATTCTGACTAATGCAGTTCCCAGATGTATATCTCTAACCCTGACTCAGCTGTCCACTAGATAAGTAAAAAATGAAATTTTGAGATTTAGTACATGGCACTTTTCTCCTCTCAAAGCCATAAACCTAGGAGTGATATGTGACATTCATGTACCACGTCAGTGAAACCCAGCCCAAAGCTTGTCCATTCTACCTTCAAATCATACTTCAAAGCTATGTATGTTCTGTTACTAAGATGTAGGGTTACAAGGTAGGTGTAGGGACTGGAGGCGGTTGATAAATTGTGGCTCCACCGATTCCTCTGCCCTTTGGAAAGTTGCTTCAGTTTTCTGTGCCTCATTTCTTCAGCTGTAGATGGGTCATAAGATTATCATGATAAATACTGAGAACAATGTCTGGCACGCGGAGCTCTCGTTTTTGTCACCTGCACTATGCCTACTCTTGTCCAGCCTCTTAACTACCATGCTTCCAACCTGGCCTTCTGAAGTTCACTGTGTGCCCACCACCCATGGTGACACTTTGTAGACAGTCCTGTCATTGTCTTCCCCTGCCTGGAATCCTTTGGTGGCTTCTAATTGCACTGAGAATAAAAATCAGACTCCTTAAGCAGCCTTCAAGGCTCTTGACCTGATCCACATCCTGCTTGTGTTGTCAAGTCAGACTTGTTGCCTTGTTCCTTCCCCTCACTAGCCATACCTGTCATGCCATCCTCCAGCCCTTGGATGCAGAAGTGACAGGAGGCTATTGGATGTGGTGTGAAATAAGACCAAGAAAAAGTATACAAACCTGTATTACATTTACAGCTTATTTTTATTTATTTTTGTGGGTTTTTTTGTGTGGTTTTTTTTTTTTGGTTTTTTTTTTTTTTTTTGAGAAAGAGAGAGTAGAGTGTGAGTACGGAGTGGCAGAGAATCTTAAACAGGCCCCACATCCAGCGTGGAGCCCATCCTGGGGCTGGATCTCACAAGTGTGAGATCATGAGCTGAGCCGAAATCAAGAGTCGGACGCTTAACCAACTGAGCCACCCAGATGCCCTTCATTTAAAGCTTATTTTTAATAAGGGACTCATAATAAAAGATGAAATCAAGCTAATATTTAAAAGATATAAAAAGATTTTTAAAAATTCTTTTCTCAAAATATTTGCAAATTATTTTGACTATTTGATCTTTTTAAAAGTT